>NW_006399759.1:2913529-2926309 GCF_000299155.1 Elephantulus edwardii
GTGTCAGAGGCGGTGCGGTTGGCGCAGGATAGAGCAGGATTTAGGGCTGTTGTGCATAGGGTCGCTATGAGTCGCAAACGACTCGACAGCACATAACAACAACAACAACACATAGAATAGAACAGATAAAAGTATCTATAAATAGGAAATAAGAAAGATCTAGTATGGAAAAAGAATGTATATGAACTTTGTGAGTAAACCAGTATAAAATAAAAACTTTACTTAAAAAAAAGTATCCATAAATACCAAAAACAAAACAAAGTTACTACGACCAAGTCTATTCTAACTCATGATAACCCTCCATTGGATTTCCAAGGCTGTAAATATCAAGACAGGAAACTGTCTCATCTCTATCCTGTGGACTGGTGCATTCGAACTGCTGACTCTGTCGTTAGCAGCCCAACACTTAACTTACCAGGGCTCCTGAATTCTCTTTGCCCACTGTTGCCAAGTCAATTTCAACTCAAGATGACCCTCTGTCAGGCTAGACCATTCCTAGCCTGCCTCACCTGATTAAGAACATCTTTTAGAGGAATAGCAAAAAAAATATTACGAATTAGAATAAGTGCCTTATTTAAAAAAAAAAATCAGTATGCAACAAAAACATCAAGAATTCAAATTAAAAGATTGTCCTAAGGAGCTAGGAAAGGGAAGATAAGGAGGTAAGAAAACTAGAGTACTGAGAAACAAACAGAACTAACTGAAGTAGAATGTTGACACACTGTGGTAAATGTAATTGAGGTCTCTAAACAATTTGTGTGGAAATTGGCAAACAGGAAGCTAACTTGCTGTGTAAACTTTTACCAAAAACTCAATGAAATAATATTTTTTCAAAAGAAGCAAAGCCATAATGGATAGTTAGATATTTAAGTTTATAGTTGCTCAAGGGAAGAGAAAATAGAAAATCCATGTTGTGCATAGTTACTTCTGACACAATTCTGTATATGAATTAAAATGTCGATGCTGGAACCTTTTAAAAAATGCAGCAAATTATTTTCTTCAGGTAAACAGAGACTTGTAGAAGCAATTATCAATCTCAAGCAAAGATTTTTCTTCTCAGGTATTTTGGTAATCTGTATTAGAAAAGCATTATTTCATAAATTACATCTTTTTTTACATAAATTACATCTTTAAACCGGCTAGGGGGTCATTCTCTCTCTTCCTCTCTCCCTCACTGCCTTCCTCTCTCCTTTTCCCTCTCATCTCTTTCTCCCTCTCCCTCTCTCTCTCTTTTGCCATCTCTCTCTTTCCCTCTCTCCACTGTTTTCCTCTCTCCCTTCCTCCTCTCTCTTCCCTCTCTTTCTGTCCTCTCTCCCTCTCTCTCTGTTCTCTGTCCTTCTCTCCCTTCCTCTACCCCTCTCTCTGTCCCTCACTCATTCTACCCCTCTCTTTCTCCCTCCCTCCCTCTCTCCCTCTGACCTCTGTCCCTTTCTCTCTCCCTATCTCTTTCTCCCTCCCTCACTTCCTCTCTCCCTCCTCTCTCTCCCTTCTCCTCTCTCTCTCCCCTTCTCCTTTTCTCTCTCTCACTTTTCTCTCCTTTCTCACCCTTCTCTTTCTCCTCACATTTAAGATTCATAGATTTCCATACACGGACACTAACTACCAATTCCTCAGTTCAGAGGAAGGCTCCCTAACTTATCTAAACCCAACCGTCTTTTTCCCCCACTTCATAATAGATATGTTTCTCTTGGGTATGATTTATTGATGTCTCAAGTAGTCTGTCAGCTATCAATTCCTTATGTGTTATATGTTATTGTATTTACTTTCTGCTCATTCTTAAACGGGCATACCATACACACATTCATAAATCGAAACTTTCCTGATCAGAACAGTGATGACAACCTTTTCCATCTCCCACCCCTCACCCACTATCCTTGTTTCCTCAGTCAGGATTCTTCAATATCCAAATTCTATTTTTAAAATACTACCTTAACAGTTAATAGTTTATATTCTCAACCAATAATCGGGATCTTCATGAAACTGTTGAAAATGGGAAAACCTGTTTCCGCCTAGAACTTTCTCCCCCTTGTCCAACCTTTTGGTACCATTAGAAACCTCTTTCAGACTTCTTTTGGCTGCATTGTTCATTCTTGTATGTATGCCAAGGGTGTGGAAATAGTCAGTAGACATTATAGCCTCTGAAAGCTTCTGATTATGCTACAGAAAGTGATGCCATCTGAAGGAGAACAGAGAAGACAGATTTGTAACTAGAACAGGGTGAGCTTTCAACCATTTAGTCATGTTGCTCATTGCTCACAGCATAGAGGCTTGATACCCCACAGGCTTTAGACAGACAGAAAAAAACCCTTCAAATACTCATGGATGTAAGACACATAATGACTTGTCCTTTCAAATTAGAAAAATTTAGGAGATTGTCTTCACATACTCGAGCCTGATGCCCTAGATGGCATGGTGTTCCAAAACATTCCTTTCAAATGTTGCACTTCCATTATTGGCTTTTACTGGAGCCCTAGAGGCATGGTGGTTAAATACTCAGCTATTAATCAAAAGGTCAGTAGTTTGGATTCACAGTCCTTCAGGGGAAGAAAGAGGTGGCTGTCTGCTCCCACAAAGTTTATGGCTCAGGGAAACCTAGTGGGACAGCTCTACTCTCTTCTAGAAGATCACTGGGGAGTCATAATTAACCACACAGCAAAGAACTATTATCTGCTTTCATTGTATTTTTCTTTTAGTGAGATTAGAATAATAGTTGTACTTAAATGCCACCGGGTTATTGCTAGGGTAGATATCAAGTGCTTACTACAATGCTTACAAAACCAAACAAAACGCACCACCACCACCACATTGGTCCTAACTCATGGCAACGCGCCATCAGATTTCTGAGGTTATAAATCTTCAAAGAGAAGCTGTCTCTCTCCCATGGAGCAGTTGGTAGATTTGAACTGCCAGCCTTTCAATTAGCAACCCAGCATGTCACACCCTAAGTTAGCACATGTGAATGGCCAATAAATTCAAGTTCTTATTCTAGTTATTTGCTTTTGTTGTTATTATTATATCATTATCCCTTAAACAGTTCTTATCTTCTCTAATCCTTTTCTATTTCCTGTTGGTTCTGAAAACAAGAATTGATATATTTGTTTCTTTCATTCTGAAGTATAATATAAAAGAAGAAATAAAGGGCAGGGGGAACTTTTGAACTGATCCTAGTGGATATACATTTACATATTTTTTTCAAGGATAAAATTGGGAAATTTGTTGTCTCATTTTTTTCTGCCCAGGGACATTGCTGCCAGGAACTGCCTCTTGACCTGCCCCGGCCCTGGGAGAGTAGCCAAGATTGGAGACTTTGGAATGGCCCGAGACATTTATAGGTGAGCAACGCCTGACCGTCCCCCTCTAAAGTCAGTGTCCCCAGTCTCATCCCCTCAGGAGCCAGGCACCTGGCTGCTTGCACCTTAACAGCATGTCCTGGTACCTTGTCAATTTCCCTCCTAAAAGCTCATTACATTCTTTTTCAAGCCATGGGACATTTTAATTAGTGACCATGCCTGAAGGCCTAATGGTAGAATCATAGTGCTTGCAATCATTGGCCCTGCTTCTTAATTAGGTTGTCTTTCTGATTCCAGCTCTCTCATATTCTAAGACACAGAATAACTTGGATACTTGATATGGGGACAAAATTCCATTAATTAAAGTTTATTTAACTAACTTAATCCCTCTCCCTAATATCCAGAAATAACTAAGTAGCTATAGCTTCCAGCACTCCAGGCAAGAGCACCCCAGAAGTGACAAGATGCTTAGGCCAGCTTGTTGATCTTTCCCCACACCAGAATAGCCTGAAACCCCAGAGGTACTTCAGCTTCTTTCTTTCTAAAGCTTCCTGTCATTGTAATTTCATGTTCCCAAAGCTGAGCCATCTCCCGCATCCCACCTGTTGACTTGTTTCATGCCCTACGTTGGTATAATCACATCAAGTCTTCTGAGAAGGAAAAGCCTGCCACGAGTGAAGAAAGCTCTGGGCAAGGATGGACCTGCTAATGTGGAAGACACCACAGGAAGTGGAGCTGCAGACAGTAGAGATGACGAGGACATTGATCTCTTTGGATCTGAGGAGGAGGAACGTGAGGAAGCAGAGCAGCAAAGAGAAGAACATCTTGCATCGTATGAATCAAAGAAAGCCAAGAAACCCGCACTTGTTGCCGAGCCTTCAATCTTGCTAGATGTGAAGCCTTAGGATGATGAAACTGACATGGCAAAACTGGAAGAGTGTGTAGAAGTATCCGGGCAGACGGCTTGGTTTGGGGCTCTTCGAGCTAGTCCCAGGGGGATATGGAATTAAGAAGCTTCAGATACAGTGTGTAGTAGAAGATGATAACGTTGGTACAGATATGCTAGAAGAAAAGAAAACTGCTTTTCAAGACTATGGGCAGTCCATGGATCTAAAGGCCATCTACATCCATCAATAAAAACTTCTAAAAAAAAAAAGACAAAACACCAAAAAAGTTTTCTAAAACTTCTATTCCATTATCTACAATCTCCTTCTTGCTATCTGCTATCTCGCTGTTGCTCTCATGCTCTGTCATATTCTCTCCTCTCTTAACAATCCTTAGTCTCGTCTCTAATTATCCACAGCACTGATTTGCTAATCACCTAATGGTAACCTCTAGCTGATGAATGCAGCCAGGACACTCCAATGCCTGGCCTTCCCTACTCCAACTTGTCTGTTGTATAGGCCTGAGCTGCCGAACAGCTTCAGCACAGCTTCCAGATGAAGATGGATTAAAATGAAAGGCCTGATAACATACTTCCAAAACCAGCTGATGAAGAAGCCTCTGTAGATCATAATGGCTGAAAATGGGCAGAATTTTCTCCCTTTGTGCATGAGGATGGTTGTGCATCAGGGCTGAGTCTACAGCAACTATCAATAACCTCAAGGGATAGAATGAGAACAAATGGCTAAATACAGTTTCATTGTTGAGAGAAAAGGAGAAATCAATGCTAACATCCCTGAAGGCCGTGAAGCTGGAACAATCACTGAATGCTGACCTCAGGGAACCAGCTCACTGAGCATGATGTGCTAGCAACGTTTTTAACCACAGTTTTAAACCACTGGCATCCACCACGCATCACTTGTGAATGCTCTCCTTTACTTTTAGTAGGCAGAGAGCAGAGCCTGGGCACTTCTTCCACTCCTTTCTAAGAATATTCCTGGGCTTGCCTGTGATTTGAAATCTGAAGGCTGCAGCGTGGGCTGCCCTGTGAGCTGACTCTTCCTCTTTGGCCTTGTCTCTGACAACTCCTCAGATCGAGGCTCCAAGCCCTCCTAATTACAAACGGTTCTTCCGGTTCTCCATCCATTCCACTCTTCTTTGTCGAGAAAGGCTTTCTGGGAGAGGTTCTTCATCAGTCAGCTCCATCAGCCTCGGCTCCCTAACACTAGGACTAAGGGCCTAAGGACTAGTTCCTAAGACTAGGGTTCCCTAGTCTCCCCCCAACTCCAGTTAGAATTAATCAGTTACTCATTTGGCCTGCTGAACTTGTAAATAGCTGAGCTGTGTGTACTATTCTCTGTGGAGGTTGTTTATATGTATTTCTTCTACTAAACCATATCCTTGGAAGGGAGAGACTATGTCTTCTAATATAAATGTATATTAAAGTCGCTAATTGATTTAGGCAGTTGGCTGGAACATTCCTCCCCTAACACACCCAGAGAGGAAAACAAAAGGCTAGATGTGCAGTTGGCTTAAAAGGCCCTTGACTTAGTTCATTTGTTGTTATCACTGAGGTCATTAATGCAACTGATAATTTATCAAATGTCAATATTGTGCCAAACACGAAGAGTGCCTGGGAGGAGGCACAAACCAGTAAGATACAATTTGCCTCCTGTCTGGGATCTTCCCTTCTTTTTTTTTTTATTTTATTCTTTTGTGTGTGTGCACTGTCAAATCAGATCTGACTGGCACAGGAGAATATTGTCCCTCCTTCTCCAGCAGAGCATCTGGTGGATTTGAACCACTTACCTCTGAGATTCCAGTGCAGCTTCCTGTCACTCGGCCACCAGAGCTCCCTGGATCTTCCCTTCTGAGGCTCATCAGGAACAGGCTGTACTTACAAGGCTGGATCAATGCTATTCACTGCGAGTTAGAATAGACAAAATCCAACGGGGAAATCTAAGCACCTGCTGCCTAGCTCTCTGTGTGCACTCCACTAGCACGCTATTTTGTCTCTTATTAAATGACAACAACGTCCCTAACTAAATGATCTGTGTTTCCCTCCTCACCTCTTGAACCGTCAGCAAGTGTTCATTTCAGCCCTTGCCTGGGCTGATGCATTGCTTCCAAGTGCCCGAGCCACCTGGCAGAGTTCCACACAGTGCCAGCTCCTGCCTCATGTCTGGTTTCTTCTTCTTCCCCACAGGGCAAGCTACTACAGAAAGGGGGGGTGTGCCATGCTGCCAGTTAAATGGATGCCCCCAGAGGCCTTCATGGAAGGAATATTTACTTCGAAAACAGACACATGGTGAGTTTTGTTGCTGTCCTTCCCCAGGTGTCCCCACCGGCCTGATAGTGATGCACTTAACAGGGAGGCCTGGGTGAGTGGAGACGGGTAAGATGAGAAGCGCTAACAGACCCCCTGCAATGGTGGTTCTCATCCTTGGGCCTGTATCAGAATTGCCAGGAGAGGTTCTGGCTGCCTAGTCCATATGGAATTGTGCTGCTAACCCAAATAAAATGTACCTCTATTGGTACAAATCCAGCACCCAAATATGATGTTTCTCTATTGGCGCGAATCCAGCAGCATGGCTCCTCAGGAGAAAGATGAGCGATCTCCTCCGTGTGCTTTACAGCCTCAGGAATCAGATGGAGTGTCGGCGCTGAGTCAGTTTCAATGAGATGGTGAAGATAGTGTAATGTAAAGTGAACTGGAAGGGCCCAAGAAGGGAGCTGTTTTACACAATATGGTCAAAAAGGCTCTTTAGAGGAGTAATATATTCTCATAATGACAGAAAGGCACCACGAAAAGATCTGAGAGAGAAGCTTTCCAGGCAGAGGGAAAAGCAGGTGTAGCAGATACAGGCAGGAGTAAGACCAGATTGCTTGAGACTGAAAACAAGACCTCGAGGCTGGAGCTGAGTGAGCAAAGGTAGGAGTGGTGGGTGAGATGAAAAAGGCAGATGGAGTCAGGGCAGGGAGAGCTTTAAGACTCAGGTTAGGGAACGTGGGCTTTATTCAAAGCAGAGCAGGATGCTACTGGAGAGCTATGAGCAGGAAGGAGCACAATTCTTGTTTCATTCTAACTGCCATTGAAAATAGACTGGAGTTGTTATTATTAGGTGCCATCAAGTCAAGTATGACTTATGGAGACCCTGTGAATGACAGGTCTAAATCTGGTCCTATCCTGCACCATCTTAATCACCTCTGACATACCTGAGCCCATTGCTGCAGTGACCATGTCAATCTTTCTGGTCGAGAGTCTTCCTCTCCTTTGCTGACAGAAAGTACAGCCAGAGTGCTCCTTGGAGGCAAGGATGATGAAGCTTTGTCTCACATACTTTGGGCATGTTGTTGTTGATTATTTTGTGCCATAGAGTCCACGATGACCCATAGTAACCCTATGAACAATGGCTCTGAACTTTGCCCTTTCCTCAGCCAACCTCACCATCTCAGACACACCTGTCCCTGTTGCTATAGTGACTATGTCAATCCATCTCATCCAGGGTCTTCCTCTTCTGCACTGTCCCTGTATCTGTGTTTCTCTAAGGACTGGTCCCTCCTGGTGAGTTGGAGTTTCAAAATCCATGTCTCCAACAAGCAAACTGGTTTCACCCTTTCCAGGACAGACCTGTTCATTAGCATGTTGTTAGGAGGGGCTGTTCTTTGGAAAGGAACATTATGATCGGAAAGGCTGGAGCAGGGCCAATGAAAATGAGACACTTAGTAAAGAAAGTACTGTCAAGTCTAAGTGAGAGAGGAGCAAGGATTGGCTTAGTGACAGCAGTGGAATTAACTGGTGGCAAGTGGTCAGATTCCAAGTTCGTGCTTACGCAGAGTTAGCAGGACTAGCTGGTCGCCTGAGGAGTGGGCAGCACAGCCTATATTCCTGCTTGAACGAATGGCTGAGGATTGGTGCCACTGAGTGGGGAAAGAACGAAAGAGAGGACAGCTCGAGTGCAGAGCGAGTCCTCTTCGGATCTATTAGCCTGAGTTGCTGTTTCTGGGTAAGTGGAGGTGCTGAGGAGGCACTGGGCTTTAGAGCAGGAGCTGAAGAACTACTGAGACCCAGTGAAATCGGCAGGGCCTCTGGGCCCCGAGTCTCCTCAGATTTTGCTCCACCCTCTGCCGTGACCTGTAGACTATTTTCCACCTTCAAGTTAGAAAGGAACAAAAATAAATTTCACTTTAGAAAACTAGTCACCGGCACAGCTTATGATTTTAAAAACCTCTTCATCCAATTGTTATCCTCACTGATGCAAATAATGAAAGTAATCCACAATCACTTTGGCTTGTTTCTAGAATTTCAGCTAGAACATGTTTAGATGTGAGAGAATCAGTACCCATTTTTGAAGTGTTTGTTTTTATCTGATTCTGTGTGCTTTTTGGTGTGAAGTTTGGGGCCTGTTGTTCCTGGCTGGGACCGTCTTGGAGGTGCTTAGAGAATCATCTGGCATACACTAAATAGATTTACCTTTTCTGTCAAGTTGCTAGATGAAATACAGACCAGCCAGTCAAAATCTAATTGCAAATAAATATTGAATAATATTTTAGTCTAGATGTACTCCATGTAATATCTGGGACATATTTACACTTAGAAAATTGCTCACTGTTTATCTGAAATTCAAACTTAACTGGACATATTTTATTTTTATTTCCCAAATTTGGCAACCTTGGTGATCTGAAATTACAAAAATTCTATGACCAACACCATTTCTTCTTCCTTTGAATGCAAAACCAAGAAAATAAACATCTATTTGCTGTCTCTCCTAGTTCTTTCAAAGTACACTATGTTCTACCTATCCGTCTAGACAGGCAGAAAATCTATAGCTGAAATTCTTCAGGCTTTACTGTCAGCTTCGTGCTTGTCTGATTTTGCCTTGGAGGAAAGGAAAGCCAACCAAGAGGAGTGATATGTACACCGGGCAATTTGTAGGGGTGGAATTAAAAGATCTAATAATGCTCCCTGACCGGGGTCAGATTGTTGTTAGCTGCAGTCTAACTCAGTTCTCACTCATCCAGCCCCACAAGTGCACAGAGGAACTGATTCAGTGGGTTTTCAAAGTTGTGACCTTTCAGAAGCTGATCATCAAACCTGTCTTTAGAGGCAGTTCTGGGTAGATTTTAACTGTCAGCCTTTTGGCAACTGGTAGAGTGTTTAACCAGCCATATGCATTGCCTAAGGATTGTCTCAGCTTAATGGAAACAACCGCAGAAAAAGTTTGTGGTTGAGGCTCTAAATCCTTATAGAAGTAGACTGCTATACCTTTCTCCCTAGAGCAGCTAGTAGGTTCAAACTGCCAACCTTTTGATTAACAACTGAGTACTTAATCACTGTGCTACAGGGTTCCTGTGTCTCAGGTTAGTTGAAAAATACTCTTTACTCTCAATCTTCTCACCCAGACTATATGAAAAATGTCTTTGCCCAATAGTCCTCACAGGTGTCTTTGAAGTTTCCCTAAGACTTGCCAACAAAGGCCCTTCATTTTCCTTTAGGAGCTGGGGAATTTTCATAGTTGTTATATTTATTAACAGCAGACAATGGCAACTAGAAAACAGTTTAAAGACATAGGCTGTGTTTGTCCAAAAGCTAATCATGAAGTTACAAATTTAAAGTCCTAATCAGAATATCAAAAGAGTTTATGTTGGTGAAATAATAAACATCCATAACCGTTCTTAAATTGATGTAAAGGATTTCGCCAGTGTCTTAACTATGGACCACCAAAAGAACTAACACATATGTCTTGGAGAGAGTGAAGCCAAGCTGCTCATTGGAGACAAGGATTTTGAGGCTCTGTCTCACATACTTTGGGCATGCTGCCAGGACAAGCCAATCCTTGGAGAAGGACATTATGTTTGGAAAGGTGGAAGAACAGCACAGGAGAGGAAGGCCCCAGATGAGATGGATTGATACAGTAATGGAGGTCACGGGACTAGGTGTGTCAGAGATTGCCTCAAGATAGAGCAGAGTTCAGAACTATTGTGTGTAGAATTGCTATGAGTCATAGTCGATTCATTGGCACATAACAACAATTGAAAAAGCTAGAAATAAAATGAAACATTCTCTACCAGATATGTAGCCAAATAAATACAATAGGATATTAGTGCAAGAAGCAGACAAATACAAATGATTCCAAAACAGACCTATTTTTAATCTCAAATCAATAGGTGAAAAGAAAATTGTTTTATAAGTAGTGATGGAAAAGTAATTTCGGGGGAAAAATCAATTTAGATCCTTACTTCACCATATAACTAAAAAAAAAAAAAAGCTTCACTATCACTAAGCCGATTACAACTCAAAGCAGCTCTCCATCCAGCTTAAAGGCTGTAAATCTTGCTTAGCATGAGGAAACTTCCCATCTTTCACCTTCAGAACCACTGGTGGGTTTGAACTGCCAGAGACGCATGGTCTTTGGCTGGCAGCACAATGCTGTCTGGGCTCCACCACCCAAGTTCCTTTATCCCACACTTTATACTAACATCTCATTTGCTAGCATATTTCCATATTGAATACACCATGGACTACCAAAAGAACAGACAGATTTATCTTAGATGAAGACTGGCTTTGCCTGGAGTTCCTGAGAAGGAATGATGGTGAAATTTCATCTCATACTTGGAGCCATCAAAAGGGACCAGTCCTTCAAAAGAGACATCATGCTGGGAAAGGGAGAAAGTCAGAGAAAGAGAGGAAGACCTTCAACAAAGTGGATTGATACAATGACTGCAACAATGGACTAGAATATGGCAGGATAGAGTAAGGTTCCAACCTGGTATTCATAGGGCCACTGTGAGTCGTCCTCAAATAGACAGCACCTAACAGCAATGGCACAGACAAACAGAATTCCAACTGCATTTGAGGAGAAAGAAATAGAACTAGAAGAAAGATGTAATTTAGTAATCTTTGGTAAAAGAAGGATTCCATTAGCTATAGATAATGGACAAAATTACATTTAAAAGATTTTAAAGTCTAAAAAGAATCTTTGATACTTTAAAATGCAACTAAAAGATTAATATCTCTAATGCACAAATTAAAAAAATATACCAAAATAGTATGTCTCTAGGGATAAGAATGATACTCAAAAAGACAGACAATTCATAGTAATAAAACGTTGTTGTTGTTGTTGTTGTTATGTGTCATCAAGTTGCTTGCAACTCATAGCAACCCTATGTACAATAGCCCTGAAGCCTGCTCTATCCTGTGCCAACCTTATTGTCTCTGACACACCTACCATCTTTATCCAGTCACTGAATCCATCCATCTCTTTGAGGATCTTCCTCTCTTGCGCTATCTCACCATCCTTCCAAGAATGATGTCCCTCTCCAAAGACTGGTCCCTCCTTAGAACATGGCCAAAGCATGTCAGACAAAGCCTCAGAATCATTGCCTCCAAGGAGCAGCCTGGTTTCACCTTCTCTAAGGTGAACCTGTTTGTTCTCCTGGCAGTCCATGGTATACGCAACACTCTTCTCCAGCACCACAGCTCAAAAGCATCAATTCTCTTTCTGCCATCCTGAGTTATTGTCCAGCTTTCTGATGCATAGCAAGTAATTTTAAAGACTATGTCCTCCATCAGGCATACTTTAGTCTCCAGACTGATGTCTTCAGTACTCTGGAGAGGTCTCTGACAGAAGACTTACCCAAGGCAATTCCTCGTTTCATTTTCTGGCTGCTGGTACCAAGAGTGTTGATTTTGGAGCCAACCAAATTAAAGGTGGTAACAATCTTAATCTCTTTACCATCTATCATAATGCTGCCAATCATCCCACTGGTGAGAATTTTTGTTTTCTTGATGTTGCGCTTCAATCCATATTGAAGGCTGCAGTTCTTGACCTTCTGCAGCAAGCACTTTAAGTCGTCCTCAGTTTCAGCAAGCAGGGTTGTGTCATCTGCATAACTCAGGTTGTTGATGAGTCTACCTCCAATCCTAATGCAACATTCCTCCTCATAGAACCCAGCCTCCCGGATGATCTGCTCAGCATCTAAATTGAAAAAGTATGGAGATAGGATACATCCCTGGCATACACCCTTCCTGATTTTGAACCATGCAGTGTTTCCTTGCTTTATTCTGACAACTGCCTCCTGGTCCAAGTATAGGTTTCACATAAGCACAATCTAATGTTCTGGGATTCCCATTCTTCTCAAAGTCAGCCACAGTTTTTGTGATCTACACAGTCAAACACCTTTGCATAATCAATGAAACACAGATATTCCTCTGATACACTCTGCTTTCAGACAAGATCCATCCAATTTTAGCTATAAGATCCCTAGTACCGCGGCCTCTTCTAAATCGAGCCTGCACTTCTGACAGTTCTCTGTTAATGTGCTGTTCCAGTTGGTTGGGTTTTTTTATAATTTTCAGCAGAATCTTGCTTGCATTTTTTATAAGAAGAATCAGTAGTTGGAAAACATGGACTTGGTGACAGAAATTAAACTGGAGATAGAATGATTGAATTTTGCACAATCAATGACTTATTCATTGCAAATACATTTTTAAGAGACATAAACGTAGATTATACACATGGATTTCACCTGATGGTATGCATAGGAATCAGATCGATTACATCTGTGGAAAAAACTGCTGGAGAAGCTCAATAGCAGCTGTGAAAAC
>NW_006399759.1:2928324-2933435 GCF_000299155.1 Elephantulus edwardii
GAGGGGAAGACCCTCTATGAGGTGGATTGATTCAGTGACTGGGGTACTCGGGATGGGTTTGTCAGAGGCAATGAGATTGGCACAGGATAGCACAGTTTAGGGCTGTTGTACATAGGGTTGCTATGAGTCGCAAACAACTCGACGGCACATAACAACAACAACAACATTGTTCAATAATTTCCACACTCTCGTGTCACCTTTTTGGGGGATCGTAACAAATATAGATCTCTTCCAATCAGTTGGCCCAGTGGTTGTCCTCCAGAATTCTTGGGAAATCTTGGTGAGCGCATCCAGGGCAGCATCTGTTTGTTGAAATATGTTAATTTGTATGCTGTCAATTCCTGAGACCTTGTTTTTTGCCAGTTCTTTTCGAGCAGCTTGAACGTCTTCCTTCATCTCTTGCTCATACATAGTTTAATTAAATTCTTCTGTGTCAGCCAATTCCTTTTGGTACAGTGACTCTGTATACTCCTTCCATCTTCTTCTAATGCTTCCTGTATCATTTAATATTCTGCCCAAAGCATCCTTAAGTAATGCAACTTAAAGCTTGAATTTGTTCAATTTCTTCAGCTTGAGAAATTCTGAGCGAATTCAGCCCTTTTGATTTTCTGACTCCAGCTCTTTGCAGATCTCATTGTAATAATTTACTTTGTGTTCCCACACTGCCCTCTGGAATCTTCTGTTCAACTCCTTAATATCTTGGCACTCTAGTGCAATACTTAGAGTTTCCTCTGACATCCATCTTGGTTTTTTCTTCCTCCTCTGCCTTTTAATCATCTTTTGCATTCTTCATGGATGATATACTTGTTATCTTCCCACAGCTCATTTGGTCTTCACTCATTGGTGTTCAGGGCCTCAAACCTGACCCTGATGTGTCTTTGAAATTCAAGTAGGATAAATTCAAGGTCAAATTTTGGTTCCAGTGGATTTAATTTTCTTTAACTTCAGCTTGAACTTGCATACGAGTAGATGGTAGTAGTTGATTCCACAATCAGCACCTGGTTTTCACAGCTGATATTGAACTACTCCAGCTATTCTTTCCACAGTTTTAATTGATTTTATTCCAATGCATATAATCAGATGAAATCCATGTATATAGCCTGCATTTGTGTTTCTTATAAAATTTGCAATGAATACATCATTGAATGTAAAGAATTCCATAATTCTTAATTCTATCTCCAGCTTCATTTCTCTCACCAAGTCCACGTTCCCTAACTACTGACCCTTCTTCCCTTTTCCCAACTTTTGCTTTCCAGCCACTCATTAAAGAATCTTGATAAAATATTAAGTCAATTAAAAGACTTGAAGAAACATTAGTCCACTGTTCTGGTGGCTGGGTGGTAAGAACCTGCATTGCAATCCCCAAGGTACATGGTTCAAACCCACCAGCTGCTCTGCAGGAGTAGGATAGACAGTCTCCTTCCATGCAATTTACTCTCTCTGAAAACCTACTGCAGGGTCAGCTCCAAGTCAATGGTACACAACAAAAACAACCATCCAGTCGGTTAATATAATTTAAAGATTCTAGCAACAATAATCCAGTCGGTTAATATAATTTAAATATTCTAGCATTGTTGCCCTAAAATCAACAAAAATTTCACAATAGGAATACGCAATGTTGGCAAGAAGGACTAAAGGGTACTGGAGCAATGTTTGTAATTATTAGAATGGCATGTGTGGAAATCAACTTGACAATACGAACCAAAAATTGTTCCATGTTCTTTTGATCTAGTCATTCCACCAAGATTACCCTAGATTCCAAGCACTCAAACAGATACTTGCAACCTGGCATTCTGTTTCTGTAAACATTACAACCTGTATCACCTCCCAGCCTATGGATTGCCCTCTGGCAACCCCTAGCAACAGTCCTTCTCTACGTGCACATGACTGCGAGGAGTTAGAATGGTCTAAAGGGTCCTAATCTAGTAACTAATAAGCTTTATCCTAAAAAGCAGGCTTTAAAAAGAAAAGAAAGAAAAAAAAAAAGGGCATGTTGTGGTTGTTATGTACCATCAAGTCAGAACTGGTTCACAGCTCACCCTCCAGTCTTCAGAGGCAATAAATCGCAAGTGAGAAGATTGCCTATCTTTCTCCTTTATCAGTGGGCAGCTGATGGGTTTGAACCTCTTGCCTTTGGGTTGGCAGCACATCTCCTTATCACTAAGTTACTAGAGTACCTGAGGCATTTTTAAATTAAAGTTAAATTTATATCACAAAACCAAAGAATATAATCCCGTGGCATTTGATATATTCACAATGTTGTGTAAACACCGCCTCTATCTCATTTCAAAACCTTTACATCACCCCAAAAAAGCCCCATACCCATTCAATATTTAGTCTTACCCTTCCTTCTGTGGACTTATCTTTTCTGAATTTTTCACATAAATTAAATCATGTTCAGTCACTGATCATAATGTTTTTAAGGTCCATCATATAATAACGTCTATCAGAACCTGTTGCCTTTTTGTCTGACTCATGTCATGAGTGTCATATACTATTGGAACTGACCAATAGCTGATGCTCCAGCAGACTTTCAGAGATAGTTAATCACATGGGAGGAGATTTCTAAATTTACTCGTGTGGAGCAGCTAGTGGATTTGAACTGCATGCCTTTGGGTTGGCAGCACAACTCGTTACCACTAAGCCACCAGAGTTCCTATTTATGACAGTTGTTCCATTTCTTATTTCTAACACATTTTCTTTGTCCATTCATCACATCTGTTGGTGGACACATGGGTCATGTGGACATTTGAGGACAAGTATTACTTAGCACTTATTTTCAATTATTTTGGATATATACCTGAGAGGAGCTACAGAGTAGGTCATAAGATCATTCTAAGGAGTCCTGGTGGTGCAGCGGTTACGTGCTTGTCTACTAAGGGAAATGTCAGGTTCAAATTCACCTCGGAATCTGTGGGAGAAAATACCTTTTGACCTTCTGTAAAACTGGTAGCCTAAGAAACCATATGGCGCCATGCCACTCTGTCCTTTAACAGTTCTGCTCTGTCACTAAGGGACATAATCAACTGAACAGCAAAGTAATTCTGTATTTAACTATACAAGGAACTGCCAAATCATTTCCCTACAGCTGCCCCATCAGCAGAGAACTAAAAAGCCAAACCAAACAAAAAACTCACAGCCTTCAAGGCAATCCCATTATGACTCCTAATGACTGTCCATCAGGATTCCAAGATTGTCCGTCTGGACGGAAGGAAACTACCCTCAGAGCCCCTGGTGGAGTCTAACCACCAGGGATGTACAGCATTTTAATTAGCAGTACAACATGGGGTCGACCACCACCATACCTCCTATCTCCACATCCTCACCAGCACTTGGTTCTTTTTTCACACTTGCCATCTTGTTTTGGTGGTGGTGGTGATGATGGTGGTGACCATAGAATCACAAGTGGTCCACGGTGGCCTAGTGGCAAGAAGCTGCACTGCAATCCCAGAGGTACACGGTTCGAATCCACTAGATGTTCTGCTGGAGAAGAAGGAGCAGTCTCTTCCTGTACCACTCAGATCCAATTTGATGGTACACACACAAATAATAATAAAAATTAAAAAAAGAAGAAACAATCCACAGTCGATTCTCCTGTGGGTTTTCAGAGGCAGTAAAATGCAAAACAGTAGATTGCCCATCTATGTCTCACAGAGCAGCTGGTGGATCAGAGCCATGTCCTTTGTGTTGGCAATGCAATTCCTTGCTGTCTTAGCAGGTGTAAAGCTGTACCTCCTTGTGGTTGTGATTTGCACTTCCCTGGTAGCTAGTGAGGGAGCTCCACTTGCATAGCCCATGGGAAGGTGCTAACCCAAAGGTGGTTCAAATCCACCAGGAACTCTGAGGGAGAAAGACGAGCAAAAGTCAGCGGGACTTTAAATTCGGTGAGTCAATTTTGATTCAATAGTTTGGGTTGTTAATGATGTTGAGAATGTTTTTGTGTGCTTGTTGGTCATTAGGCACCCTGGTGGCACAGGGCTTAAAGAACTTGGTTGCTTAATAAAAAAATTCAGTGGTTTGAACCCACCAACCATTCCACAGGAGAAAGATGGTTCCATAAAGATTTGCAGCCCTGGGCACGCTATAAGCAGTTTTCCTCTGTCCTTACAAAGTCTCTGTGAATTGGAATTGACCATATGCCAATGAGGCTTTAATTTGTTGGTTATTTCAATATCTTCTTTTGAAAACCATCTATTTGGGTATTTTCCCCATTTGTAAAATTAGATTGTTAGTCCTTTTGTTGTTGAATTCTAGTACTTATTGTATTATGAACACTAGCTGGTGACTAATGGTAGGAAACTGCACTGCAATCCAAAAGGCACATGATTCAAATCCACCAACTGCCCCACAAGAGAAAGTCTGGCAGTTTCCTCCTGACTTACTGCCTCTAAAAACCTGCTGGAGGGTCAGCTATGAGTCAGTTCCAACTCTTTGACATACAACAACCATTATTGGTATGTGAGACAATACATTCTTTTAAATACTTTTTTTCTTAAAAAAAATGAAAGATAATACAGAAATTATAAGGCAAAATATGACAAAATTGGTATTTTACAATAATTTAAAATTTTATTTGTGGGATGTTTGCATTAGTATGGAAAATATTTATGCTATAATGGAATATGTAAACAATCTCAAGGTTAAAAAATTGCATCTTGGCTATGACTGCAAACTACAAATACACAGCCATCTGATCAATCCAACTCACAGCAGCCCTGTAGGGCAGAGTCCAGTTGCTGCATATGGTTTCAAAGGCTGTGGCCTTTATGGACAAAGATTAGCATAGCTTTCCCACACAAAGCAGCTGGTGGGTTCAAACCACCAAACTGTTGGTTAATAGCTGAATTCTTCAACCACTGTGCCACGAGGCCCCTTAAATATGTCTACGGTTCTGCTTCAGGGAGAAAAATTCTAAGCACAGGAATAGAAATGAAACTACCAAATCCCATGTTTTGTTTTGTTGGGGGTTTTTCTTTTATTTTATACTGGTCTATATTCAAAGTTCTAAAGACAAAAGACATGAGTTCAAGCTGCATGAACAAGTACTTCTTAAAGATACTATGAGAGTAATCAAGGATGCTGTGGGCAGAATATTAAATGATCCAGGAAGT
>NW_006399759.1:2934954-2940798 GCF_000299155.1 Elephantulus edwardii
GCTGTTGTGCATAGGGTCGCTATGAGTCGGAAACGACTCGATGGCATATAACAACAACAACATATTCAAAGTTCATAAAATTCATATACATTGTTTTTCACATAGGATCTTTCCCTTTCTTTATCCATCCCTTCCTCCACCCATTAAATTGTGTGACCCTATGATTAAGTACTTGCCTGGATCTTCACACTCAAATCCCATGTTAACAATAGTTATCTTTTTATGGAATATTCCCTGTGTGTGGCCTTGCTTGCTTTACTTTTCTCCATTTAAAAAGTTCTCTATTGTGGAAAATAAATGAAATAGGATATATAATATTACAGATCACCTCAATACTATATATATGTTGTTGTTATGTGCCTTCAAGTTGGAACCAACTCATTTGCTTCTGACCCTCTAACAGGTTTTCATAGCCAGTAAATTGCATGGGAGGAGAAAGACAATCTTTCTCCCACAGAGAGGCTGATAGATTTGAGCCACCTGTCTTCGCCTTGGCAGTGCAACTCCTTTACCACTAGGCCACCAGCGCTTAGATAGATAGATGATAGATATAGATAGATAGATAGATAGATAGATAGATAGATAGATAGATAGATAGATAGATAGATGATAGATAGATATAGATGATAGATAGATAAGATATATTCATTTAACTATAATACCTATTTTATAGAGATATGCATTAATAACTAACACATATTATAATTTGATACGTGTGTGTGTGTGTGTGTGTGTGTGTGAGAGCCCTTCCACCACCTCTGTCTTCCTCTGTCCCATGCACAGGTCCTTTGGAGTACTTCTGTGGGAGATCTTTTCCCTGGGCTACATGCCATACCCTAGCAAAAGCAACCAGGAAGTTCTGGAGTTCGTGACCAGCGGAGGACGGATGGACCCACCTAAGAACTGCCCTGGGCCTGTGTAGGACTCTTTTAGGAACATTTCTGCTAGTTATTAAGCATAGTTGGGTTTTTTTTTCTTCTAAAAGGATAGCTCCAACGACATGTGCTTCTTTATTTTAAAGTTAAGGGGCAGATGGCGACCTCATTTAATTTGCCCCAAGACAGAGATGTGTCTGAGTCTTTAATGAGATGGGTTTGTCTTCGGCCCCTGGAAAGCAATAATGCCAAGCCAGGGAAGGGATCCATTGTCTGGCTGGAGGCAGTGGGCACACCAGGCCTGCACTCCGCCAGCATCTCTGAGGACTTCGTGTCCCAGACTCAGTCCTTCTGCCCTCTTTGCACCATATGTCCGGGTCTCCTCTAAATGTTTCCACTCCCTGGGTTTTCTGCGGGCGTCTTTCACCTCGCCTCAACAAGCAAGGCAGATGGGAAATATAATTAGAATATTCTGTGCCCAAAAATGGTTTCAGTTTGGGAACAGAATGAGAAGAGTCCTTTTTAAAAAACACCAGGATGTCTATGTTAATTGGCTCTGGTGTTCTTCTTATTCCAGGCACTAATCCTTGACCCATCAGCAGAGGGCAGCATATGTCCCCTCCAGGGGACCTAGTTGATGTTCCTCCTCAAAGACCCCTCATCCCACAATCTATTTAGAAGAGTGTAGGGGGGAAAGGGGTGAGGGAGGGAAGGTGTGCTCATCCTGTGTTTCTCTTGATTTTCATAAATATGATTATTCTCCTTTTAGATATCGGATAATGACCCAATGCTGGCAACACCAGCCTGAAGACAGGCCCAACTTTGCCATCATTTTGGAAAGGATTGAATACTGCACCCAGGTATAGGCCTATTTCCACCTCGGTCAGCATTTACTCCATATGATAAAGTCATCAAAGGACAAGTCGTAGGGAAAGATGTAAATGTATCTAGAAAGTGAAATGCTAGGTTTCTCAGCTTGCCTCTTTTGTAAAATAAATACTAGTAACTGCCACACTCTCTCCCTGTCTACGACAGTGGCAGACACTCAATAACATCAGAAAATCAATGCAATCTGCAAGTATTAGCTTAGTCCCTACTGGGTGGGGGGTGGTTGTTATGTGCCGTCAAGTCACCTGCGACTCATTGTGACCCTATGTACAACAGCCCTAAAAACTGCCCTATCCTGTGCCAATCTCACCATCTCCAACACACCTGCCCCCTTTACCCCAGTCACTGAGTCAATCCACCTCATCCAGTGTCTTCCTCTCCTGCGCCGTCCCTCCACCCTCTCAAGCATGATGTCCCTCTCCAAGGACTGGTCCCTCCTTGCAACATGCCCAGAGTATGTCAGACAAAGCTTTAGAATCTTTGCCTCCAAGGAGCAGCACAGCATCACCCTCTCCAGGACAAACCTCTTTGTTTTCCTAGCAGTCCATGGTATATTCAGTACTCTTCTTCAGCACCACAGCTCAAAGGCATCAATTCTCCTTCCATCATCCCTAGTCATTGTCCAGCTCTCTGATGCATAACAAGTGATTGCAAAGACCATGGCATGTATCAGGTGTACCTACTGCTTTACCAGACAAAAACAGGACTTCAGAGCAGTATGAAATAGGCCTGCTCTCAAATACTTTTAGTCTGGCTAAAGAAATTTGAACATTTTCAATAAGATACCATTGTTAAGTTATAAGGGGAAAACCTAAACCCATACTTGCTGCCATCCAATCAACACTGACTCCTAGCAGCCTTTTAGGGCAGGGCGGAACTGCCTCATATGAAAGGGATCCAAAGCTTACATTTTCAAAGCTAATACGTTGGAACTGCTTGCCTTTTTATTTGCAATCAAGTGTTTTTTAACTACCATGCCACCAGTGCTCTCTCCATAAGAAATGGTGTCTGGTCAGCATTTTATAGCTCTGGTGGCCTTGTGGCAAGAATCTGCACTGCACTTCCAAAGGCACTGGGTTTGAGGCCACCAGCTGCTCCACGGGAGAAGGATGAGCAATCTCCTCCCCTACAATCACTGCCTCTGAAAATCTGCCAGAGGGGCAGCTATGGGTCAGTTCCAACTCAACAGTAAACAACAACAGCATCTATAAAGCTCAAATTACTGGTCATATATTTCATTTTATCCTCACTGAGGTAGTAAAATATTCCAGTTTTACAGATGGGGCAATGCAGTTTGGAGACAGTATTAAGCAACCGTTTATAGCAATACATTCCTGTTCGGATCCAGAATAACAACCAAAAACTAGCAGAAGAACCAAAACCAAAAATAAAACAACTCATAGCTGACCCTCCAGCTGGTTTTCAGCGGCTGTAAATTATCTGGGGGAGGTTGCCCATCTTTCCTCTGAGAAGCAGCTGGTGGATTTGAACTGCTCCATTCACCAGCCTCAGCAGTACAACTTCCTATGGATTAAGCCCCCAGGGCTCCCATTTCCCCTTCAGAGTTAACATAAATTACCACTTCTTTCCCTCATTTCCAGCCTTCCACTTCACCGGAAAAGCAGAGGCTATTGAGTGAGAATTCCTTCCATTTTCCTCCCTATCTCCAATAGAAACTTATTTGCATCTTACTCTCCGCAGCTTCCTTCTGGGGTTCGTAGAGATGGTGCCCTCCAGGCCAAAACTGCCCCTCAAGGACTTGATCCACCCAGTATTTCCACTCTTCCCTGGATCTGCTTTCTCTCCCTCTCGGCTCTCATTCTGTCAGAAGACTGAATTCTGAAGAAAACTTTTTAAGGAGGCAGACAAGAAGTCACTATTTCTCTGAAGTCCCCAATCTTAAATATGTAATGCCCCCAAAAGTTTACATTTTCCAATTGTAGCCTTACCATTCCAAACTCTTAAGCCCAGTAGGAGGTGAGCTAGCATTTATCTAGATGGATTTAATTTGCCATGGTACTAGAGGTCCTTTCAGAGAACTTTATGTTCAAGGAAATTTAAAATTTTTGTATTGTAATGTGCATGGAATATACACACTTTTATATATATATATACACATATAAAATTTTTCTCCCAAGCATATAATAGCCTTCTAAAAAGGGTGTGGTTTTATACAAACATATTTTAGATGACTTAGTATGGGAGGGTGGAGGGACATCACAGGAGACGAAGACCCTCAATGAGATGGATTGATTCAGTGACTGGGGTAATCGGGATGGGTGTGTCAGAGACAATAAGATTGGCACAGGATAGAGCGGAGTTTAGGGCTGTTGTACATGGGGTCGCTATGAGTCACAGGCGACTCGACGGCACATAACAACAACAACAGTATGGAAATTAATAAGGAACAAGGAGTAAACTAAAGGGTAAAAAAAGAATTAAGGAATGTATGTATTCTTAAACAATATTGCTGTTACTTTACCAGGAAGAAAAAAAATCCTCAAACAAACATGAATCCTTATTTTTTTTCTGTTAAACTCAACAACGGGAGAGGGGAGTGTCTTTTCCCAAGTTGCAGAAAACACTAGTATATTGAATTTCCTCAAATTTAAGTTTCTCTCCACAAATTTCCATTAAACTTCTGGCAACTGTCTCTGCTTTTCTACACAGCCAGCTTTTACTGTAGGAATAGTCTAACACAAGATCATTTTTATAAATGTTTTATTCATTACCAGTTGCTATCAAGTCTATTCTGCATCATGTTCATTACTCAATAGGATCTTAAAGGCTGGTTTTATGGAAGTAGAGAGCCAGGCCTTTCTTCCAACACATCTTTGGGTGGATCTTACCCTCCAATTTTTTGGTTAGCAGGCAAGCACCTTAGCCATTTACTTAGTGATTCGTTTAAACAAGTTCAAGAACTGCTACACTTTCATATCAGGACATGTATATAAAGAACACGTTATAGTCAGGTGTAAACCAGGTAGGATTAAAATGAGAACAAAAGTGAAACACTGTAATCCAATATAGTCCTCCCCTCTTTGCTCCCCTTCTCTCTTCTGCTCTTCCCCGACCCCTCACATACATGCTCGCAGCTAAGCATAGACTTTTCTGTTTAGTTGGAAGGATTTTATTAAGGATAAGCAGGAAAAAATGAAAAATAACAATCTACAGGTTTTATTTTTTTTTTTGTTTTGTTCTTCCAAATTTATGAATCCCTAAGATTTGTCAAAAGGTGTCTCCTCTGCAAAGTCTTTCCTGACCCCACTTTGGGCCCCAGGCAGGTGGGGCCCCTCTCAGCTCCCTGTACACAGGTCCATGTTAGGGCTTATCCTTTGAGCTCTTCAAGAATAAGGATGCATTCACATTCATTTCTTATCCGCTGGCCTGTGACATAGGAAGTTGCTTTGCTCATCGAAAGTCGGTATCTTTGGCAGTTCCGATCCACCCGCTGGTCGGTGGGAGAAAGATGGGCAATCTCCTCCCATGTCATTTACAGCCTCTGAAAACCCACCGGAGAGTCAGTCAGAAGTCAGTTCCGACTATGGCAATGAGAGAAGAGAATGGAGCGGCCTATTCCTCGGACAGGGACATCATGCTTGGAAAGCTGGAGGGTCTGCAAAAGACAGGGAGACCCCCAATGAGAAGGGCTGACACAGTGACTGCAGCCCTGGGTTCAAGTGTATCAGAGACAGTGAGGATGGCACAGGAAAGAGCAGGGTTCAGGTCTATCGTTCACAGGGTCGCTAAGAGTCGCACCTAACAACCACACATGAACACACTTCTCCATAAGTTCAGCACAGTTTCATCATCCGTAAACTAAATTTGCAAGAAGCCATCCCTTCCAGCCCTAGAGTCTTTCTGAATTCTAAGTTTTTATCAATTCATGTCTCTCTTCCCCTGCTAGGATCCAGATGTGATCAACACCGCCCTGCCAATAGAATATGGCCCGCTGGTGGAGGAGGAAGAGAAAGTGCCGGTGAGGCCCAAGGACCCGGGCGGCATGCCTCCTCTGCTGGTGTCTCCCCCGCCAGCGCCAGGCAAGGGCGAGCGCCACCCCGCGGCCGTGGCCGTGGCCGTG
>NW_006399759.1:2940898-2951500 GCF_000299155.1 Elephantulus edwardii
CGGCGGCCACGTGAACATGGCCTTCTCCCAGTCCAACCCCCCGTCCGAGGTGCACAAAGGCCAGGCGGCCAGAAACAAAGCGACCAGCTTGTGGAACCCCACGTACGGCTCGTGGTTTACGGAGAAGCCGGCCAAAAAGAACACTCCTCCGGCGGCAGCAGCAGCAGCAGTGGCAGCGGCGGCGGCGGCAGTGAAGGAGCGGCCGTCCGAGCGGGGCCCCGCGGGCAGCGACGCGGGCTGTACTGTGGCGCCGCCCAGCGCCGCGGCGGGGAGACTGGCGGGCGCCGCTCTGCTGCTCGAACCTTCCTCGCTGACCGCCAGCGTCAAGGAGGTGCCTCTGTTCAGGCTGCGCCACTTCCCTTGCGGAACCGTCAACTACGGCTATCAGCAGCAGGGGCTGCCGTTGGAGGGCACGGCTGGCCCGGGCACGAGCCACTACGAGGACGCTATTCTGAAAAGCAAGCCAGGCGCGCCCCAGCCCGGGCCCTGAGCCGGCCGCGCGCCCCTGTCTCCTGCCTGGGAACCCAGCGCCCAAAGAGGGGCCAGGCGATCGGGGTTCCTTCCTCCACACACCACAGACCAAATGTCATGTTCCATTCTGTGCCAACTTGTTTTGAAGTGCCACATTTGAAAACAAATCAAAAAAAAATGCTTTCGAAAGGTTTTGAGCATGGGTTCATCCTATTCTTTCAAAAGAATGAACTGTCCATACAAGCGAGTGATAAACCCAAAGCCTGGATTTGGTTGCATAAGGTTTTTATGCATGGTGGTTGTATACTTCCTTATGCTTCTTTTAAAATGTGTGTGCTCTGCTTCAACGTAGTCCGAAATTAGCTGCTTACGTGTTTCCTAGTTGGAGTCCTAGATGTCTCCTTACCTTGTCGATGTGGGCGTGGACCTTGTGAGGGGAGAGGGAACAGAGAAATAAAGGAGCTGTCTTGATGCAGCCAGCATGCGGAAAGGCATCCTAGACTTGGAAAAGGAAATTCAGACACCTGAAACTTAACTTTGCTGCTTTGAATTGTGCTGATTCATCTGAGATTTTGTGAAAATGTGAATACTTCTGATAGTCTAGAGGGTGAAAAAAAATACTTATGTATTCATTTAAACAAAATGCAGACATTCAAAATGCTTTGAGTATGATTAAAAGTCCGTACAGATCCAGAGAGTCAAGCATCCTATTACTATACCTCATGCCTTAAGAAAACCGTCCGACAAAAAGTGCAAAACTGTGTGTGAGGTTTCCTCCTGGATTTAAAACTCAAGATAGAAATTGTTAATTGATTGCTTACTTTCAAAGTCGCTGTTAATTCACGCACACACGTACATTCCGGTCATCACAACACAAACTTTCAAAGAGCATAGAAGGATAGAAACACATCCACTCACAGGCACGTGTGTTAGTACACTTTCAGCAAACACTTCTAAGAGTTTCAGTCATGAATCTACCAAATTGACATCTTTCTATGTACAGCGACAGACTGGTCCCTGGTCAAACAGACACTCAGAGACACTAAAGAATACTACTAGACCCTTTCCTTTCTGTGCTCACCTACCCTTGATCACGGGATCCTAGAATACATTGGAACACAGGTTTGCATACTTTCTAAACTATCAAATGGGAATTTAAAGCAATGAACTTGTCCGGGTGGGTAATAATGAGTAAAGGAATAAACACTTGGTGAGGTTAACAAGAATGAGCTATAGCAAGAGTTCTAAACTTGCTATCCACAGGTGAACTTCATCCCCATAAAACAGAATTGGGAGTCTGTTTCATTTATTTCACTTAGGCATTTATGCCGAAAAAAGTTTCACATTTTTCGTATCAATAAACTTTGGTTTTATTCTGTTTTTCCTGCTTCTCCTCCACTCTTGGACTCACATTCTTTACTGGTAACAGCTGTGCCAAAGCACCCGTTTGGTGGGAAAGCCTGTTTTATTACACGTGAGGCACTGCACCATTTCCAAGCAACAGGACTTGATTCCCTGTTCTGTATGTATGTGTGTGAACAGGTCAAAGCACCATTCAAGTCTAATGTATCACTTTATATGTTTGAGAAAGCCATTTATGTTCCAAGCCAATACTCAACACCTGTTCATTCCTCTAAATGCCACTGCCGTGTCCTAGCGCACCACTGAGCATCTGTGGAAGCGTAGGTACCCTGAAGGCCACGTTCCCTTATCTGCTTAACTACCAAAAATGCTTTCATCAGACATGTATGAAGATGAAATGTCAACGCACTCATCTCTAAATCACCATTATCAGCAAAACTTTGGTTCATTCCAGGCACAAAAGTAAATAATTGGATTCTATAAAGCATCTGTTTGGCAAGCCACCTGACGGGACTCAGAGTCACACTCTGAGAAACACTTCTAAAGGATACGAGGAGCTATCAAAACTGAGAAACTGTTTCCTCTTCCATTTGTAATAGCAATGACCAATTAAACAGAGAGAGTGCTACATGGTTCAATAGCCAACTCATTATTATTATTATTAATGGGGGCGGGGAAAATCGTATCCCTTTCTATTCTTAAAATCTATAAACCCATTACATTTTTCAGGTTGTGCCTTATTACCACTGAGATTGATTTGTTGATTTATTCTATTCGTCTTTACTGGTATCAATTTTCATGTAAATGATAGTTCAAGTCTTAAAAGCCTGTATAACATGGATAAATAAATAAACAGCTCCGCACTGAGATCTTATGACCGCAGATGCCTCATTTAACCGGGTGTTAAACCAACACAGCAGGATATTCACCTGGACGGTACTGTCCACTTGCATTCACTCCCATTGCTGTAGGTGATGACAGCAATTCCTGTGGAGGCTGTGGATTCTTAATATTGATTAGGGAACACGGCACACTCCACCTCAAATGTCAAAAGTTCAATCAAAGTTTGCAGAAGCTATGTTAATTAAACCATAAGCTATTATAATTAGTCATATTCCGTGTCTGTAAAGAGTGTGCATCAAGAGCGTGCCAAGTATTCTTTGGGGAAACTGGCTGATTTGTGAGGAACGACTCGTCTGTAACTATGTCGTAGCGTCTCAAAGCATAGCCAATCAAAGTTACTGAAGTAGATATCATCTTGGGGAAAAAGTATGATCTACTTAGTAGTTAAAAGCTCAGATTTTCTTCAACTCATGTGTGGGTTCTTAACCCTAGTTTTGCCTGGGGTCTCCGAGCTCTCTGTTCCGTGTATCTCCATAAACAAAATGAGGATAATTCACCTCATTTTCTCACTTCCCCTTAGGGAGATTATAAAGCATATGAAAACTCCATTTTATTTTTTAAATTATTATTAAATTGTATTAGTTTTAATGAACATTTACAGAGATTTTGGGTTCTCATTCATTCATTGTTGTACTGTTTTCTCTACCCTCCTCCCCAGTTCGTTCTTCCCCGCCCCCCCCCGAATGTCTGTTTTAATTGTCCAATTGCCATAGTGCTTGTCAAAGCCAGTTCTGATTAATCTCCTTTGTCAGTGTGCCCTTTACCATTCCCTATCACTCCTCCCTGAGAGAGACTTCACCCTGATTCATAAGGAAAAGGGGATGGCGTATTCTCTTAGCTACTTCCTGCTGAAAAGGGACGCTGTGGGTTTCAGGGTGAAGATCTTCTCTCACTACTCTAAAGGGCCCCTTTGGCAGTAGGAAACACATAGACTATTATGGAGATTGATTTTGGAATTTAGATGCACTGTTACCAGTTGTGCTTAGCCGTACATGTTCATATCCTTGAAGATGTATCATGGAGGTGTTGCAACCTAGAAGACACAAATTTAACTAACAAGTTAAAAGTACATGAGTCAAAAATTAACAAGCAATAATATTCTGAGTAGAGGTTCTAGTAGTGGCACAAATCAAGTTACAGAGGGAAGGTGGTTCTTACAATAAAAGGCCTATAGACTAGCACTTTGTCTATTATAGTGTACAGGTTAGGAACCACAAGATGTAGAGGCTCAGCTATGTCATTTATGCTTCTTAAGTCCTGGAGCAAATTCCGTCTACCACTGGGCTGTTTTACAACTCAGAAGTTCACATGCAAGGTAGAGGTGAAGTAAGGAACTGCTTATGAGGTTTTCCATCCATTCCAACAACTAAGAGATAGTGATAAGAGTTGGGACCTCAGAAGGCTTTTAGGACCAATTAGTAGGCTCTGTGTCCAGGAGAAAATGAATATACTTACCAGTAATGTTAATGCTCATCCACGGCTCTTCTGGGAGGACCTAAGTCGTTGAAGCATCCTCCTTTGTTTCCAGCTGGGAGCTGGGGCCTGTCAGTCCTGTCTGCCACGAGGACCTGATGTGGGCCACCTTGGCCAAGTGTCCTTCAGAGCCACACTTAAAGCAAGTGAGTGGGAGCTTCCTCCCTACTCCCTTGCCTATCTGTGGCTCTAGTCTGTGACACTGGAAAACTCCATTTTATACTCTGTAAATTCTCAAGTGACTTGGGTTGGGTGCAAGGAGAAGTTAAAGACCTAGTGTGTTGATCCATCCCCCGCCCTTTGCTATCAAAGCTTGGCGGCAGTTCTTATGCCCATTCATACCCACCCTTTTCTTCCATTATCGTCCCCTTCCCCCCCCCTCTTGTGCCACATTTTGCCTCACCTCTCATTTCTCAGTGACAGTAGCAGGAAGCCTATAAGGGCTAAGACCATTTTAAGAAAATATACTCTCCTTAGAATTAGGTTCTTAGATTTAAAAGCCATCACCACAGACACAAAGATATTGATTTGAACAGACTTTTATTTTGCAATTGTTGGTATCCTCATATAGAAGATGGTAAATTCAATCGCTATTTGCTATTATATGACTGGAGATGATCTTTGTTCTGTAAGATATAGGCCCTTTACATCCAAAACCACAGCACTAAGAAAGTCTAAGTGAACGGGCTATTTTGATAGACAATCTCCAGAAATGTTGCTGTTGTCCTGTGCCCTTGGGAATGAGAGCACATAACACGAGAAGGGATTTCCCATCTTTCTCCTGCACAGCAGCTGGTGGGTGGAACTTTAGGATAGCACAACTCCTTCTGGCCAGATTAACAGGACTTACTTTCATTATGCTGGGAATGTCAGAGGGTCAGTTAAACAGAGGAAGGTCCTCAAAGACACGGTGTCAAATGGACAATGGGCTAAAGCATGTCAAGAACTCATGAAGGTGGCGGAGGATAGGGCAAAGGTGCAATCTATTGTTCATAGGGTTGCTATGAGTGGTAGTTACCTCCGTGGTACTAAACAGCTATATTTCCAAGCTTGATGTCCTTTTCCAAGGCTGGTCCCTCCTGAAAACAAGGTAAGAAATATATGAACTGTAACACAAAACTAAAGCAACAACTTTCTTCTCTTCAGTACTCAGTAATCAGTAATGTAAAACAAGAATGTTCTCCTTCACATACAGAGATGGCACTACCAACCCGGCCTTCAAACTGAAAGCACCAACATTTGTTCTCATTCCCTTCTCATGTTTCTTCAATTCCTCTTCTTGACACCCATTAAGCTTTATCTCCCCACTCCTTCAATTTACTAAGAGCGGGCTGCCCACTGTTAATTCTTCTAGATGATTCATTCCTCCATCTCCAAAACACTCTTTCAGGTGGCTGATTTTACCTTGTATTAATTGAAAGGCAATCCTTAATTACGCCAACACACAGTAAGCTTTAGAAGTCTACACTGTTGACATTTCCCAGAATATTGACATTTTTGCTTGCGACCACAAATGAATGTTAGAGTGATAATATTTCAGATCATTATAAAATTTTGAATGTGTGAGCACTCATCAGTCACTTGAGAAATACAAGCTTATTGGACTAGAATTAGGAGATCGAGATACAGGGCTATAGTAATGCACCTAAGTAGCTCAGTAAATGATCATTTTCTCATTTGAAAAATGAATTTGCACACGCCTCTTGCAATTCTGAAGTCCACGATTCTCTAAGATTTCTTCTATGGGAAAGGTAAAAACTTCAACACTAAGTCTGTGGTCAGTTGGACACGACTGTGTGTGTGTGTGTGTGTGTGTGTGTGTGTGTGTGTGTGTGTGTGTTTGTTCCTACTTGAATCTGGATCATATTTCCTTTGGAGTCAAAGCCAATTAATTCAATATGTAACTCCAGTGAGTCAAACTACATTTCATCTTAGTAAAGAATTAAACCAGAAAGTTGAGTGCCAGTTGTCTTCCTATTCTAAGTCCTTAATAAATCATAAGATCATTAACGTTCATGAGCTTATTCGGGGATGGTTTCCTGAAAGGAAGAAAGGAGACAGGCCTGAGAATCGTGTTCTTATCATGACCCTCCCCTCTGCAGCATCACACCACTGGATCGCTCCTTGTGACATTTGTTACAACTGCAGCTTGTTAACAAGTTTGCTCAGAAAAGGTGCCTTTTGAAGGTCAACGTTTCCTACATCCAGTATTTGATGATACATCAGATGCATTTCCTGTCAATTGTTAATTTGCACCTCTTAGTGCTCATGCCCAAAGTTAAGGTAACAAAACGCAGGACAAGGTGGATGTTGGAGACCTGGAACTATCTGTGGAGCCAGCTGCCCCTCCACCAGGGTGTCAGCGTGCATTCATGATGAAGACCCATCAGTTACAGTCCTCTCCTCCAATTACCACGGGGTTAGGAAGAATCCCGTTTTCAGGCTTACAGGATATCATTGAGGGCAATTCTTTTTTTTTGAAACTATGAAGCTTTGGAAGCTTTATAGTAGTAGTAAAAAGAAAATGCTCCAAAATACGGCCATTTCAAACATTTCACCAAAAGATAAAAATGGGAAGAGTGTAGGCAAATTTTCTACATGTCATGACATCTAATAATTGGCAATTAAGCTCAATCATTAAATCGAAGGTGGGCAGTTTGAGCCACCAGCTGCTCTGTATGAGAAAGGTGAGTCAATTTGGTCAATTTGCTTCCACAGTGATTTACTGCCTGGGAAACTCAATAGGAAAGTTCTGTCCTAGAGTCACTATGAGTCAAATAAACTACATGATAGTGCATTTCTCCCCCACCCCTCATTTTAATAGTTGAGAAAAAATAATTTTTATATTTTTAGGATTATTCTCAAAACAGTGCTTATATTTCACATTCCTCCAAAGAAATGAAATCATTTTCAAGACAAATTCTTTTTCTTCATTTATGTGCAAGTCAGAGAAGGTATTATTTAATAGTGAGAACATAAAACAGTTGTTGTTGTCATGTGCCATCGAGTCACCTATGACCCATAGCGACCCATAGCACAGAAACTCTGAACCCTGCCCAGTCCTGAGCCAGTCTCACTAACTTCCACACACCAACCCCCCATTGCCCCAGTCACTGTATCAGTCACCTCATCCAGGGTCTCCCTCTCCTGTACTGTTCATCCACATATAACAGATTACAGTGTAAATGCCTGAGTATCACATGCCAGGCGTATGGGGGCCAGCCGCTGCAAGAACCTCAATTATTGGCGAGCTCTGGTGGCCTAGTGGCAAGAAGCTGCAACTGCAATCTCAGAGACGCATGGTTCAAATCCACCAGATGCTCTGCTGGAGAAGGAGGAACAATCTCTTCCTGTACCAGTCAGTTCTGATTTGATGGTTGTTGTTGTTGTTGTTATGTGCCGTCGAGTCGCCTGCGACTCATAGCGACCCTATGTACAACAGCCCTAAACTCCGCTCTGTCCTGTGCCAATCGCACTGTCTCTGACACTCCCATCCCAATTATCCCAGTCACTGAATCAATCCACCTCATAGAGGGCCTTCCTCTCCTGCGCCGTCCCTCCACCCTCCCAAGCATGATGTCCCTCTCCAAGGACCGGTCTCTCCTCACTACATGTCCGAAGTAAGTTAGACGGAGCCTCAGAATCCTTGCCTCCAAGGAGCCACCCGGTTTAACCCTCTCCAGGACAAATCTATTTGTTTTCCTAGCAGTCCATGGTATTCTCAATACTCTTCTCCAGCACCACAGCTCAAAGGCATCAGTTCTCCTTCTATCCTCCTTGGTCATTGTCCAACTCTCTGATGCATAACAGGTGATTGCGAAGACCATGGCCTGTATCAGACGCACCTTAGTCTCCAGAGAGACACCACTGCTCTTCAGCACTTTGGAGAGGTCCCTAACAGCAGACTTTCCCATGGCAATGCGCCTTTTAATTTCCTGGCTGCTGGTGCCAAGACTGTTGACTATGGAGCCAAGCAAACTAAAGCTGTGTACAATCTCAATCTCTTCACCATCTATCCTGATGCTGCCAATTGGTCCAGTGGTGAGAATCTTTGTCTTCTTGACATTGAGCCTCAATCCATATTGCAGGCTGCAGTCCTTGACACTCTGTAGCAGGTGCTTCAGTTCCTCCTCAGTTTCAGCAAGCAGGGTTGTGTCATCCGCATAACGCAGATTGTTGATAAATCGTCCACCAATCCTGACCCCACATTTCTCGTCATAGAGCCCAGCCTCCCGGATAATCTGTTCTGCATATAGGTTGAAGAGGTATGGAGATAGGATGCATCCCTGGCGTACGCCCTTCCCAATTTTGAACCATGCAGTGTTCCCTTGCTCTGTTCTGACGACTGCCTCCTGGTCCAAGTATAAGTTTCGCATTAGAACGATCAAGTGTTCTGGGATTCCCATTCTTCTCAGAGTCAGCCACAGTTTGTTATGATCTACACAGTCAAATGCCTTTGCATAGTCAATGAAGCACAGATAGACATTCCTCTGGTATTCCCTGCTTTCAGCCAAGATCCATCTAACATCAACTACAATATCTCTAGTACCACGACCCCTTCTGAAACCAGCCTGGACTTCTGGTAGTTCTCTGTTGATGTGCTGTTCCAGTCGTTTGTGGATAATCTTCAGTAAAATCTTGCTTGCATGTGAAATCAGTGAAATTGTTCTGTAGTTTCCACATTCGGTTGGGTCGCCTTTCTTTGGGATAGGAACAAATATCGATCTCTTCCAGTCAGTTGGCCAAGTGGTCGCTCTCCAGATTTCCTGGCACAAATCCTCATCCAGGATTTGATGGTACACACAAAAAATAATAAAATAAAAATAAATTTAAAAAAGAACCTCTATTATATCACTTCCTAAACTCAATTCCCTTTTAGGAGAAGACACTCCTTTCTCATTTGGGGAAAAAAATAATAACAGTTTTACTTGATAAGTGTAATTTAGGGAACTCTAGTGGCCTAGTGGTAAGGAACTGTGCTGCAAACCCAGAGGCAGGCAGTTGGACGCACCAGCTGCTCTGCAGGGGAAGGATGGGAAATCTCTTGTGCAATTTAACTGCCGGAAAACCTGCTGGAGGGTCAGCTGCAGGTTGGTTCCAACTCTACGGTACACAACCACAGCATGTGCAATCTAGTGAAGTTTGTATTAGAAATTTATTTTTATTTTCCCTTTATCTCTTGCTGTGGAGCCCTGGTGACCTGGTGGATAGAGGGTTGTTCCACCAACTCAATGACAGGTGGTTCAAATACACCAGCTACTCCACAGGAGAAAGACAGGCAAAGTCTTCCCAAACAATCGTTGTTGTTGTTGTTGTTATGTACCATCAGGTTGCCTTTGCCTTGTAGCAATCCTATGTACAATCACTCTGAACCCTGCCCTATCTGGAGCCAGTCTCACTAACTCTGACACGCCTACCTCCATTGCATTTACAGCCTCTGAAAACCCACTGGAGTTGGTCATGGCTCAGAGGCAATGGGTCTCTGCCTATTATCTATAATACAAAATCTACTTCCCCTGTCATCACTCTGAGACCTTTTAGAACTATTAAAATTCACTTTAAAAATCTACTTTAGGGAATTTTCCTGAAGATAGTAGATGGTAATGCCTATCTTTCCTAATACGAACTGTCAGGGGCAGCCAATGTCATTAACACTGTTGACTGAGTTTTAAGCAGAATCTCAAAAGTCGTCTCAGGAAAAGAATAAAAAGGACAGCTTGGAGCTGTGCACACAATTTTTACATGATTCATATCCACAACAGTCTGATTTCATTTGTTATATGAAAAGTAAGAATTTGCTTAGCTTTTAAGAAGGTAAGTCTGCTTCAAGTAAAGTTACCAAGAGCCATTTCAAACTGGAGTGCAAAGAATGTATTCACTTTGTAAGACTGGCACAGGGCAGGAAGGACACAGGTGTGTATTTTGACTAATACTTCAGAAATGTCTAAAATTCTAATCCAATACAGAGAAAATAGATTTTCTTTTCAGACTGCTATAAGCAAGATTCTGCTGAAAATTATCCAAAAACGTTTGGAACAATATATCAACAGAGAACTGCCAGATGTGCAGGCTGGATTTAGAAGAGGTCAGGGTACTAAGGATATTATAGCTAATGTAAGATGGGTCTTGGCAGAAAGCAGAGAATACCAGAAGAATGTCTATCTGTGCTTCATTGACTATGCAAAGGCTTTTAGCTGTGTGGATCACAAAAAGCTATGGCTGACTCTGAGAAGAATGGGAATCCCAGAACATTTGATTGTGCTAACGCGAAACCTATACTTGGACCAAGAGGCAGTCGTCTGAACAGAGCAGGGAAACACTGGATGGTTCAAAATCAAGAAAGGGGTCCATCAGGGATGTATTTTGTCTCCATACCTTTTCAATCTGTATGCA
>NW_006399759.1:2952290-2953978 GCF_000299155.1 Elephantulus edwardii
GATAGAACGGTGTTTAGGGCTCTTGTACATAGGGTCGCTTTGAGTCGCAAATGACTCGATGGCACATAACAACAACAAACAATTTCACTTTGCTGTCTAAAAATAAACCCAGAACAACAACAACCAAAATAAACTTTTTTAAAAAGCAACAACCCTATATATGGTGTCATTGTTGTTGTTGTTGTGTGCCATCGAGTTGTAACTGACCCATGACTGACCTCCAGTGGGTTTTCTGAGGTAGTAAATTGCACAGGAGGAGATTTCCCATCCTTCTCCTGAGGAATAGCTGGTAGATTTGGGATTGTTGCACAGCTTCTTAACACTGTGTCACCAGAGCACCCCATACTGCATGTTGTTGTGTGCCATGGAGTCAGAACTGACCTTCCAGGGGGTTTTCAGAGGCAGTTTAATTGCACAGGAGATTGTGCATCTTTCTCCAGGAAAGCAGCTAGCGGATTTGAACCACATACCTTTGAGATAGCAGCAGAGCTCCTTATCACTAGGCCACCTGGTATAAAACTGTATAACACTGACACCAAATTTCTCCTAAGAGGTCTACCTGTTGTTGTTGTTGATTGCCTTCAAGTCGAGCATGACTCATAGCAACCCTATGAACATAAGACCCTCTACAACTATCGACATTTTATCAAAGTTCATAGAGTTTCCGGAGGCAAGTTGTTTAGGTGTAAATACCTATAAATACCTACAGGACCAATACACTCCTTTGTCTGTGTTCATTTTAGAGAATTTAAAGTATATGAATGGCTATTTAAAAAAAAAATATTATACCAGTGACTACTGGAAAGAAGTTAGAACTTTAGGCTAATAGTGTCTATTTAAATACTTTTCTTATCCATAAACCAGAGCTGACTGGCGGCCCCCCTCAGAACCACTAGACTCTCTACTTGAAATGTAGAGCCAGTGATGAGCAGGTGTAAAATACATACTTGCTGCTGTTTTATATTCATGAGAATTCTATTTTGCTCTAAGATATTGTAAAAGGAAAAGAAGGAAAGGTCCCTCTACTCCTTTCTCCCCAAGGGAAAGGCTATCAGCAGGAAAAAAAAAATTTCTACTAAAAGTAATAAAATATATTGTCAATAATATGGGCCCATCTACTTGAATTCCTCCACACGTATTTCTTCCTTCCTTCCTCTGAAATGGAGAATTAACAAACTTTCAGTACAAAGAAAAAAGGAAAAACCTTTTTTGCTCATGCAAAGGATTCCTATATTCTCCCTTTAATAAAACCTTAGTACCTATTTAACTTGTTCAGCCTATACACAAGGAACATCTGTTATATATACAAACTGCTCGTGTAACATATAAAAAGAGCCTATGTCCCAATGGATATTATTAAAGTGACTGAAAATATGTGAGAATGTGAGTTTTGTATTAACCCCTGCGTTTGTATTATATGTAAGTGTAGTGATGCAAAGGGTATGAATAAAAAAATGAAAATATTTTTTCTATTGGCTTGCAATGTGATATTAATAGATACTAGGATGCCTCTGAGCCAATCATTTAGATGACAGAAACTTGGAGAGTAGTTAAAATTGTCAGATGTTTCTTTTTGTTTGGTTTTTGTTTGAACATTTTTCTTTTTTAAAAAAATTTAGGTTGTTTATTTTTCATTTCAATGAACATCTACAGAGATTTTGGAATTCCATTCATTCATTGTTGCACCC
>NW_006399759.1:2954843-2987064 GCF_000299155.1 Elephantulus edwardii
GTCTTGATTTGCATCTCTCTCAGGGCTAGGGATTTTGAACATTTCTTCATGTGCTTGTTGGCCATCTGAATGTCTTCCTTGGTGAAGTGTCTTGAACATTTTTCTTGTTGTGTACCATAAAATTGGATCTGACTGTCACAGGAGGAAATTGCCCCTCCTTATTCAGCAAAGCATCTGGTGGATTCGAACTATGTGCCTTCAGGAATGCAGATCTGTTTCTTAAATGACTCCTAACACATGTAGATTCTAGCCATTGTCCACTTATCACATTGGTTCAAATGTCAATTATGAGTCTCAGTTCCAACTCCTATCACTTCTCCATTGGGTTGTCAAGACTGTGAATCTTTACAACAGGATATTTCCTCTTTCTCTCTTGGAGGAACTGGTGCATTTGAACTGCCAATCTCTTAACAACTCGATCCATCACTCACTACAGCACCAGGGCTCCTGTTGTGTGCCACCGAGTTGGAACAGACTCTCCAATGACTCTCCAAAGGGCTTTCAGAGGCAGTTAATGGTACAGGAGGTTAAATGCTTCTTTCTCCCTTGGAGCAGCTAGTAGCGGATTCGAACCTTGTACCTTTGGGTTGGCAGCACAGCTTCTTACCCAGCAGGCCACCAGAACTACAGGGCTTCTTAGTTGTTTGTTAAGTGCCACTAATGTGGCATCAAAGCAAAACTCTAATTGAAATAAAATGCTTAGCAGGGGAGATAAGTACTATAGTTTATTCTAGCTACATTGCTGTTAGTTGTCTGTCATCTAGTCACAAGTGACTCATAGCTGACCTTCCAGCAAGTTTTCAGAGGGAGTTACAACAGGAGAGGAGACTGCCCATCTTTCTCCCACGGAGCAGCTGGTGGATTCCAACTGCAGGCCTTTGGGATGGCAGCACAACTCCTTACCCTCTAGGCCACGGGAGTTCCTTCTAGTTGTACTAGACCATTGTTGTTGTTATGTGCCATCGAGTCGTTTCCGACTCATAGCGACCCTATGCACAACAGCTCTAAACCCTGCTCTATCCTGCGCCAACCACACCGCCTCTGACACACCCATCCCGATTACCCCAGTCACCAAATCAATCCATCTCATAGAGGGTCTTCCCCTCCTGCGCTGGCCCTCCACCCTCCCAAGCATGATGTCCCTCTCCAAGGACCCATCCCTCCTGGCAACATGTCCAAAGTATGTCAGACGAAGCCCCAGAATCCTTGCCTCCAAGGAGCAGCTTGGTTTAATCCTCTCCAAGATGAATCTATTTGTTTTCCTGGCAGTCCATGGTACATTCAGTACCCTTCTCCAGCACCACAGCTCAAAAGCATCCACTCTCCTTCTGTCCTCCCTAGTCATTGTCCAACTCTCTGATGCATAACAAGCGATTGCAAATACCATGACCTGTATCAGGCGCACCTTAGTCTCCAGAGAGACACTGTTGCTCCTGAGTACCTTTGAGAGGTCCCTAACAGCAGACTTTCCCATCGCGATACGCTTTTTGATTTCCTGATTGCTGGTACCAAGAGTGTTGACTGTGGAGCCGAGCAAACTGAAACTGTGAACACTCTCAATCTCTTCGTCATCCATCCTGACGCTGCCAATTGGTCCAGTGGCGAGAATCTTTGTCTTCTTGACGTTGAGCCTAGACCATACATTCTACTAAAACCAAACTCAATGCCCTGTCAAATCCACTCAAAGTCCATTGCCTGAAGGACAGAGCAGGGATGTCCTATGCAGTTTGTGATGTAATCTTTACAGAAGCAAACTACCACATCTTTCTCCATCAAAAAACGATCAGGTTTAAACCTCCAATCTTCTAATTAGAAGCTAAACACTTAAACACTGCACGACCACGGTTCTGTCATGCATTTTCATGAGTTCTTAAATTATCGTCAGATGCAAATAGAATCCCGGAAGCCAGTCTCAGACAAAAATGCTGCGCAGTCGTCTTAAGTGACCCAATTGTGGCTTTCCTCCCTCCTTCCCTAGCCCCGTCACCAATCTTTCTGTTCTCCTATATGCCAGTCTTTCAGGATAAACTCTGGCCTTTGTTTTTCTGGTCAGCATGATCCAAACTTCTCCTTCACCTCGTCGAACAGACAAGTGGTGTGGTCAAGTCTCTCAAGGACCGATACCTGAGGCTAGGTGGTGAACGCCTGCATGCAGTCAGTGCTTCCTTCACCCTATTACTATTAGCTGGGCATCTATTAGTGCCATTGGAAGCAGGAGTGACATCCACTTCCTCAACATGTTTTCGGAAACTATGAACTTTGATAATGTTGATAATTGTAGAGGAGCTTCAGGCCTTTTGTTCATAGAGTCACTATGAGTCATGCTCAACTTGAAGGTAATCAACAACAACTATTATTACAAAGTGCTGTATCAGGACTGATGTGCCAAACAGTTCAAATTCTGTCTTCAGTGTCGTAGGGAAGGGAGAAGTACACAAGCAAAGGTGTGGTGTGACCAACAGGAGTAAACCCTAAGAAGAAAAACAAACCAGGAGCAGAAGATAAGAGTTCTATTGAGGAGTCTAGAAGGGAAATTATATCAAAATTAAAAAAGCCCCATGCAAGTGTAGCAAAGGATAGCTTCTGAATATTTTAAGACCAAACCCAAGCCCACTGCCTCAAGACTCTCTTAACTTACAGTGGCCCTGTGGGACTGAGCAGAGCTACTCATGTTTCCAAAGCTGTAAATCTTTGGCTTGTTTTTAATATTTTCATTGAGATATAATTTCTACATTTGGTTTGTACAATCCATTTAAAGTGCACGAGTCAATAATTTTAGAAATATTGACAGAGTTGTACAATAATCATCAGGACCAATTCTAGATTTTTTTTTATATTGGTTTGCACACAAAATTCTGATTGTTTCATATACATAGTTTCGACGCATTCCTTCACTCACCTTGCGTTTCACATGATCATTCCCACACATTGCGTTTTAGGAAATTAATCTATACGGAAGCAGACTGCCTCTTTCTCCCATGGAGCACCTGGTAAGTTTGAACTGCTGACCTTCTGCAAATGCCTTAACTATGGCACCATGAGAGTTCCTGGTTATTTTAAGTCCCTTAAAATATTCCCCCATAATTATCTTAAAATATAAACCCAAACTCTCTAGGGGAATACAGGTGATTCTTTACATATGGGAGTCTTTTTCCAAATCTAATTGGAAAGTGTTTCATCTGCCCTAAATAAACAAATGAAATTCTGTTGTTGCTGTTGTTATGCTATTGAGTCGCTAAGCTGTACAGAAAAGGCTGAAGTGAAATGGACAGAAACATATCCTTTTGTCAAAGGGCATTCTAGCCATCAAGAGAGAGCTCTCAAGGTCTAATCTGTCAGGAGTTCCACTGCTAACACGAAGGTGATGCCTTACCGATGGTTCATACCCACCAGCTGTTCCACAGCAGAAAGACGGGCACTCTCTGCTCTGAAAACTGCTGCAGGTTTGGTTAGGAGTCATGAGTGACCCAGCAAAACAATGTTTCCAAGAAGGTGGTAAGACACATAAATTTGACTTATAGAGAAGAAATCTGAATTTATTTTTTTTTAAATTCTTACTAAGGTTAGGGAAAATCCAAGATATTTCTAAGAGGAAAAAAACAAAACTTCTTTTAATAAAAGTATAAAGCCTGAGTTACTGAGAAGAGTAAAGTTGAAGACGGGGTAAATGACAAGATACCATCCCAAAACCACAAAAGCTTCCCTTTTTATTAATACTCCAGAAGTGACCCTTGAATGACATTGAATAATTGAGATACAAAATAAAACACCGGAATTGTATGGAGATTCTACGTAACCAGACACTTTCATAAGGATTTAATAATCTTAATTTGAGTATAAGGAAAACAATTGGTTCTTTGGCCTCAAAAACAAGTTCTGTGTTGCCATTATTGTTTCCAAGTGTTTTATATCTAACAGGAACAACTGTGGTCACCCAAGGTCATTGTAGTCAACAGCTTTCATGCAAGAGTATAAAGAGAGCTTTTAAATAATAACCTTTATAATAAAATACATTTACTTTTGAATTAACATACAGTCATTTTCTTCAATCAATAAAAATATACTTTGATTATAAAGCAGCCTTATTTTGCAAACAGATTTTGAGAAAATAGCTCTGGCAATCTTTGAAATGCCACATTTTTTAAAAGGCAACAAAGCAAAGGATTTAGATTAAAAACAGTATATTGCAAAATAGTTCAACATATTATTTCTAAGCACAAAGAGAGCTCCAATCTGAAAGATACTTTTAAAGTTATAAAGTAAAATGTTTCAGTATTCCTGTGGCAACATAAAGTCTAAATATTTACAATAAAAGACAAATCTTTTGCACAGACAGGACACAAAATTCAGTAGAGATCCACAACATAAGCGCTTCCATTATTACATCACTCAATTATGAAGCTTAGATTTGTTAACATGTACACAAGAAGGAAAATAAAAACATGACACAGTTGAGTAGCTTTATTAACAGGCTGAAACGCTGCAACTGGCAGAAAAATAAAAACGGCAAGTACACCACCAGTTTTATGACTAATAAGGCAAAAATTCAAGAAATCATAAACACATGAATTACTACGCTCTTCCTAACACATCTTATTTTGCTCTCTTCTCTTAAACACATATTTTTAAAATACTTTTCATATCCCAGGAGGAAATGGCAACAAACCCTCCGTAAAGATGAAAGTGCATCGTGGTTTAAAAGTGCTTCTTGAGTGTGGATGTTTATTTTAACAGGTAAGTCCAATGAGAAAGCTAAATAATTATGTGCAAAAAAATTCTAATTACAACTTGCATTCATTTTTTTTAAAGGTAAAAAAATCATGGGTTATTGCAGTCAGCCATTCAGATGAGGCAGAGAAGAAGCAGAGAAGAAAAATCTGGGTTTCCATGTGCTGTATAAAGGAAGGAGCACAGACCAAAGACAGAGACCCAGGTTCTATTTCCCAATTCTGACAACCAACCAGGTAAGTGACCCGGAAACAGAACAACAGCCTTAGACTTGCTTCTTCACGGCTGGGGACAGGCTGAGCTGGAGGGCCTCCAGGACGTCAGTCAGCCTGGAAATTTGAACATGTCTTTAGATGAGGCTTCCCTGAAAGAGCAAGTAATTTACAGGAAAAAAGTTTGAAAAGTCTAGTCATCTAGTTATTACTTATTCTCTTTTAGTATTTCTGAATAATAAAGCACTAAACAAGATGGAGAAACTCCCAAAATGCTTAACAGGAAAATGTCATGTGAATACCATGTGTTAATCAAAGCTGGCAAGAGCCTTTACAATGAAGGGCCCCACAAAACCCCCAGATCCTGTGCAAACACGACACAGAGCCAGCAGGATAATACCTCAGTGGGTCACCCTCTTAAGTAGCAGAGTTTTCTTGGGAATAAAGCTTTTACATTTTCTTATTGTTGAAGCATTTGAAGAGAATCAGGGTAGTCTAGTATTTCTGTTTGCACTCTCGGGGTCAGAAGTTATACTTGTAGATTTTTAAAGGATTCTCTCAAAATTGTTATAATGCTTTTGATGAAGATGACTGTATTTTTAAAATTTAAATAATGGCTAGATACAGTGAACCATTTCCCATGGACTTTAATTTATAGCCTATATGTTATGTATAGACTTATATGTACATACACATATATACATATTAGCCCTCATGTGTATGTAAATATATATATGTATATACATACATTATATACATATAATAGCAAACTAGAGCCCATTTAATATTTCAGAAGTTTAGCTCAACAATTCTCCTCCACAAGCTTTGACCCATTAATCCCCCGGTAGGTGACTCTGCTTGGCCGAACTAAGACGCCGTGGTTTGGTTTACAAGTGAAGTAGCGCTTGTCACCCACAGCACCATCGTTTTTCCCCTTGGCACTTCGAAGCTCCAGTCCAAGCCAGATGCCCGACGCGAAGTCCGTGGGGCCCAGGTACCTAACGGTTCCCATCTCGTTAGAACTGGTGAGGAGGACCTGGGAGCCCTCCTGCAGCTTCACGCTCCCTTCAATGGCCGTAGCTGTGCTGCTCCAACTACGACGCAAAGCGGTTTTGGATCTGTTCAGAGGGGAAAGGGGAAGAGAAATTCTTAGGTGACAAAGCCACATACACAGATTTTCACATTTGCGCCCACCAGGCCCAGAACGCACTGCTTTCATTCATAAGTGACCTCAAGAGCTTGACATTTGAGCTGGCTGTGCAAATCATGTCAAAAGGCTGCATTTCAAATACAGGAGACAAAAACCCTGAAGCAGGCATTCACTGTGGTCATGCAGACAGGAGCTGAAATAAGTCTCTAACAGTGGGAAGAAGATGTCGCGAGCTATGTGAGATAACAGATCAAAGACGGGATACAGGCAGTGAGAGAAAGGGTGTCTATCAGATCCTGTGATGTGCACGCTAAAACTTCAAGTTCACTTGCTTTATTACTCCCATCCTTGGCATTCACTGTACAGAGAATTCAGAAGCAGAAGAATTGCTTTCAGTCTCCTTTCTGACATTGTCAGCTCTGAATGAAATTCATTCATCACCACCATCTCAGTACATGATCCGGGGGGAAGAGGGAAGATCCTGTTCTTCAAAAAAATAGCATTGTAATCTGCTACTTCCCCTGTCCTTGGTTTCCTTAGACTCACATGTGACAAGCAAGTTCTACATCCCACATTCCAAGTCCTTCAGAGTCCTTGCCCAGGAATTTTCATCATCTCTGCCTATGTTTCTTCTGGAAGTACCACTTGCTTCCACCTGACCACAATCAGCTCTCTCCCTCAGCAGAAGGTCAGGGACACACTTTCTTTTGCCAGTCAGCACTTCAGAATCTTTTTTGCTCCTTAAGTAGCGATGTTTAAAACTAATCTATCAGCGCTAAAAATATGTTATCTTTTTAAAAACAAGTAGTGGTGTCAATCTGATTATTAATAAAGCTTATTTTCTCTTTATTTTTATAAAAAAATAAAGATAAAATCCTGATTTCTTTCCCTCCCTCATGCCAAGAAACCATCTCGGGCATAACCACATCTGCTGTATGATTCTAATGATCCAGAATTTTTTTTTCTCCTTTCCTGGTTAGCCTGGCGTGTCTCTCCTTAGCAATTTCTTCCATATTGCCTAAGAGTGCCTGAAAATCTTCAATAAATTGGGCCATAAAGTTACTGTCCTTAAAGCTTCTTGGCTATCCAAGCAGAGACCAACATCAAAAGTAAAGGCTTTGAGGAAGGTGTGTGGGGGTGGGAGAGAGATTCCTACAAAATCCTGAACAGTCTCTTAGGGGATGGCAGAATTTGGGTCTCTGTGACACCTGCCCATGATGTCATGGCAAATGACCACCAACGCTGCCTGTCAAACTCAGCTGCTCAGCAAGTTCAAGAGACTGGGCTCTAATTCTGAGGGGCTTCCAAGACCCCCACTCCTCCACCAAGCATCATTCATAGATTAATTGGAAAGATTTAAAAAATAATTCCTTGACCCCATTACTGTAGAAGAGTCTTGCATTGCTCTAAAAGCAAAAAGCTTTCAAAAGTCTCAGAAAATGGGAGGCCAAAGCAAACATGTAGGGAAAACAAGTAGATATTAAAAGGGGAGGGCAATTTTCTCCATAACAATCACCGGAAAAAAAGCTTCTTGAGTTGTCCACTCCTCACTTGTAATCTTTTTATGAAACATTTCACATTTTCCACAAGAGTCAAAAATATACTACTGTATCACTATGCGCGTAACAAAAGCCAGAATCCCTGTTGGAGGCGCTAATTGGTGGGTTCTGTGAGGACACAGAAAGAAAGCTCGTATTTCAGGCTGCTTCACCTCCCAAGATAGAGAGGGGGCCTGGTCCCTCTGATCACCAGGGTGCAGATAAGCAGAGAGGGGGCTGGAGCAGAACTGGTCGGGACCAGACTGCACAGCAGAGTCTGACTGACAGAGGCTAGGACCATGATGGCTAGTGTCCTGGAGGTGGTTCACCCTCAGGGCCACGGAGGAAGCAGGATCCCAGGATCTGCAGAGCGGCAGGGAGGAGACCCAAGATGGGGCAACCGAATGCCCAGGACCCAGAGGACACATCAGGCGACTAGCACCTGTGCAGCTGCTGATTTTCCTCAAAGCTCCCTCGTGGGCTGGCAAAGGTGAGGGTGAGACAGGCTGCTTTTGTGGGGATGGGATCAGCAGGATAGTGGCCATCAGCAGGTGCAGTTCAAGGTCAAGGGCAGAGGCAGGGCCTCTAGAGGAAGTTGTGGATTGTTAATTCCATGGTGGTGGAGAGGGGCAAGGCCGCCCAGTGAACAGCAGAGGATGCTCAGGGGAAGGACCAGTGAGGGGTAGACCCAGCAAGCAGCATGCACACCCCTTGTAGTGCCCAGGCCCTATTGTCCAAGGACAGAGAACCCTCAGCTCTCAGCAAAGCCGCCAACAGTGTTTGGGGGCCACTGTGGAGATGAGCTGAGGCCACCCATCTTGACAAGACAATGAGAACAAGAGAGAGAGAAAAGGGGACTCCTGAGATGGGAGTGACCCCTGGCTCTGAAAGACTAGGCACCCCACCTCCGCCTGACACCAGGGTTCAGTGACAGATGAACTCTTCAGTGATGATGGAGGGCAGGCAGGGGTGGCAGATGACCTTAGCACGGGCCTGGCAGCAGACAGTTCAGGTGAGGGGTCAGGTGAGATTGCCATCCCACACCTTCACACAGCATCAGTGTTCATATGGACCTGCTCTCTGGACCCTAACCACGCAGATAAGTGAGGAGGGCATGTTCTCCAGAAAGGACGTGCAAGCACGTTTACAAATAAGATTACATTATGCACACAGGAAAGGCTTACGTTTCTCTTATGTGGTATTAGTACTGCTAACAACATTAAATCAGACCTCGGACTATTAACTGAAAGGAAGAGTTTCTAAATCAATTCACCCTATTCAATAAGGCAAAATGTAAACAACCTCAACTTTGAACAGTACTAACCTCCCCAATTAGAAAAGATGTGCGGAACACTATTTTGGGTCACTTGTGACATTTTTAATTGCGCATGCAGAGGAGGGAGGAAGCACTCTTCTCAATACACTCACTCAATCACACCTTGTCTCCTAAGTGTTAAAAATCTACCGAGTAAGGTAAAAGATAAAGAAATTCCTCTTCCGTCAGATTCCTCAGTCATGTTCCTCTTGGAAGGTGTTTTTCGAAATCTTCTTAATACTCACTTGGCAAAAGCATTTCTTCTGTTAATCTCTTTTTGGGAAGAAGCAGAAGTTGTACTGAAACTTCTCCGAAAACCTAAATATAAATGTTAATATTAGAAGAAGAAAAATAGTCTCATAATATATAGTCTTTATTAAATACTATCTTTTTTGTCATTTTCCCCTGAGGCTTTTCAAATATATCAAATGTTCCTCCAGAAATAGAAAAAAAAAAACCAGTTAAGTATATAATTGCAGAATATATTTGCAGTTTAGATTTAATGATTAATTTTTTTATCCAAAATCTAAAGAATTCTTTACCTTTCTCATCAAACTATGTGCACATAGGAATAACATAGTAACATTAATTCTAGAGGTCTTATTTTACAATTTCTTGAAAACCAAGCAAAAGTGAACTACAATAGGGGGTGGGGGAGAGGGAGGAGAAAAATGTGTGATAATGAATAAATGAAATTAAAGAAAAAAAACCAACACCTGAATAACAAATAGATAAAGCTGGTTCTTTTAAAGGATGTTATTGTTTTAGGTGAACATTTACACAGTAAACTAGGTTCCCATTAACATTTTTATGCAATTTATTCCATGAAACACTGATCACATGTCAATATTCAACACTGGTCACACTACGCCAATATTCTCATTCATTATGTTCATTCTTTGTGTTGTTTCCATTAAACTACCTTCCCAGCCCCTCGCGAAGTTGTGATCTTCATTTTATGGTAGAACATGTTGACTGTTCTGCCTCATGAAGATGATATCATAAACCAATCTATTATATAGGTGAAAGGTGATTGCCGAGAGCAACTTCAGTTCCAAATTCAGAAGGTTACTTGAGTCTCTGGCCTCAGGAGCTCATCTGGTCTCTACAGGTTCAAAAGTTTCAAAAACTAGTATTTTAACTACTCATAACTATTCCTGATAAATCATGGCACAAATGGTTTTTAAGAAAACACTATCAATGTTTTTAAAAAACACTAAGAAAACTTAATCAATTAAAATTGTTGGCATTTTTCAAATGAAAAAGTTACTTTAAAAAACGATTAAAAAAAAAAAAAAGAAAAAAAAACGATTAAAAATATTTCCAAAAGTTAATTTTTTTAAGTTATATTTTTAAAAGGTAATGGGATTTCCATTTCTGAAGGTTATGACAAACCTCTGGAAATAGTCCACGGGATCAAAGGTTGGCTCTTTGATAATACGAAATCTCTAATGAGATTAAACAGGAATGTGAGTAAGACAGAGACGAGGCCAACAGAAAGAAGGAGAGGGTATATATATCAGCTGTTGGTATTAAATATGAAACACAGGATATTTGTAATAGACGTCTGCCAGTATATTTGTAAGTATAAATGAAATGGATAAATTCTTGGTTGGCAGAGGAACTATTAAAATTAACTCAAGAAGAAAGAGAAAAAGCCTAAGTCATTTCAAAATTATTAAAGAAACAGAATGAATCATGAAATAGAAAACAGATCCAGAAAAGTTCTACTGAAAAAACCATGGAAAAGAAGATGCCAAGCTTAAACAAATACATTCTAAAGATAAAAAAAACAAAGGTTGTGAAGCCCCCCAAGGACTATGATCCTTAGTGACCATTAAAGGACTGACAATCACTGTGACATTGAGACAAACACAGGCAGGCCTAGAGGGACATCAGTAGCACCCAGGAGGAATGCAGTGCTCGCAACAGTCAACACACAAGGGCCAGTGGGCAGCATGACCCAGGAAGGTCCAGGAAAGAAGGACGAATGGGAACAGGACACTGGGCAGAAGCAAGGAGAATGCGACTGCATGTATTCCAACTCTGGGCTTGAATGGTCACTAAGGATCATAGACCTTGGGGGGCTTCACCACCTTTGTTTTTTTTATCTTTAGAATGTAAGCTATTTTAAGAGAAAAATCCTAAGAGTATTATATTAGATGCAGACATAAAATAATTACATCAAATTCTATTAGTGAATTAAAAACAAGCAAGCAAAAAGTCTTAGCAAGGGAGGATCTATCTAATAAAGAGATCTATCTAGAATACTAAAGCATTATCTTACTACTAATAGTAAAATGCTGGAAGTATTCCCTAGAGAAAAAGATGTCTTCTTTTATGCCCCTCTGCTAATCTTGTGGCAAGCAGTAAAATAAGGGAAGGAAATGGGGGGCGGGGAGATCTGCCATTATTTGTAGATGATATAATCATCTGTGTTTTTAAAAGCATACACTAGAATTCAAAATAAATTACTGGAATAAGAGACTAGAAACTTGATTGGATTAAAGTCAATATTTAAAGACTGAACATAACACAACAGTGATAACCAGCCATGAAATGGAATTTTTTAATTATTCTGCCATGGTACTAAGGATCTTATAGCTAATGTCGGATGGATCGTGGCATCCAGAGGAATGTCTATCTGTGTTTCATTGACTATGCAAAGGCATTTAACTGTGTGGATCACAACAAATTGTGGCTGACTCTGAGAAGAATACCAGAACACTTGATTGTGTCTATGTGAAACCTATACTTAGACTAGGAGGCAGTCATCAGAACAGAAAAGAAAGGAAACACTGCATGGTTCAAAACTGGGAAGCATATGCATCAAGGATGTGTCCTGTCTCCATCTATTTTCAATCTATATGAGAAACAGATTATCCGGGAGGCTGGGCTCTATGAGAAGTGTGGCATCAGGATTGGAAGTAGACTCATTAACAATCTGTGTTATGCAGATGACAAAACACTGCTTGCTGAAACTGAGAAGGACCTGAAGCACTTGCTGTAGAAGGTCAAGGACTGCAGCCTTCAATATGGATTGAAGTCTAACATCAAGAAAACAAAGATTCTCACCACAGGGCTGACTGGCAGTACCATGACAGATGGTGAAGAGATTGAGACTGTTAACTGGATGAGTTTGCTTTGCTCTACAATCAATGTTCTTGGTACAAGCAGCCAGGAAATTAAAAGACAAATTGCATTAGGAAAGTCTGCTGTCAGAGACCTCTCCAAAGTACTGAAGAGCAATGTCAGTCTGGAGAATAAGGTGCACCTCATACAGGCCATGGTCTTTGCAATTACTCACTAAGCATCAGAAAGCTGGACAGTGACTAGGGTGGTGCCGGAGAACAGTACTGAATATAGCATGGACTTGTAGGAGAACAAACATGTTTGTCCTGGAGAGGGTGAAGCAAGGCTGCTCCTTGGAGGCAAGGATTCTGAAGCTCCATCTGACATACTTGGGGCATGTTTCAAGGCAGGATCAGGCCTTGGAGAGGGACATCATGCTTGGGAGGGTGGAGGGACAGCACAAAAGAGGAAGATCCTTAATGAAATGGATTGATTCAGTGATTGGGGTAATGATGGTAGGTATGTCAGAGACAGTAAGATTGGCACAGGACAGAGCAGGGTTTAGGGCTGTTGTACATAGGGTCACTAGGAGTCGCAAGTCACTCGAGGGCACATAACAACAACAACATTTATAATAACAGTTTGGAAGAAATATAGCATTGGTATGTATTACTTTCACAGAACTCAAAAGTCTCAAACTCACTGCCATCGAGTCAGTTCCAACCCATAGATAGCACCACTCCACTGGGCCTCCACGGTTGTAAACAGCAACAGATGGAGAATGCATCTCTTTCTCCGTTGGAGCTGCAGGTGGGTTTAAACCTCTGGAAATGTGTGATCTTTCAATTAGGAGCAGCTCCAAAACACCCCAAATCTTTATTTAAAGAGTATCTAAACAAATGGACAAATCCTTGGAAAGGAACAACACAGATGTCAAATTACCTCAAGTTCATCTACAAGTTCAATGCACTTTCAACAGAAATGTCACTAGAACTTTATGGAACTTAGCAGGTTGATCCCAAGTATGCATGAAAGAACAACAGCTATGAAAGGCTAAAGTGGCACTGAAGAATCATAACAAGGCATAGGCGTGAAGCTAGGGGAGACAGCATCTGAAGTCTACCAGATATCAAGATTTGCTAGAAGTCCATCCTAAATGTCTGTAGTTGTGTGCGGTCAAGATGGCACCAACTCACAGCTGACCTTCTAGGGGGCTTTCTGACGCACTAACTGCATGGGAGGAGATAGCTCATCTTTCTCCCACTGGGCTGCTGGTGGATTTGAACCATGTGCCTTTGGGTTAGCAGTGCAACTCCTTACCATTAAGTCACCAGACTACATTGAGGGATTTTTTTAAAAATAGATTATAAGAGCAGAAAGAGTCAGGAACGTAAGAGTTCTATATCATATAGATTCATAGCAATGCAGGCAATGCAGATCTGTGGACACCGAATAGAATTTTGACGAGTAGCTGCCCACATTGAGGAGAAAAAATTAGTTCCTTACCATACACAAGAATGAATTCCTGATAGACTGACTACTTAAATGTGAAAGATAAAACTCTTAACACTTTCAGAAGGCAATAATAAAAGATTATTTTTATGGTATTTTGTTGTTGTTAACGTGCCTTCAAATCGAGTACGACTCACAAAGACCCTATGAATGAAAGACCCATTTTAGAAAATTATTTAATAAAAAAATATGCAAACCTTAACAGAATGTTGCTGTTGTTGTTAGATGCCATTGAGTCCCTGGATGTGCTCACTAAGTTGTGCCAAGAAATGTGGAGGACAGCCAGCTGGCCAACTGACTGGAAAAGATCGATATTTGTTCCCATTCCAAAGAAAGGTGAGCCAACGGAGTGCAGAAATTATCGAACAATATCATTAATATCACATGCAAGCAAGATTCTGCTGAAAATTATCCAAAAACTTTGGAACAATATGTCAACACAGAACTGCCAGATGTGCAGGCTACATTTAGAAGAGGTCATGGTACTAGGGATATTATAGCTAATGTTAGAAGGATCTTGGCAGAAAGCAAAGAATGCCAGAAGAATGTGTATCTGTGCTTCATTGACTATTCAAAGGCTTCTGGCTGTGTGGATCACAACAAGCTATGGCTGACTCTGAGAAGAATGGGAATCCCAGAACATTTGATTGTGCTAATGCGAAACCTTTCCTTGGACCAAGAGGCAGTCATCAAAACAGAGCAAGGAGACTCTACATGGTTCAAACTCAAGAAGGGGGTCCATCAGGGATGTATTCTGTCTCCCTGCCTTTTCAATCTGTATGCAGAACAGATCATCTGAGACGCTGGGCTGTACGAAGAGTAATGTGGCATCAGGATTGGTGGAAGAGTCATCAACAACCTGTGTTATGCAGATGACACAACCCTACTTGCTGAAACTGAGGAGGACCTGAAGTGCTTGCTGCAGAAGGTCAAGGACTGCAGCCTCCTATATGGATTGAAGCTCAACATCAAGAAAACAAAGATTATCACCACTGGGTCAATTGGCAGCATCAGTATGGATGGTGAAGAGATTGAGATAAGCTCCACAATCAACACTCTTGGTAACAGCAGCCAGGAAATCAAGAGATTAATTGCATTGGGAAAGTCGGCTGTGAGGGACCTCTCAAGAGTACTGAAGAGCAACGATGTCAGGCTGGAGACTAAGGTGCGCCTGATCCAGGCTATAGTCTTTGCAATTACGTGCTATGCATCAGAGAGTTGGACAGTGAATAGGGTTGATGGAAAAAGAATTGATGCCTTTGAGCTGTGGTGCTGGAGAAGAGTGTCGAATATACCATGGACTGCTAGGAGAACAAACAGGTTTGTCCTGGAGAAGGTGAAGCCAGAATGTTCCTTGGAGTCAAGGATTCTGAAGCTTCATCTGACATACTTTGGGCATGTTGCAAGGAGGGACTGGTCCTTGGAGAGGGACATCATGTTTGGCAGAGTGAAGGGGCAGTGAAGGAGAGGAAGACCTTCAATGAGATGGATCAATTCTGTGACTGGAGCAGAGGGAATAAGTGCATTTGAGATGGCTAGGTTGGCACAGGATAGAACGGCTTTTAGGGCTTTTGTACATAGGATCGCTATGAGTCACAAACGACTCGATGGCACATAACAACAACAACATGACTCATATCAATCCTATGAACAGCAGATATGAACCTTGTCCTATTCCTGTGCCTTTCACACTTTCTGACACACAAGAGCCCATCAGCAATCATCTTGTCAATCCAGCTGGTTGCGGGTCTTCCTCTCCTTCAGCAATCATCTTGTCAATCCAGCTGGTTGCGGGTCTTCCTCTCCTTCGCCAACCCTCCACCCTTCTCAGCATCTTGTCCCTCTCCAAGGAATAGCACCTCCTAGCAATATGTGCAAAGTATGTGAGGTGAAGCCTCATCATCCTTGCCTCCAAAAAGCACTCTGGCTCCACCTTCGTCAAGACACACTTATTTGTTCTTTTGGCCAACTCAGTGCTATTCTCCAGCACCACAACTCACAAGTATCAATTCTTCTTCTGTCATCCCTATTCATTGTCCAGCTCTCAAGTAACCAGAAAACATTAATCAGATGCACCTTAGTCCTCCAACTGACATCATTACTCTTCAATAATTTGTAGAAGTTCCTAACTGCATACTTTTCCAATGATTTCCTGATTTCCTGACTGCTGATTTAAAGGGTGTTTATTGTAGATCCAACTAAGATGAAGTTGTTGGCCATTTCAATCATGTGTTTTTACTTTAAAAATTAAGAACTTAGATCCATCAATCTCACTGCTGTAGAGTCAGAACTGACTCGTAACTGACCCTTCTTTATGTTACTGAGGCTATAAATGACAAGGAGAGAGAAACTTGCCTGCCTTTCTTCCTAAGAATGGATGATGGCTTTGAACTTCCAGAGAGGTAAGGCTTGTTTCTACTTTTTAAAGTTATTTGAATAATGCTGTAATGAACATTGGTATGCAGTTTTGAACAACTTTATGTACACCAATTTTTTTGCCCAGTTTGTGGCCTTGCTTTTTTAAATCTTTTGATTGCTCTGCTAACTTTCTCCTGCCCACTCTACTGGGAGTGTGCACTGGACACAGCAGGCACTGTCCTGTTAGAAGAAAGGAATACAGTATTTCCTCTGTCTGGGAACCCTACAGCAACATTTGCACCTCAGCACCCAAACATCTACAGGATAGCTTTTAGCGGTAAAAAAAAAAAAAAAAATAGAACATAATCCAAATCCCCATCAGCCACCAAATAAATATTTCAACATAATACTAATAGAAAAATAACCGTCAGTCAAAACAAAACAGCTATTTTATGGAGATACACACACACACAGAGAGAGAGAGGTCTGGTGGCCAATCGTTATGAAGCTATGCTCCCAACTCAGAGGGGCCTCACCTTCCTGGTGGGTCGAATCCACCAGCAGCTCTGCAGGAGAAAGGCAAGCAAACTCCTTCCATGCAATTCTCAGCCTAAGAAACCCAGTGGAGGGTTAGCTCTGACTCATTATCAATGAGTTTGAATTTTTTTTTACACACACACAGATAAACATTGAAAATACATTAAGTGAGACTAGCTCAGGACAGGGAAGGGCTCAGAGCTGCTGTACGGAGGGTCACTATACATCGCCAGTGACTCAATGGCACATAACAACAATAACATACTATGACAGGTTTGGAAGTAGGAGTGGCATCCACTTCCTAAATAACATGCCTCTGGAAACTCTATGAACTTTGATAAACGTCAATAGTTGTAGAGGGGCTTCAGGCCTTTTGTTCATCGGGTCACTATGAGTCATGCTCGACTCGGAGGCAATCAACAACAAAAAATAATGACAAGTCCAAGATATAATAATTAATAAAAAGTTCACAGTCTGTGGATCTGAAGTATATAATATATGAAGAGTACATGAAGACAGAAGTAGATGACATTAAAGGGATTTATTCAAATGTTTCTACAGTCAGGTAAACCATTACTTTTAGCTGTGTGGTAGATAACAGATATTGGTCTTTATGATTACATGAACTATACAAATGATTTTTACACAATCTTAATATGCCGTATACTTCACAATAAAAATCTTCAAATGAATAAAAGCAAAGAAATAATTACTAGGCGCACAAATCTGTGTAATCTTACCAGGATAAGAGTGGTTCTGTTTATTCGATGAAATTTCTGAAAGTGTGTCCAGGGAATCTGTTATTCTAGGAATAAAGCAAATTATGGTACATTTCATTAGAACCAACAGCTGATCTTTAGATTTAAGATGAGTTCTCAATGGAATTTCTCACACCAACTGCTGTTTGTTATTTCATTCATTCAACAAATATTTCTCAAGCATTGAGCATACTGCTTATGAGCCAGGGAGGGGAGACATGCAATTATCCAATGGAAGAGGTGCTTGCTCTCCAGGGACCACTAACACGGAAAAAACCAACTTAAAGCAGTTCACTTAAAATTGAGATCTACTAATTATAAAAAAAATAATAATAAAAAAATAAAAAATTTAAAAAAAAAGAGGCTTTACGTTGGGCTATTATGTACACTCATGTATAAATCTTTGGTGGGTACATAATTATTTTTTTCTCTTAGTTTGTACATTTATTTTTATTGAATTGGAAATATAATAAATTACAAATGAAGTAAAAAAAAAATTGAAATCTACTTCCATTTCTGTGGAACTTTCTATTCAAGAGTAAAACTAAAAAATATGAAATTAGGTTTATTTTATATAATATCTTAAAAAAGGGAGATTTTTTAATTGTCAAAAAAATTGGGCTTGTTTATGCATGTTTGTGTATGCAAATGATTATTCTGATAAACCTTTAAGATTAACACAATTCGGTTAAAAACCACCTAGACAATATATTCTATTACATCTAATCTGATGGATGAAGTTTTCTTACAGTTTCTCCAAAGTAGCAATAATTGATTTATGGATTAACAGGATGTGTTAACTAAACAGATGAATGGTGGGTGGAGGCAGCTGGTTCTAGATTCTGGGACAGGGGTCACATTTTAAAAACAGATGGAAAGGGTGGGGGGAGAAAGCCCCACCAAACCTCAGAAAAGGCCTGCCAGTCTCCTGAAGACTGAGATGGATGGAAGAGGGAGATGCCCGGTGAATTGTGGCTGGTTCCTGTCCTGACACAGTCCCAAGTTTAAAGTGCCTCCATTTTAAAAGATCTGCGGTGTCTTTAAAGAGCTCCAATGCTCGTTTAGATTAGAAACTCTACCAAATCAGAGACCGTGTCTGTTTTATTTGCTTATAGAATGCCTCGCACAGCACAAAGTGCTAAAAGACACTTAATAGTATTTGATGATGATGAATGAGACAATCAGGAGATGACAGGAAGACAGCTGGATCGAGATAGCAGTTCATTTAGAGAAAGAGCCCTGTTTCCTTTAAGGGAGAAGAGAAGCTGCTTTTAAATGCGCCACCTTAAAGAAGATCAAATAGGAGCAGAGGCAGGGGAGGGAAGTAAAAAGGGTATGTGCCTTAAACAAAGAAAGTGGCTTCATAATATAAAAGAGAAGAAAAAAGCTATTCAAGTGTAAAATGCACTAAACTGGAATCTGTTTATTTGATCAATATTTACCATGCCTGCCATATGTGTGTTCCCTGGGTAATCAAACACGAAGAAAAGAACCTTAGCCCTCGTGACTGGGAGGCAAACAAAACTTCCCAAGAGACTGAGGAAATGTACTGATGAAGATTTGCTCCAATCTGAGAATATGGAAGGCTGTCTGGTGGCTCAGCATTGATTTTATTCTCAGATCCATCATTTATAAACTATAGATCCTAGAGAAATTCCACCAGGCCTCTTACTGATGACAGAGTAAGAGTTAAGGGCACATATCCTGTTACTGAAAACCTCATCTACTGCCTCTCAGCCAATTCTGACTCATGGCGACCCGCCTTAGAGTTTCTAAGACTATAAATCTTAACAGGAGCAAATCTGCCTTACATTTCTCTCTCTGAGCAGCTGGTGAATTAAAACTGCCAACCATCTGGCTAGCAGCCCAATATGTAACTCATTATGTCCTCAGGGTTGCTTGATACAAGTCTCAACTCTCCACTTGGCCAGGGTGCACATTTGCACAACTCTCGTTCCCTCTGTGTCTTGCTTGCTTCGTCTGTGAAACGTAGGGAATCACAGTATCCAACTCTAAATGGGTGTCTGTAGAGGATTAAGTGAGTACATACATGTTTGGGCATTTCTACTCTGTCGTCTAGGGTCGTTAGGAGTAGAATCATACCTATGAATGGACTCTCCACATAGGTGATTCTCATTGGCTATCATTTCTTTAGCGATGTTGTCAGGAGGGGCCAGTCCTTGGGAAAAGAAATGATGCTGGAAAAGGCGGAGGACGGTCAGCAAAAGAAAGGAAGACTCTCAATGAGATGGACTGACTAAGTGACTGTAACAGTGGGCGAGAGCAACTTAGAGATCATGAGGTGGTCCAGGACCCGGCAAAGCTCCGATCCCTGTTCGCAGGGCCGCTATGAATCACAGGCAATACGATGGCACCTGAGAGCAGCGACATTAACATCATTTCTTTCTTTTTTTCACTTAAGAAAAAAAAAGACCACTAGGAAGATCAAACTGTCTCAAAGATAGGCCTTTTTAAAAAAGCATTAAAATAAAACAATAAACTTGAGCCAATGAATCCTTTAGCCAGGTTACTTTATTACTTGAAACTTACTTCTTCATCTGCAAAATGGGAACGCTCATAAGATCTATCTACTTCTTTAAGGAGATCAGTGCAACATGCATCTAAAGTCCATCGTCCAGTACTTTCTACTTCTCTAGTGCTCAACACATGTTTATAACAGTTATTCATTAGTTTCCACCTTGTCTGACAAAATACTTACGTTCAACTGGACATTTTAGTAAATCTATTCTACAAATCTAGTCTACAGGAAAGGAATGTGTCAGGGATGTGTCCTAGCTCCATACCTTTTCAATCTATATGCAGAACAGATCATTCAGGAGGCCGGATTTCATAAGGAAAAATGTGGCATCAGGACTGGAGGAAGACTCACTTGTGTTATGCAAATATAACCTTGTTCGCTGAAACTGAGGAGAACCTGAAGCATCTGCTGCAGAAGGTCAAGGACTTCAATATGGATTGAAGCACAATATCAAGACAAAAAAAAAGATTCTCACCACTGGGCCAATTGGTAACACCGTGAAAGATGGAGAAGAGATTGAGATTATTAACAATTTCAGCTTGTTTGGCTCCACAATCAACACTCTTGGAATTAGCAGCCAGGAAATCAAAAGACAGATTATGTAAATCTGTCGTCAAAGACCTCTCCAGAGTGCTGAAGTGCAAAGATGTCAGTATAGAGAGTGAGGTATTTCTGTTCCAGGCCATAGTCTTTGCAATTACCTGTTATACATCAGAGAGCTGGAAAATTAATAAGGATGACAGAAGAAGAATTGATGACTTTGAGTTGTGGTTTTGGAGAACAATATTGAACTGGACTGTCATGGGAACAAACAGGTCAGTCCTGGAGAAGGTGAAACCAAGTTGCTCTCTAGAGGCAAGGATTCCGAAGCTCAGTCTCATATACTTTGGGCATGTTGCCAGGAGGTACTAGTCTTGGAAGGGTGGAGGGACAATGCAGAAGAGGAAGACCCTAGATGAGATGGATTGACATAGTGACTGGAGTAATAAGGGCAAGTGGGTCAGAGACAGAGAGATTGGCTCAGGATAGGGCAGGGTGCAGAATTATTGAACATAGGGTTGCTATCAGTGGCAGGCAACTCGATAGCACATAACAACACCGCCAACTCTACAAACTGCAAATCATTACATGTTAAATCTATAGTTCGTAAATATTAAAAGAATGACATCAAATATATGATAAACTAAAATGAATACAATAAGTCTACATGAAAAACAAGGGGAGGAAGAAAATGAAGATAAATCTGTCAAATTTGCCATTTTGATTGCAAAATATTTCATGAAAAAGAAAAACAAATAAATCAACTAGCCCAGATGTCCTAAAAAGAAAACAAAGATATAATATCAATGTGCAGAAATCTCTAAAGAGAAAACGCCAGAAGAAAATCCAAAATAGTACATATGAACAAAATTCCCTGGAATTTTTATTGTCAAGAACTTGAAGACTGTGACTGCAGATCCGTTCTAATAGACATAACTGCACCACCTATATTATTTTCAACAACTCTTATCCTCCATACACTGAAAAGCAGACCAAGGCAACTTTTCCCAGCATCTACGGGAGGGAAGTCATTTCCAGCAAGGGTACCTAGGATTTCACAAGGACTTGTTTCTGCTCAACTTATTTTTTTCAAACCAGAGTGAACTGGTCCAAACATATACGGTCTCAAGCAGAAACAGCGAGGAGGTATATTATATAGAAACCCTTGAAGCTTCACTTTCCCCTAAAGATCTACTGCCTATCTATTTTTGAAAACTAAAGAAATCAGAGGAAAAAGCCATTTTGGTTCCATTAGGTTTGTAGGAAAATGAATGGGGTGCCTGCTGGCAGGAGATTTAATGTAGTTAGGCTGTGACTGAGGCAATCAGAGAGCATTTTTACTTTTGTTTGCATGACAGATTAAGCTTGCTGCTTTCACTGTTCTTAGCTGCAAATGCCACTTCTAATAGCCTACACATACTCATAGGGTTTGCAAATGAGGGATAAAGGAGGTTTTTAAAATTGCAAATCCTCAGCAAAGCAAATTTAGCTTTCCATGAGCCTTCTCTCTGAAGAGGTGGTTGGTTAACCCCTTGAAAGAAGACGAGAGCTACAGTCAGTACAAGCATAACCACAAACCACAGCAAATTCGACAAGGTGTCTGTGAAAAATAAATTTCCTTTTTCTCACCTTTGCACTCTGGATGGAGGAGCAAATATCCCGTATCTTGGAGAACAACTGAAATACTGCACACCTCCAACAGAACCGTCGTTCTTGCCATGGGGTTTTTCCAGCTCAATGCCGTACCAATATCCTAGAACGTGAACATGAGGTTTTAAAGCATCTGCACCGTATCCAGCAATCCTGTGCTATTATACAGAAGCGAAGTCTAGATGGTGTGCCGTCTCACATATGACCCAAATGATGGAGGATCAACATCATCATTAGACTCTGAAATTATAAAACTATAAAATTAAAATTTGAATAGTGAACTGGACATACATTTTATGAGCTTAATTGCAGAGCGGCACATTAAGAGAGGAAAACAAAAGGAAAAGCACAAATTTAGCAAAGATTCACCATTATGCAGGTGGTATATGACCAAAATATATCTAAGAAGGACACCAATGCAAGAAGTGCCTTCCTTGATGTGGTAACGTGGCGTTCAAGTGATAGAAGTACAGCATGACACAGGGATTATAAAATGAATCCTATGCAACCTTGTCATTATCCCCTTCCAACACTTCCTGTTTTCTTTTTCACTGCCTTTGAGTCAGAACCAAATCATAGTTGACCTGCCAGTGGGTTTCCAACACTATAAACTGCACAGGAAGAGACTGTCAATCTTTCTTCGTCAGAGTGGCTGGTGGATTCAAACACGCAGAGGTCAGCAGGGCAATGCCCTAAACATCATCCCACCAGAGTGTCCGTCTGGCTGTACTGTTGTTGTTGTTGTTTTTGCTGTTGAGTGTCCTCAAGTCAGATCTGACCCACAGCTGACCCTCCAGCAGGTTTTCAGAGGCAGTAAATCTCATGGGAAGTGACTGCCCGTCCTTCTCCTGTGAAGCAGGTGGTAGATTTGAACTACATGCCTTTGAGATTGCAGCACAGCGTCTTAACCACTAGGCCACCAGAACTCTTTCAATGTTTGAACACCATAAAAAGTTCTTAATCATTAAAGAATGAGGATGATAGGGGGAAATACCACTAGACATTATGGTAGTTTTCTGCTTTTTATTTCAGGATGGAAAGAAAAAGGATATTTAACCAAAATAAAAATAAAAAATATCGAGGCTCCGAAAGTCTAGTGGTAAAAGTCACACTGTCAACTCTTACGCATTTGCTTCAAATTCACCAGCTATTGCTCCATGAGAGAAAAATGGGCAATTCCCTCCCTATTTAAAGTCTCCAAAACCTGCTGGCGGGTCAGTAGGAGTTGGTTCCAATTCGAATGGTACATCACAACAACAGTAAGAAGAATTTTCTAAAAAGGTTCTAAATCTTTAAAAGGATACACTCTGAGGAAAGCAACAGAAAGCCCTTTACTGTTGTTGTTAGGTACCATGGAGGCAGTTCCAACTCATAGTGACACAATGAGCAACAGAGTAAAACACCACCCAGTCCTGAACCTAAGGTGAGAATACTGAGGATACTTAAGGTTTAATACAGAAGCAGACGTGGCATCCACTTCCTAAACAACATGCCTCTGGAAACTCTACGAACTTTGATAAATGTCAATAGTTGTAGAGGGGCTTCAGGCCTTTTGTTCATAGGGTCGCTATGAGTCGTGCTCAACCCAAAGGCAATCAACAACATCCAGATATTAAGGGAGATCTAGTGGTCTAGTGGCAAGAAGCTGTGCTGCATTCCCAAAGGCTTGCAGTTCAAATCCACCAGCTGCACCATGGGAGAAGGATGGGCAATCTCCTCTCATGCGATTAACTGCCTCAGAAAATCCACTAGAGGGTCAGCTATGAGTTGGTTCCAATTTGACGGTATACAACAACAATAACATCAAGATATTTGGTAAGGGGAAGCATTTCTATAGTTTTCAATTCTGGAACTACAGGTGTGCCAAAACCAGTTAAAAATGCCGAACCTTCTTTTCAATCATTGTGATTTAAAAGAAAAGAAGCCATTGAATTTGGTCCTTTTTAATCAGTATGAAATAGAAAATAGGACTTGGAAACTGAAAAGTTTGTTGCAAATACAAAAATATTGGTCTCTATTAAGTTCAAAGAGTCAGATAATCTCTAAAATGCCAAACTAGACGTTGTTTTTCATTCCCCCCCCCCTTTTCCGAGCATTGCTGTAAAGGTTAAACCGACTAATGAATGACCTTTTATTTTTGCATAGTCCTGCTATATACAGGTACACAGCAGTATCTACAAACGGAGTGGTGAGCCAGCCTAATGTACTGTAAAACAGGCCATCACATTTCCGAATGTGGTAAGCCAGATTATTCTGGGAGGCACTGGTATTTCCCTGAGAGTCATAATTCTCATTTTCTTTCCTATGATGCTTCCTTTGATAATTGTTGCATTTTCACTTATCATATAGCTGGGGGTTTTTTTTATATATTTTACAATGACTCATGTCTTGGAATGGTGTAACAGAGCTGAGATACAGTGACAAGTGTACCAAAAGTAGCCACATGCAGAAGGGTAACAGTGAGGTAGAACCCACCTTCTCACTTAAATGTTCATTTTCTTCCAGGTAGCACTAATAAAAATACTAAATATTTCTTCCAGGTCTAAACCTTAGATTTTTTTTTCTAATGTAGACATTACTGTTCTGTAGAATTGTTTAATCTACATTTTGATGCACAGAAACACATGCTATGTTAAGAGTAGAATATTTTTAAAAATGTGCCAACTTTTATTTTATTTGACTGCTATTTCCAAAATTATTCAAAGCTTTCTATTTTAAAAATGAAGTCAACCTAAAAAGATAACTCATATCCTAGGAATCAAAGAATCCTAGTTTTGTTCCATTTAAGGGGGGGGTGGGGGTGGGAATGAACTCAAAAGGTCACTGAGAAAATTAACCTACCTTTGAAAGTCCAAATTTTAAGTACTACTGTTAAAAACATCCTGAGTGAATAATTTAAAAGTGATGTATGATAGGGTCTTATGGTTATCACAGGAGTCCACAATTAAGGTTGCATAGTGGAATGTACTTGGGGCGGTAGGAGGGGTGCAGGGGGATAGTGTACCAGGGAAGGAGTGTTTCTTTTACTTTTGAAAGAGAGGAGCAGTGTTAGTCAATAGGCCTTTTATTGTAAGAACTACCTTCCCTCTGTAACTTGATTTGTGCCACTATTAGAGCCTCTACTTGGAATATTAATGCTTTTTAATTTTTGACTCATGTACTTTTAACTTGTTAGTTAAATTTGTGTCTTCTAGGCCGCAACACTTCCATGATACATCTTCAAGGATATGAACATGTACGGCTAAGCACAACTGATAACAGTGCATCTAAATTCCAAAATCAATCTCCATAATAGTCTATGTGTTTCCTACTGCCAAAGGGGCCCTTTAGAGTAGTGAGAGAAGATTTTCACCCTGAAACCCACAGTGTCCCTTTTCAGCACGAAGTAGCTAAGAGAATACGCCATCCCCTTTTCCTTATGAATCAGGGTGAAGTCTCTCTCAGGGAGGAGTGATAGGGAATGGCAAGGGACACACTGACAAAGGAGATTAATCAGAACTGGCTTTGACAAGCACTATGGCAAATGGACAATTAAAACAGACTTTCAAGGGGGGAATAAGAAAGAAGAACAAACTGGGGAGGAGGGTAGAGAAAATAGTGCAACAATTAATGAATGAAAACCCAAAATCTCTGTAAATGTTCATTAAAATTAATAAAATTTAATAATTAAAAAAAAAGAAAGAGAGGAGCAAACTGGGGTGGGGGAGGGATGGGCAGGGAGAGAAGTGCAGCAATGAATGAATGGAAATCCAAAATCTCTGTAAATGCTCCTTAAAATTATTGAAAAAAAAGGAAAAGAAAAAAAAGCCATCCTAATTGACCTCACTCTATCAAGAGACCTAAGAGAAGCATGTATTATACAACACATGATTTCCTTCAAATCAGTTTTGTTAAATCACAACTTAAAGTGGCATTCATGAAACAAGAATATAGTAGGGACACTTGTCTATGGCACACTTGGGTTTCTGCATTTCTGGTGGGTTGAGGCACTGAGTGCTTCTGTTTTCTCATGGACGCTTGTTCTGGGAGAGACCTTGGAGGATATAGACCGTATCACCTTCCAGAACAAAACACAAGCATGCTTATTTTTCAGGATAAAAATACAGATTCCTTGAGCTTAGTGTTCCTCTCCTGTAACATCATTCACGTGGAGTGACCAGTGTCATGGGGTCCTCTTTGCATCGTTCTGCAGAATTGGGGATCAAGGAACCAGCACAAGAAAATGTAGATGCTCTGGCTCTTCCTGTTGCTTGCATTATAAAGTCCCTTATTCCTGACCCATGAATCTTTTCTCTTCAGCCAACATCCATGGTACTGTGACAGGCTACCCTGTTAGCCTGCAAACAGGGTAAGATCTTAGATCCTTTCAGTTCATGACAGAATGTTACAAACTTTTCTTGAGTGCATCATTTTTCCAGGTTATTCTTTCCTAAAATGTTACAATGCCCCCATGTGTCAAAATAGCATATTACTATTTAAAACACACAGACGATAGCTTCTTTCAGTTGGCTTCCAGTTGAAATTACCATCATTGGAAATGTAAACGAAAGATCATCTTTACTTCAAAAACACATCATTAAGTCTAAGTTGGAATGACTGTAATGACTATAAAAAAACCACAAACGTGTACATTTTAAGGTCCCAGGGTTAGTAAAAGCTTTTTCATTTTCCTTACCACTCCTTTTGTGCTTTTCTCTCCAAGCCACTCTGACAAAATAACATTTAATTTACTCATTATTGACTCATTTTCGAGATTTTACTTAGCAAAGAAAAACCTCTAACTCTAACACTTTCCTGTTGCTGAGGACATTCTGCAATGAATGGGGGTGCCCAAGAGCATGGCAGCTTTAACATTCAAACAACAATGAAAATTTAAGAGGGTGTAAAACCATCAACCAGAGTATAAGCAGTCTGAGTTGTAGTCATTGTTTTTCTAATTTTCTGTGCTGTATCTAAACAGTTATTTAAAATTCTGTATAATTAAATTTATTTACATATGAAATTGTACACCGCTTGTATTCTAGAGAATTTACAGCAAACATGGAATATTTGGGTACGATACCTGGAGCAAAGTTTGTTGTCCCAAAGAATCTAATGGTCCCAAGTCTCTGTCCTACCACCAACACTCTCTCTCCAAGACGGAGTTCTCCTTCACAGCTTGTATTATTTGCCATAGATGTTGCTGAAGAGTTTAAACCTGTTTAATTGGTTGGCAGGGAGCAAGGGACAAGGTAGGGAAAAGAGAGAGAAAACAAACAAGAAAAAATCTAAAAAACATATAAGCCAAGTCATCAATTTGCTGTTCAACTAGTCAAAATCAGTGGAAATTTCTAATATTGGCTGTCATTCCTTATTTACATCGCCTGCAGTTATATTTCTCACTCTGAGGTGAGGTTACTCAGAGCATACTGGAAGGGTTTCCTGAGAGGAAATCAGTGCCAAAGGTAAACAAGAGAATGAACACAACTTGATTCCTGGCAAAGCATGAACTCTACCAGGATTACCTGGCTCACTATGCGAGGAGTCAGCAATCTTTTTCTATGAAGGGCCGGAGAGTAAATACAGAGGGCTTTGTGGGCCATGCAGAGCCTGATCCAATGACTCAACTCTGCTGCTGTAATGCAAAATCACCACAGCAAAATATGTAAACAAATGGGCCTAGTGGTGTCCCATAAAATGTTATTCAAGAAATCCACTGTGAGGTGTAATTTTGCCTGTGGGTCATAGTTTGACGATCTGCATTCTAATAAAATGTCAGAATTGCAGTTATTCGCTGGCAGTCAGTGGGAACAAGACTGACAAGAATATGATTTGATGATACAATTGCTATCAAGTTCCGATTACTTCATCAGGAGCAAATGCACTCACTCTCCACTCATCTAGATTCAAACCTGAACCCTGAAACACACAGAAGAGGGTTGGGGAAAGCTGGTCATTGCTGCTGAGTGGATTCTCACTTAGTGATCCTGATCCTACAGAACAGAGCCACGCTACCCCATGAGGGCTCCAAGACCGGAATCTTTACAGAACATGTGCTTTGCTGGTCTAGTGGTCAAGGAGCTGTGCTGCCAACCTAAAGGCAAGCAGTTGAGATGCACTAGCTGCTCGGCAGGAGAAACACGGGCAATCTCATCCCAGGTGATTTAGAGCCTCTGAAAACAGGCTGGAGGCTTGTCTGTGAGTCAGCTCTGACTTGATGGCCCACGACAACAACAACAATCTTTAAGGAAGCAGATTGTCACGACTTTCCCCCATGAAGTGCCTGGTGAGTTCAAACCACTAACCTTTAGGTTATCAGCCACTGTACTACCAGGGACTCCTATACCATGAAACGCTAACTGCTAAGCAGCAGCCTTACTGGAGACACACTAGATACACCAGAAAGCCCTCGAACACAAAGGCTGTCACAGAAGCGGGGGCCCTGCGGCCTTCTCCCATTAGTGCACACAGATCTAAAGAGATGTCACTTGGGAAGGCCCAGAGGGCCCCAGGTGAAGGCATGGGATGGAAAATACGTTGCTCTGTGAAAAGAAAGAGAAACTAGAACACATGGAAACAAAGGAAGAAACAGAGACCCCCAGAGAAAGCACATGTGGATGACGAGCGGCACTAAAGAGCCACAGGTTCTTCCACTGACTGGCGTTCTCACAGCATCTCACAGCTCACAGTGCCATAATGACACATGGCGAGATGCAAACTCAGGTCTGCATTGAAGGCCCAGTGATGCTCACGGCTAGTAGGTGGTGCACCTACACTGAAACTCAGCCCTGGGAACAGGTGTCCTCCCGTTTGTCCCCAGGCTGTCTAGAGACTGTGGGGCAAACAAAGCAAGATCAACAAGGGGATAAGCAGAGGCTAAAGTGCTGAAGTGCGGGGAGCACAGGCTCTTCCCACCTGTCCATTCCCCCAGTCCTTCCTGTCTGCTACTCCCTCTCCTTAATCCGTTGTCCTCTCCTTAGTCTCTGCAGTTCACATCACCCTCAAATGCAAAAGTACAGAAAAGATACAATGCCTAATTCACTACATTTCTGAGGTTCCAAACATGGACTTTCTCTCACTCCTTACTGCTACTCACTCCCATGCCTGCTCCAGGATTTTTTCTTATTTTATCCATATACACAGATTCTCACCACTGGGCTGATTGGCAGCATCATGATAGATGCTGAAGAGACTAAGACTGTTAACAGCTTCAGTTTGCTTGGCTCCACAATCAACACTCTTGATACCAGCAGCCAGGAAATCAAAATATGAATTGCATTGGGAAAGTCAGCTGTCAGGGACTTCCCCAGAGTACTAAAGAGCAATGATGTCAGTCTGGAGACTAAGGTGTGCCTGATACAAGCCATAGTCTTTACAATTACTTGCTATGCATCAGAGAGTTGGACAATGATTAGGGATGATAGAAGGACAATTGATGCCCTTGAGCTTTGGTGCTGGAGAAGAGTGTTGAATGTACCATGGACTGCCAGGAGGACAGGCTTAGCCTAGAGAGGGTGAAACCAGATGCTCCTTGGAGGCAAGGATCCTGAGGCTTCATCTGACATACTTTGGTCATGTTGCAAGGAGAGACCAGTCCTTGGAGAGGGACATCATGCTTGGAAGGGTGGAGGCACAGAGAAAGAGAGGGAGACCATCGATGAGATGGACTGATACAGTAGGTGTGTCAGAGGCAGTAAAGTTGGCACAGGATAAAGCAGGGCTATTTTTTCAGGGCTACTGTACATAGAGCGCTATGAGTCACAGCATCTTGACAGCACATGACAACACCACCACCACATATACAATATTTGCTAGAAAACTGGTAAATACCAAAAAAAAAACCAAACAAAACTCAAGATCTCAAGCATAACTTAATACAAGTAGTAACTGTCTGCTTGGTGCACCTTTCTAATACTTTATCTAATTTTTTTTAAAAATCCTCAACTAGAAATTCAGCAGTATTTAAACATAATTTCCTCCTTCCCCAGCCTTTGGTAACCATTAATAAACCTTTATCTCAATGCACTTGTCAAATCTATTTATATTTCATATAAACAGACACTGTGCCCATGGACCAGTAGTTTCTTCCCTGAACCTCATCTTTCCTCTTCACAGAATAAGGACAATAATAGTACTTTATAAGATTGGAGGAGTTTGGAGTTTTTTAAAGAAAAGAACTTCCTAAAATCATATATATCAAGTACCTGACATAGTATCCGAAATAGTAAGTATATAATAAACACTAGTTACTATCATTAGGTTTATATAAGGAAAGAGATAATAAAGAGAGATAATACAATGTGATGGTTTCCAAGTGTCTGAGGATCTACCACAAAGTTCTATTATGACCTGTAAATAAATGGAGGCCTTAGATACCTGGGCAGTCGAGACAGGAAAGGGGGTGAGAGCATTTAGGAGAAGGAAGAGTAATCTAAGGCGCCTTTACAGAGGGTCAGGGGAGGATGGGATGGGACAGAGAAGCGCACAAGTAGCTCAATCTGACTGAAGTATAGAGATCCTTCTACACGTTGAAAAAGAGCAAACTACTTACAAACAAACCAAGACAAAAAACACCAAGAAAGCCTGGTAGGAAAAGCCATAGATACCAGCACTGGCTCGTGAGGAAACAGAAGAGCTTTTGCTCATTGTCTTCTTGCTACTGTTACTCCCACTCCGTTTCTTGAGGTAATTCTGCTTGTGATCCAAAGAGGACATGGAGGAGGAGCTGCTGACAGATCCCAGAGTCGTAGCTGGCACTGGAAAGGAAAGGAGTGTGTCAAAGGTGGGAGGGAGAGCAGCAGTGGATCAACAAGGTGCTCTGCCAGAAGAATCTTCCTGAACTTTCCATGCATCTCCCTCAGTTATGGATTGATCCACGTCAAATTAAATGCTTTATCTCGTCCAAATATATTTCACACATTAAAAATCTTACAAGGTTTCTGGGACTTTGCATTATAAGGTTTTAAGAGCGTCACCACATCGATTATAGTTGACTGCCTTGCACAAATCATCGCTGTCTCCCACCCACTCATTTGAGATGAGAGAGTACAATTCATTTATTCGCAAAAATGCTGTTATTATAGCTTACTAGTAAAGTATCTTGAGCTAGACATGAAGGCAAGCAAGCACCTTGTGAATTTTCTCCTTGTACTCTGTTCACCTTAATAATAGGATAGTTACAGGGAACTTAAACATTTTGCCAATAAGCTATACCATGGCATTTCCTTTTATGCGCCCTTTCCATCTAGTCCAGCAGTTCTCAGACTGACATATACATAAGTATCACAATAAAGGAATAGATTTTCTTAAAAATCTGTGTATATTTTCAGTTGCATAAGGGATTTTCAGAGGTTCTTTTTACCAGAATGCCCCTTTCCTTACTGATGTTAAAGGCTAACTTCCCACATAAGCTGCTGTTCTAATACATCATTTTAAACTGCATCAGTAAATTCACATTTAGCAAAATGAAAGCAATCTACGATCTTACCATCCTTCCCTGTCACAGGTTTTGATTCTTCACCAGGAGGTAAGGAGGGTGTGGATTCGGAAGCACTATCCTTTTTTGATGGCATTAATCCTAGAATGCAAAAACACACTACTTGCAATAAGAGTATTTTTTTAACATTAATTTTTTTAAATGTGCTTGTTTGCTAAGCTACAGGTGTTCTTCAAGTACCTAAATATCACCCGTAACTAGAAACATGATGTATAACAAATTCACTTGGCAGCAGAGCTAGTATTGCATTATTTAAATTGGGAAAGACCAAAGAATGCATTCTTAGTGTGATGTCATATGAAAACCCCAATCAATTTCCCCAAAGACCACTAGAATATCTTAAACCTAAGCAACAAAAGGCTTCTAAATAACATAAAGTGTTGACAACTATGCCCCAGTTGTTTGATACGTAAAGCACGCACTAACACATCTGCACAATGGGACCAGGGACAGCAAACCTATCTCATAGGACACAACTGGCACAAACTCACCAGGATTTGCAAGTAACTTCTACGATTGCATTGTTGTGTGCATGCAAGCTCATTTCAACAGATTTTTCATTTTGATAGTGAATTCTGGATAATTTTTTTTTTTTGCAGAGTGTTGTAAAGATTACTCATATAAGTGAGAGCTCAGATAGCAAGAAATCCTACATTCTTTGCCACCAGTATTCTGCCAGTCCTTAGAGAAGGACGTCATGTTTGGGAGGGTTGAGGGACAGCACAGGAGAGAAAGACCCTCTATGAGGTGGATTGATTCAGTGACTGGGGGAATGGGGATGGGCGTGTCAGAGACAATAAGATTGGCACAGGATAGAGCAGGGTTTAGGGCTGTTGT
>NW_006399759.1:2987164-3000315 GCF_000299155.1 Elephantulus edwardii
AACAACAACAACAACATTCTGCAAAGCAGCACTTCACCGCCTCATCCCATATAACTTTCATGTAAAGGGGGAAAAAATCACTAAAATAATTAAACTTTGGAACAATATTGTAGTAAGACTTCTGTTCAAATTCTTCAGAACTTAATTATTTAAACAAGAAACCTTGTTTAAATGGACCACAGTCCATTTTAAACTGTCAGGCATTCACTCCAATTCTCCGCGCTGAGTAAGGATTCTGGCTGAGGAAATGCGCTCAATACAGGGCCTTTTCAATTTTACAGGACGCAAAGACAAAAATATACATTAAACATGAGTGTGGTTTTTATGAGTGCTAACATAGAAGTAGTAAACAATAATCAAAGCTAAAATAATAAACTAATGCCTCATTGTGATTATGATCACATTCAGAGACGAATCTTGAGGAACGGGTCACATCTACTGCAGAGAAAACTAGAAGGGCATGCAGGGAGAACTGAGGTATCTAAACGCATTCCTCTCCCCCTCCACAGAGACACCTCAGAAGATACAGTCAGCAAATGTTGAGTAGTTTGGCTGGAAGAAAGATGACTTCTGGGATTTAAGAGAATTAAGATTGGATTAATATGTCAGGGTAAAACTTTAGAGTGTCAGAATGCCTGGTAAGAGAAGGAATTTGAGGAACCTTCTTCAAAGAACGAAACTCTGATTTGATGGGCTCTGAAGAGGACTACCATGAAGAGAGTTACAGGTGGAGAGCATGATGCTGGCGCCAAGACAGTCATCGTCCCTATTCTGCAGCAGCTACAGCAAAGTGGGTGTACAGTTTCAGCAATACAAGATCGACCCTGTGCACAGGAGGTGTATACCAGGATTGGGGGGATGGGGGGTGTAGGTGTTCCAGTTTCTTAATGCAAAATGCAAGTTGGCATTTGTTTCCACAAAGAACCAATAACAGATAAACTGGACTGTCCTCTACAGAGGAAAGCACAAAAAAGGCCAATCAGAAGGAATGAAAATGGGGGAAAAAAACCAACCCAAAACAAAACACCAAACCCTCTTTGCAGTCAAATTCCACGAGTGTGTCTCCTGTTGACATAATGGCCTAGATGAATCAAAGCACTGGAGTTAGAAAGGCCCATTGAGGACAGGTTCTTAGGGCGGCCACAGAAGCAAAAAAGGTGTATAGAAGGAGCCCAAGGGCCGCTCCCCAGGCTCCCACAAAAGCAGCGTGTAAACAGAAACTGTGAGGCACATGAAACTTTCTACTTTTGAGCTGATAGCAAATGCTAAACTGGCAGATGAGATCTTCAAATAACCGTCTGTTTATAAATAGAGGAAAAAATTTTGAAAATAACGAGAAGAAATCTGGGAATCACAGAACAGCAGAAATTATTACAATTGTCCAGGCACGAAGGGAACATTAGGAGAGCACAGACGGAACAGGCAGAGGATAAGAGGTTTTTCTGAGGGCAGCCTTCTTTAGTTTCCTGTTATTAAGGCGTTTTAGTTCTAAAATACCCATTAGGTTCTTACTTTTTATTTGGCATTTTATTGAGATCATTGTTCTTCACTCATATGCAGTTATTAAATTAATACAGGAATGTTGTTGTTATGTGCCTTCAAGTTGCAATCGACTCATAGCTGATCCTCCAGCAGGTGTTCAGCAGCTATAAATTGCACAAAAGGAGACTGTTCACCCTTCTCCCAAGGAGCCGCTGGTGGATTCAAACCATGTGCCTTCGGGTTGGCAGCACACCTCTTTACTAGTAGACCACCAGAGCTCCCCAATGCAAGAATAGCTCTTATATCTTTGGACTCCTTTTACCCCATGGTAACATTTTACAAAATTATATTGCACTATCAAACCAGGACACAGACCCAGGTAAAATCCATCATTGTTACTCAGCCTCCCCCTGTGTATTCATGAGTGTGTTCCAGTGCACAAGCACAGTGCAACTTCCTGTCCACTAAGCCATCGTGGATGCTTAATTCTTAGGGCGTAGTTAACAGTCGTTAACTCGGGAGCTGGCATTGCTCCATCCATGGCACCTCAGGCCTGGTAGCCCTTGATTGTCTCTTGATTGGTATTTCACAGTTTCATAGTCATTTTAGATTATATCATGTTATGGAATGCTGAGTCCTGTGTAAACACTCTCTGTTCTGTTTGTTTTAACAGAAGCTTGAACGATGTAGGTTCAGGCCAGAAATTCCTGCTCCATTTCTATGGTTACAAACTCACTTGTTTCTACAGTCTGTACAGTCCTGTTTTGATCCATCTTGTTCACTGTTCTACCCAGGCTAGCAAGCTCTGGTGGCCTAGTGGTAAGAAGCTGTGCTGCAATCCCAAAGGCACTTGGTTCGAATCTACTAGATGCTCTATGGGAGGAGGAATCATGTCCTTTCATGTGATTTACTACCTCTAAAAACCCACTGGAGGGTCAATTACTCAGACTGTGGTTGTTTACCATTAAGTCAGAACTGACCCATAGCAGATCTATGTTAATCTCACAGGAGGAGCCTGCCCATCCTTCTCCTCAGAGCAGCTGGTAGACTTGAAACATGTGCTTTCAAGATGGCAGTGCCCCTTCTTGCCACTAGGCCAACAGAACGTATGCTGTATAGGATCAGATCTACTTGAGAGGAAGCCTAGGTGTTCACATCCAACATTTTGGATTCATTGTGTTAAGCTCCCTCTTTATCATGATTCTCTGACACTTTCCCCTCCTGGGCTCTAGTTTCCCTATCCTGTTATCTGCCTTGTGAAACTATAATCTGCCTTTGGGGCCAAACTCTGAGAAAACAATCTGTCTGGAGACTTTCATATACATACATACAGAGAGAGTTAGTTGTTTGTTATGTGCCACTGAATTGCCTGTGACTCATAGCGACCCTATGTACAACAGCCCTAAAGCCTGCTCTATCCTGTGCTAATCTTATTATCTATGACACACCTACCCCTATTACCCCAGCCACTGAATCAATCCATCTCATTGAGGGTCTTCCTCTCCTGTGCTATCCCTCCACCCTCCCAAAAATTATGTCCCTCGCCAAGGACTGGTCCCTGCTTACAACATGTCTGAAGTATGTCAGACAGAGCTTCAGAATTCTTGCCTCCATGGAGCAGCCTGGCTTCACCCTCTCCAGGACAAACTTATTTGTCCTCCTAGCAGTATATGGCATATTCAATACTCTTCTCCAGCACCACAGCTCAAAGGCATCAGCTCTCCTTCTATCATCCCCAGTCATTGTCCAGCTCTTTGATGCACAGCAAGCAATTACAAAGACCACGGCCTATATCAAGTGCACTTTAGTCTCCAGACTGACATTGTTGCTCTTCAGTACCTTGGAGAGGTCTCTGACAGCAGACTTTCCCAATGCTATTCATCTTTTAATTTTCTGGCTGTTGGTACCAAGAGTGTTGATTGTAGAGCCAAGCAAACTGAAGATGTTAACAATCTCAATCTCTTCACCACCTATCATGATGCTGCCAATTATGTGTGTGTGTGTGTGTGTGTGTGTGTGTGTGTGTATGTATGGATAGATAGATAGATAGATAGAGAAGTTATAGAAACTGGCAAGAAGTTACAGAAACTCCCTTTTTCTCCTTTATTATTGTCTTAGGTTATAGTGTCACTATCCTTCCCCAGCTATTCACTATTATAATTTTACTGTTATCTGTGACACTTTTGGGGAGACTGTTCTACATTTGTACTGCTAAAATCTAGCTCATTACCAAATTTGAGCACAAATGAGTCCTCATTTGCCAACTAGGATGCAGCCACAACAAACTGTGACTAACCTTAAGGAGAATGGGAATCCCAAAGCATTTGATTGTGCTCATGCAAACCCATATGTGGACCAGGAAGCAGTCGTCAGAACAGAGCAAGGAAATACTGTCTGTTTCAAAATCAGGAAAGATGTGCATCAAGGATGCATCTTATCTCCATACTTTTCCAATCTATACGCAGAACAAATCATTTGGGAAGCTGGATTATATGACGAGGAATGTTGGCATCAGGATTGGAGGAAGACTCATCAACAACCTGTGTTATGCAGATGACACAATCTTGCTTGCCGAAACTGAGGAGGACCTGAAGAGGACCTGAAGTGCTTGCTACAGAAGGTCAAGGACTGCAGGCTTCAATATGGATTGCAGCTCAACATCAAGAAAACAAAGACTTTCACCAATTAGCAGCACCATGAGCAATGGAGAAGAGATCGAGACTGTTAACAATTTTAACTTTCTTGTTTCCACAATCAACACTCTTTGTACCTATAGTCAGGAAATTAAAAGACAAATTTCATGGGGAAAATCTACTGTCAGGGGACTCTGCAGAGTGTTCAAGAGCAATGATGTCAGTCTAGAGACTAAGTTGCACCTGATCCAGGCCATCATTTCAAAATTTCTTGTTATGCATCAGAGAACTGGACAATGAATAAAGATGACAGAAGAAGAATCAAAGCCTTTGAGTTATGGTACTGGACTCTCAAGAGAACAAAGAGGTCTGTCCTGGAGAGAGTGAAACCAAGCTTGTCCCTATAAGCAAGGATTCTGAAGCCCTGTCTCACATATTTTGAGCATATTGCCAGGAGAGGCCAGTCTTTGAAGAAGAATGTCATGCTTGGAAGGGTGAAGAAACAATGCAGAAAAAGACCCTGGGATGGACTGACACAGTGACTGGGGTAATGGGGGTAGGCGTGTAGGAGACAATGGGGTTGGTTCTGGATAGGGCAGGGTTCAGAGTTATTGTACATAGGGTCGCTATGAGTCACAGGTAACTCAACAACACATAACAGCAACAAAGTAGAATCCATACAAAATGGACTCTATAATCAACAAAGAAAATTAAAATTGTTCCATGACGAGATTTTTGCCAAAACATTAAAAACTTCTTATTGTTGATTAGATACACAGGAAAATACATAATTGTTGTTGTTGTTGTTGTTGTGTACCACTGAGTCAGAACTGACCCACAGCTGACCTTCCAGTAGGTTTTCGGAAGCAGTTAATCACCCAGGAGGAGATTGCCCATCCTTCTCCCACAGAGCAGCTGGTAAATTCAAACTGTGTGCCTTCGGGATTGCAGTGCAGCTTCTTATTACTAGGCCACTAGAGTTCCAGTAATACTGAGAATTAAGAGTTTCATTTAGCTTAGATAACTTTTCAACTTGAGAGTTGAAATAAATCATAAGAGTAGTTTTAATCAAGCTTTCATTCTTATTTTGATCACATGATTTAAGACAAAGTGGGCATCTTGTCTGTGCCTTGGCAAATCATCATGCTCCTTTGTATTTTTTAATCCATTTCCAATATTTTATTGTCTCCTTTCAAAGCTTTTCAATGCACTAAGTGCTTCCTTAATGGGACTTTTTTTTTCCTGGCGTCATTTCCTCTAGAACATTCTCATCCTTGCCATCACAACCACTTTCCTCATTCATGTTGATACATTCATTTTCACCAAATCCCTTTGGCTACGTATCTGATTCACTGCTGCTGAGTGAGTTCCAATTCCTAGAGACCCTCCATCATGTGTCTAAGACTAGAGCTTTTACAGGAGGAGACCACCCACCTTTCTATCTCAGTGTGGCTAGTGAGCTGGAACCACCAACTTTCTGGAAAGCGGCCTGATACAGCACACAGCTGGCCCAGGACTCCTTCAGCTGCATGTCTAGCACCTCTCCCTGATACAGCACACAGCTGGCCCAGTGTTCCGTCAGCTGCATAGCCAGCACTTCTCCCTGATACAGCACACAGTTGGCCCAGGGCTCCTTCAGCTGCATGTCTAGCACCTCTCCCTGGTACAGGACACAGCTGGCCCAGTGTTCCGTCAGCTGCATAGCCAGCACCTCTCAGCTGGTGAACCATCACCATTTCCCGGGTCGGCTACTTCTGCTATCATCCCACTGACATTTAATCCAAATTTCACTGCCAGTATATTCGTTTTTCCTATCCTTTGCACATTCATGTTTGTCTGTCAGGTCCCTCTTCGAACCATCCATGTTTGTACAATGTCACATCCATTTATCACTGGGGGCAAGGAAACAATCTAACTATATCTTTTTCTACCTAGAAACAGAATAAAATATAGTGACCAATCTCTAATAGACTTCAAAAGAAATGGCATGACTGGTCATCTGTTATTTTATACAGTGAATTTTGGACTAAAAAGGTAGCAGTGAAGTTTGGACTTTGTATATTTTACTCACACTGAATATAACATGGTAACAAAGATAAATTCTGTTGTTGAAGAACTTGTGTTATGCAACTAAAAGTAGAAACAAATTTGTTTTTGTTGTTGCCAGTTGCCATCAAGTGGACTCTATCTCATAGCAACTCTAGGAACATCAGTTTCCACCCTGCACTATCCTGCACCATCCTCACTAGTTCTGATCTGCCGAGCCCACTGTGAGAGCTTCTGTGTCAATCTATCTTGTTGAGGGTCATCCTCTTCCAGGATAATGTCTTTTTCCAAGAACTGCCCCCTCCTGACCACATGCCCAAAGTACATGAAATGAAGTGTCACCATCCTTGACCCAAAGAAGCACCAGATGACTGCATGCCAAAACAATGTGATGGCCTGTATGTATATTTTAGCACACAGAACAAGCTTCTCAAATCGCCATACAGAGATACCATCAAAACTCAAAGTAAAATGAGTATTCAAATGATTATTTAAAATAAGGGGGGAAATAAAAAGAAAAGGGGAAAAAAAGACTAGAAGCAGAAAGCAAATAATAAAATGACATCCCCAAATCCAACATATCAATAATCACATTAAAAATTAATGGTCTAAGAACACCAATTAAAAAGTGAAGATTATCCAGAATTAAGGTTGCATAGTGGAGTGCATTTCAGGGATGGGGGGGAAGGGGGGTTGTATAACAATGAAGGGGTTAATCTTTTGTTTTTTGAAGAGAGGAGCAAACTGGGGGGAGAGGGTGTAGAGAAAAAAGTGCAACAATGAATGAATGGAAATCCAAAATCTCTGTAAATGTTCATTAAAATGAGTAAAATAAAATTTTAAAAAGTGAAGCTTATCAAAGTGGATTTTAAGAAAACAAAAGACTTACATGCTGTCTACACACACACACACAAAAAAAAAAAAACCAACCCCAACACCTCACTTTAATTACAATAATATAGTCCCTGGGACACTACCAGCATCCAACTTACAGACAATTAATATTTGCCCTTTAATATCATATAAATTTTCCTTCACCTTAAAATTAGTGGACTAACGCTTACTGATAACAAAGTCTTTATCCTAATCATCTTCAATTGCTGCACTTAAATCAATGAAAGGTGTTAAGCCTTTTGCACTAAAGTATAGGCTAAATAAAAATTGTATGCATCTGTTCCAATTTATCTGCAAATCTGACTTAAAGACACACTTAAGACCAGATCTTATTCATAACCTGGAGAATGCCTGTAAAGTTAGATGAAACATAAAAGGAAGGGGAAGATACATACTAATTAAAGGAAAACCTGAGCTGCAGTATTAGTAGCAGAGAAGACAGATTTCAGAGCGAGGAAAGTCACGAGGTTTGAAACACTATATAATTAGCAAAGCATCAATAAGCATAACAGTCCTAAATGGATGTAGGTGAAGCAAAAAAATGAAAGGAGAAATAAGTAAATCCCCATTACACGTGGAGACTTCAACTCCCCTCTTTTGGTAATCAATAGAATAAATAGAAAATCAGCAAGGATATAGACAAACTGAACAACACATTCAACCAACTGGATATAATTAACATTTATAGAGTGTTCCTACCAACAAGACAAGTACAAATATTGTTTTAAAGTGAGCGTGGAACATCTACCAAGGTACACAGTGTATCTTAACACAAGCCTTAACAAATTGAAAAGACTAACAATTACACAAAATACGCTCTCTTCCATGATGATTCTGGGTGTCATAATTTAAGAATGTTGTATAGTTTTCTATTTATTGAAATAGAAGTAAAAAAAAAACCCCACAAATGTATACTGTATTCACTAACTGAGAGATTCAGTATCATTAAAATAAATCCAAAAGTGACTTTTAAAAAAGACAGAAGGGAAACCAGGTATAAAGAGCATAAAATACAACCTGAAAAGGCTCCCAAAGATGAAAGGTAGAATAATTTTTTCCTTTTATTTAATTTTTATTAATTTTTAATGAAAGTTGACAGAGACTTTGGATTCCCGTTCATTTATTGTTGCGTTTTTCTCCCCTCCCCCTCCCAGTTTGTTCTTCTCCTTGAAAAGTAAAAGAAAAATTCTTTCACTGTTATACAATCCCTCCCCCCCAAATCCACTCCACTATGCAGCCTTCGTTCTGGACTTCTGTCATGACAATAGTTACCTAATCACATATCTTCTAAACAGTTCTCTCCCTCATCTATTTCAATGCAGTATACATAATTTATCCCATCTTTCTCAATCTCCCCCCAACCCCAATGTTAGTCCCATTTTACAACAGTGACACCATACAGTATTTGTCCTTTTGTGACTGAGATCTTTCACTCAGCATAATGTCCTTCAGGGTCATTCATTTTGAATAATATTTCATGAGTTCCTTGTTTTTCAATGCAGCATAGTATTCCATCGTGTGAATATACCACAGCTTCTCTGTCCATTCATTTGTTGATGGGCATTTAGGTTGTTTCCAGCTCTTTGCTACTGTAAACAAAGCCATGATAAACATTGGTGTGCATATATCTGCTTGGGTGGCAGTAGGGTATATTCCCAGTAGTGGAACTGCTGGGTCAAATAGCATTTCTATTTCCAATTTTTTGAGAAAGCGCCATACAGCCTTCCATAGTAGTTGCACCATTTTACACTCCCACCAACAGTGAATAAGGGTTCCAGTTTCTCCACAACCTCACCAGCATTTGTGGTTTGTTGTTCTGTTAAATTTTGCTATTCTTACTGGGGTGAGATGATATCTAATAGTTGTTTTGATTTGTATCCCAGAGCTAGGGATTTTTAAAATTATTATTATTTTAATAATTTTAGTGAACATTTACAGAGATTTTGGATTTCTATTCATTCATTGCTGAACTTCTCTCCCCACCCAGCACACCCCCTCCCCAGTTCGCTCCTCTCTTTGAAAAGTAAAAGAAAAACTCCCTCCCTGGTACACAATCCCCCTGCACCCCTCCCACCACCCCAAGTACATTCCACTATGCAACCTTAATTGTGCACTCTTGTGATAACCATAATACCCTATCATACGTCGCTTTTAAATTATTCTCTCCCTCTTCTGTTTCAGTGCAGTATAGGGATTTTTAATATTTCTTCATGTGTTTGTTTGCCATTTGAGTATCTTCTTTGGTGAAGTGTCTGTTCATATCCTGTGCCCATTTTTCAACTGGGTTGTTTCTCTTTATCTTGTTGTGATGCTCGAGTATTTTTTAAATTCTAGATATAAGTCCCTTATCTGACATGTCATTACCAAATATTTTTTCCCAGTCTGTGGCTTCCCTTTTTACCCTGTTGGAGAAGCTGTTGGATGTTCATAGGGATGTGATTCTTAGAAGGTCCCATTCATCTATTATATCCTCTCCTGATAGCAGATTTTTCAGGATGCTTGGAAGACTGTTTTTATTGTGGATTAGGACTTCCAGAGTTCTTCCAAGCTCTTCTTTAATGTAGTTTATAGTCCTTCGTTTTAGTCCTAGGTCCATGATCCATCCTGAGTTGGTTTTTGTATATGGAGTGAGGTGTGGATCTTGCTTCAGTTGTCTGCAGACAGTTTCCAATTTTGCCAACACCATTTGTTAAAAAGGCTGTCATATTCCTACTAAACTGATTTCATCTCCTTGTCAAAAATCAGTTGAAGGGTGGAACAATTTAAACAACAAAATAAACAGTGTAGGACTGGGTTGTAGGACGAGGAATTACAAGGGCAAACGGCAGCTCCACAGTGGAATATCCTGGCAGACGCCACGTTAACCAAGTGATAAGGGTGATGATCACTCATCATAAACATCAATACCAATGACCACTAACGTAATACCCAGTGAAGGCTTCTGTGGCATCTTTGCTATTACAAGTAGTCCCTGGGTTACAAACATCAGACTCACAGATACCTTGTACTTGCCCATCAGGCTGGTTAGATTAAGTGTCACCAAGTCAGTTCCTCCTCATGGAGACCTTGTTACAGCAGAAGGACACACTGCCCGGTCCTGCATCACCCTCACAATCACTGATATGTCTGAGCCCGTACATGTTCTGCAACTTGCCCTGAATGTGAAACAGGGAAAGCAACTCCTACTGACATACATTATTCATCACACTCACCTTCACTTGCTGTAGCAGGCATAGCTTTTATATTCTTGAAAAGGCTTCAAATCTCTTCTTAAATGAAACAAACAAAAAATACAAACCCACTACTCTTGAGCTGATTCTAAGTCTTGCTGACTCCAACACTGTAAATCTTTTTTTTTTTTTTACCAGATGTAGCTATTTTCAGGAACCTTAATGATCTCAATTATCCGTAAGTTCATAACATGGCTTTAATATTACCAACTTTAAAAATATTTCTGCAAAAACATATACAGCTAAGCAAAATACAGAGCTAGCTTCAATGCCGTAAATCTTTACAGGAGGAAACGGTCTCATCTTTCTCCCACAGAGAAGCTGGGGGATTTGAACCACCAATCTTCAGTACCAGCCCAACATACAATGCATTATGCACTGAGGCACCAAAGCAGTAAAGGCTAAATAAAAACCAGGTGCACTTGTTCCAATTTACCTACACATTCAACTTAAAGGCTTAAGTAGACTCAACAGTATACTTAGGAATGCGACTCGTTCATAACCTAGTGACTGCCTGCAATGAACAAACCCAGCTTATTCCAAAAGTGTTAGGGTTAAAAAAAAAGGCAAAGACAGATTATAGGCTATAAGGATTGGATCTAGAATTGAATTGTGAAGTAGAAAATGAACATGAGTGGGGGAAAGAATGAAATCTAAGTACCGTCTGTAGTATTTATTATATTTAATCTATTGGTTTTTGTTGTTGTGTACTGTAGAGTTGGAACCGATCCACAGCTGACCTTCTAACCCATAGCTGACCCTCCAGTGGGTTTTCAGAGGCAGTTAATCACACAGCAGGAGACTGCTCATTCTTCTCCTGTGGAGTAGCTAGTGGATTCGAACTGCGTGCCTTCGGAATTGCAGTGTAGCTCCTTACTACTAGGCCACCAGAGTGCCCCTTTATTCCATTAACATTTGTTCATTTCGGTTCTTGTTCTTGGCTTATGTAAGATGCCAGCAAAGGGATAGCTGGGTGAAGGGTACACTGGAAACCTGGGTTACTTTTGCAACCTTTCTGTAAGTCTATAATTACCTCAAAATTCAAAGTTAAAGACACAGCTACAGTAACCATCATATATAACACTGACATGTTGAACAAGGCAAGTATGCCTGCTAGGACCACTGCTATTCTCAATGTAGCTGATACATTACAGCAACAAAAAGAAAAGGTCTAAGAATTAAAAGAAAGAGACAAATTTCTTGTTAGCATCTACCATGTGCATGTATACAGGGAAAATTTTTAAAAAATCAACATAGCTAAAATTTGCTGGATAAAATGAAAGTATATGAAAGTAAAAAATAAAGTAAAAAAGTCAAAACTTTTAAAAATATAATTTATAAAATCATAAAAATACTAAAAAAAAATTAGCAAAATATATACAAAAAACTCAAAAGAGAACGAAAAAATCTATTTTAAACTTCCTGTCAAGCCTAATTAAACAGCTGGTTTTGATATCATCAAGTATCATCAAGTTGAGAACAACTCACACCGATCCTGTGAACAAAAGATCTGACCCTTGTCCTGTCCTGCACCATCCTCCCAACATCTGACACACTTGAGCCCATGGCTGTAGTCACCACACCAATCTATCTCATTGAGGGTCTTCCTCTCTTTTTCTGACCCTCCACTTTTCCAAGTATGGTATCCCTTTCCAAGGATCAGCCTTTCCAAGCAACATACCCAAAGTATGTGAGATGAAGCTTCACCACCCCTTCTTCAAGGAGCATTCTGGCTGCACTTTTGCTCAGGACACATTTGTTCTTAGGGCAGCCACAAGATATTCAGTACTCGTCTCCAACACCAAAGCTCAAAGGCAGTGATGCTTTTTCTGTCATGCTTATTCACGGTCCAGCTCTTGAATTCATCTGATCCAGTGGGCAGCTATTCTAATCTCCTCAGTAAAAGACTGACTAATATTAAAATATCAGTTCTCTTGAAATTTATATAATACTTAAATGCAATACCAATTAAAAAATCAACAGAATATTTCTTTACAAAAACACAACAGCTGATCCTAAAAGTTAGCAGTTGACAATATGATTCAGAAGTAGTCCAAAGAAGTAAGAAACTCTTCAAGGACAAGGTAGAAAACCTTCCTCTACCAAGCGATTTTTAAATGCTCAATTAAGCAATGAATGAGGAAGTTTAGCCCATTTTATGTTTACAATTTTGCTAAAAGGGTAAAAGACTTACATTGGAAAAACCAATCAGAGGACAAAACTCAAAGTCATACAAATATAAAAACTGAGTATTATGGATAAGTGTGCATAAACTTCAAGAACAATGAGATTAAAGTAAGCTGGAATCATCAGCAAAGTTTTCAAGGAAAAACAGAATCTGAATAAGGAGGTAAGAATAGACAGGTCCTCAAATGGCAAAGCCAGATTACTGTATGTTGAGAAACAGTGTGAGACAAAACATGAAAGAGAACAATGCATGCAGAAGACAGTGAACACACACATGGCTCTGAGTTCAATTACGGATGTAGTTCAGAGGCTACATAAAACAGAGAAATGGGGCAGATTACTGAGGGCTCTGAATGCTAGTTCTAAGAGGAAGAATGTTTTTCTAATAAATCACCAAAGATCTTTGAGAAGGAAAGACATAAAGCTAGTTGTGTTTCATAAATACTTACAGGAGGTACAAAATCCAGCTTTAGTGTTAGATTATATAGTGACACAGAATAATCAGAAATGTTCCTGTTAGGAACAGACACAAATGACTGAGGTGGGTTTTTTTGTTGTGTTTTTTTTTTCTTTTCTCTTCCCTGACTCTTTTTTTTTTTTTAAATTTAGGTTGTTTATTTTTCATTTCAATGAACATCTACAGAGATTTTGGGATTCCATTCATTCATTGTTGCACCCT
>NW_006399759.1:3000432-3017678 GCF_000299155.1 Elephantulus edwardii
AGCCCCAAATATAATCCACTCTACAACCCTCATTGCATACTCCTACGATAAAAATAATGCCCTAAAATATAATACTTTTAGACTATTCTCTCCTGCCTCTTTTTAAACAGTCCCTCCTTAAGGACTATCCACTTAGCTTTGTATCCAAAGATGAAATTTGGAGGTGAAAGGAGTTAGCCTTCGTTACAGACTGGTTAATTTCAGGGTTGAAAATATGGAACGCTTCACGAATTTGCGTGTCATCCTTGCGCAGGGGCCATGCTAATCTCTGTATCGTTCCAATTTTAGTATATGTGCTGCCGAAGCGAGCACATGACTGAGGTTTTAAAGCCATACGATATTATTTAATTCAGATTTCAGTTAATTAACACTAACAACAACAAAAGTAAAGCAAACTTAATACAGAAGTTTCACAAGTAAAATAAAAACATTTTCGAAGACACTTAACTTTCTGACTTGACCTACCTGTACTGACTTTGGATGTTACATGGGTCACATCAATTTTCTGGGACTTCATGAGAGGCACAGCTTTTGTGGAAGAAGCGTGGACAGTATTCTTCCTTCGGTCTTTTGCTTTACTGATCTTTGAAACGGGGGCAAAAATGCCTAAGGGAAAGTGTACAATTTTAGTTAGGGTAAAGGAACCGAAAGCATTTCAAATAAAGTAGCAAGGATTTACTCAAAATGCTGAAGGGAAAAAAAGCCAAAACCCTTTATAATATTTGTAATAAAATCTGCAAGTCTTTTTTTTTTTTTTTCAGTAATTATGTCTACTTGAATGAGTGGACAAAAAAGGGCGGAAGCCCATAGTTTGAATGGAAAACCAATTTGTTTTATAAGCTTTCACTCAAATCACACACACAAACACACAAATTAACAATTATTTGCACCTAAAGTACTTACAATCTAGTCAAGACACACAAACACAATCATTTCCCGCCCCACACACAAACCAGATCGAGCTTTTTTCAAATTTTCTACATTTGGGAAAAGACAAATTAGTAAAATTAATAGTGTCATCTATTGTTTTTTAATTTGCTATTGTTACATGTATTATATACTGGATTGTACTGATAAATACATATAGTATAAAAAAAAATCTATGTCTCAGCTTCTGTCCTTTCTCTTCTTAAATAGAGGTATGTTGTGTCTGACCCATCACAAGACTAACCCCTACATAAGCACTGGGTTCCATCCTCTCTTAACTTTTTAAAGACTTTCTTCCCACAACTAGCCCCCCTCTCTTGAAACAATGTTTCCCTCACTCTTATTATTCTCATCAGTATAATAATTTCAAACATACTTTTACATCTCATTATCTCAAACATACTGTAACATCTTAAATTTGCATCTCTTTCATTTATTACATAAGCAACCTGGGTGGAAAGTTTTAGACAAAAATGATAAAAGAGTAAAATTTACTTGGCTAAAATAATTTTTTTAGTCAGCTAAATAAAATTCACCTTACCATATTTGGGGGCACATTTAAAATACTGGACTTTCCCAACACTTCCGTTGTTTTTTCCCTCTGGTTCATCTAATTCAATGCCAGCCCACTGCCCACTTGCAAATTCAGTTGTTCCACAGAATCGTAGAGTTCCGACCTAAAGATACAGAATATCACAACAACTTGTGAGTATCATTAGTAATTCCAAGTATTCTACTCTTGCAAATTGACTTGATATTGGAAGTTTGTAATCATCCATTTTCTCAAAGTAGAAAAGGAAAACTACCAAGGATGAATGAGGACATCAAGTAATAAGAAGTTAATTAATTGAGAAATATAGTCAATCCAAATGTATCTGCACCTATCAACTGAGCTACATAATGCATAAAGCAAAAGAGTAACTGCAAGGAGAAACAGATAAATCCACAAATATAGTTGGAGATTTCAACACTTCTCTTAAGGTAGTCAGTAGGCAGGAAATCACAAGACATTTCTAGACCACTTTATCCAAAAGGAGTCCCTGGGTGGTGCAAAGAGATAACATAACATGATTAGATGGGTATTAAAGGTTAGGAGTTGAAGTCTATATAAAGGTGACTCAGAAGAAAAGCATGGTGCTTCACTTTGGACAAGTCAGTCTTTTTTTGTTTGTTCTTGTTACCACAAAAAGCAAAGCTCTGTTTTGACACATATGGGGTCACTATAAGTAGAAGTGCACTCAACTTGATAGCATCTGTTTTGGTTTTTTTAACCCAAAACAGTAGGATATAAATTTAAAAGTTGTTGTTGTTGTTCTTAAGTGCCATTGAGTCATAAATGACTCATAGCGACCCTATGAATGAAAGATCTGAACACTTGTATAATTTTCATTGTTTCTCCAAGTTCATAGGGTTTTCAGAGGCAAGCTATTATGGAAGAGGTTGCCACTGCTGTTTCAAAGCTTGTTTTAATCTGGGAGCTCCACCCAACACTGTCCACCATGGGTAACCATTATCACATTTGACACATCAGTGTCTCAGTGTTTAGCATCAAAGCAACCATGAAATCATACAATATGTTCTTGGTCCACAATGAAATTAAACTGGAAATCATTAACAGACAGGCATATGGAAAACTTCTAAATTACCTACTGAAGAAAGAGAAAAATCACAAGGGAAATTGGAAAATATTGATAAAAAAATGAAATAAATTAGCCCCATGTCTGTAGAAACACCAGAAAATGTGTGCAACACAGTGTAAGTACTGCTTAGAGGAAAATCTATAGCATGAAATAACTATAATTAGAAAGAAAAGTCTCGAATCAATTATCTAAGTTTCCCTGTTAAGAAACTAGACACCGAAGACTCAAAGCAAACAAAAGAAACAATACAGTAAATTGAAAATACACAAACAATGAAATAAGTCAATGAAACCAACAGGTAATTATTTGAAAGATCAATAACATAAACTTTTCAATGGACCTAGGAAATGAGAGAAAGAAGACACATGTCACCAACATTAACATTAAAGGAAACACTATCAACATCTCTGTGTCTACAAATCTGACAAATGAGATAAAAATTCCAACACTGCTAACTCAAATAACTTGTATTTGTAATTAAAAACTTTAAAATAGTAAGAATTTAAAAAATAAAACTCTAGGCTCAAAGAGCTTCAATGAAACAAAATCAAGTCCAGAAATACATACTCAACAAAAATACAAAGGTAATTGGGCAAAGGAAGAATATTCTTTCCAAAGCATGGTGCTAGAACAATATGCAAGGAAGGACCAGTCCTTAGAGAAGGACATCATATTTAGGATGGTGGAGTGACAGTGCAGGAGAGGAAGACCCTCGATGAGATGGATTGACTCAGTGACTGGGCAATGAGGGTAGGTGTGTTAGAGACAGTAAACTTGGCACAGGATAAGACAGGTTTCAGGGCTGTTGTACATTGGGTCGTGTGACTCGATAACACATTACAACAACAACAACAACATGCAAAAGAGGCAAATGATACTTAAAATACTTGATATTAAAAAATAAACTCAAGACTTTTAGACGATAACATAGGAGACAATTTCTTAGCTATGAAACCAAAAGCATAAGAGAAAAGGGCTGAAAAATTTGGCTCCACTAAAATAGAAAAATTCTGCTCTTTTGAAAACTGTTAAGAGAATGAAAAGACAAACAGAATCATAAGTTGATAAATGTTAAAGGCAGCACTGACTTTATTATAATTAATAAATTTATAGTATGACATACACCAATCAATATAAGGAATATATTTAAAAAGAAATAAACAATAAAATCAAATAAACTTATAATATTAATACAATATTACTGACTGACATATGTAATATGTGTTTGTAGGCAAGGTCATCAATTTAAAAAGAGTGCGGCAACGTGTTAAAGTTTTCTATAATTTAAAAATTTTGAGATGAAAATCACAACATCTCCCCCCAAAAGCATTATGCTATGTGAATTAACTCAGTCCCATAAGGACAAGTACTGTATAAGACATTATTGTAAAATGTGAATTAAGATCCAAGGCGGGGCGGGAGCAGAGGAGTAAGGACGGGAGGGGGAGGTAATCACAGGGTCACACAATTTGATGGCGAGAGGGAGAGGTGGGTAAAGGAAATGAGAAATATCTGATGTGAAAAGCAATACTCAAAAAACTGTTAAGTAAATCAGTTTAAAATTTAAAAAAAAAAATCACTCTCTAAAATGTCCATTCTTGTATAAAGCACAGAAATGCTATGAAGCTGAATATTAATCCAAAGTAAAAAAGGGAGGGAAATGCTATGAATTCAAAATTTCTTAATATTTTAGTTCTACAATGAATGTCCTATAAATACATCCTTTTGGAAATGTTGACATAGTTTGGTAGTAATTTTGTTTCGCACTAATGCATTCTTCTTACTAAATCAAATTTACAAATTGTAGTTTTCTTGGAAACTTTCATAAACCCACAAAATCACCCAAATACTAAGAACCTATGTTAGAAAATTCAAACCTGGGTAGGAATTCTGTTTCATTCTCTACAGTGAATTTCCTACTAACCCTAATTTTAAAAAAAGAAGTTCATAAAAGGTTTTAAAAAGAGACCAGCAATAAAGGAGTATCATCTGGAACCTGAGGCTGTGGACATACAGACACCTAGAGCATTTCCAATGAGGGGAGGGAAAAGTCATCACTTCCATATACACGTTAATGATCAGTTTAATAATAGCTAAGAATTCCCTATGTGTGAGACCTCAAAGCCAAACAACACGAGGGTCTCCTCGGTCCAATTTCTGGGAAGTATTATGTGGGCAGAGAATCACCCCTGGGAGTAGGTGGAAGCCACTGTGAGGAGCAATCTTCAGGCTCAATCATTTCTCAGTCCTGCCTCTAACATCAGTTAACTCATTTACTATGTATGGTACTCTCTTTCCCATTCAAATGAAGACATCAAGTTCAAAGACTTTACGTTTTTAAATCCTACTTTACTGTAAACTTGTATCGACGTTTCAGTTTCCGTTAAGCCTCTTTCCACCTGCATAGTGAGTGTTTTCTAGCTTTGTCTTTACATCTCAAATTTCTGGTCACACTGACTATGCAATCCTTGGCACACAAGCTGTAGGCATGATGAGGATGGAGCCCCTGAGAGCGGATGCAGTTATTTACGATACCTTCTGTCCTGCAATAACAACACGATCCCCTAACTTCAAGCCAAGTGACGTCAGCATCGTCTTGCCAGTGACATGATCATAGTTGGGAAGCATCGCCTTGGGGATCTCACAAGACAGAGGCACCGCGTCTAACAGCATCTGCTTGATTTCTTTGGCAGTTGCCGCCGCATCTGCCATTTCTAATGGCATATCTACCGGGTCTGGGACAACATCGGCAGGGATCTGCCCTTTGTCGTTCTATGAAAAATAAGAAAAAGAAATTCAAGTCATGCTTAATCTCCATGTGGTCAGAGAAATTTCTTTTTGGAGGATTTTAAAATTAAATTAATTTCTATTTACAAAAAGAAAATTATTTACTGCACTATAACGACGACAACATAGAGAGAGCTACGTTGGCCTAGTGGACAGAAAGTTATGCTACCAAGCTGAAGGTGGGTGATTTTAATCTGCGTTCCTCAGGCCAGGGTCAAATTGATTTTCTGTCAAACATTATTCTAGGTGGTAAAGCACTGGTCTGTGCATTGCTGTACAAAGGTAACTCGTGGTTGCTGTGATGCTGAAGCCTGTGACAGTGATGTGCCAATCGTGGTAATGGGTACCCATGGTGGACAGTGTTGGCTGGAGCTCCCTATTAAAACAAGCCTGGAAGCAGGAGCGGCATCCACTTCCAAAATGGCTTGCCTCCGGAAACTCTATGTATGAACAGTGCTCAGGCCTTTCATTCATAGGGTCACTATGAGTCATCTATGACACTCGATGACACCTAACAACAACAACAACAACAACAACAACATAAGTTGTACAGGTGAAAATTGTCAAAATGGCACATACATGTTTTATCACATATGTTTTACCAGTTTAAGACAAAAATTTATTGAGCAACTACTTAGTACATGGCCGGCAGTGAAGAAAACAAAAGCTACTACCCTCAAAGGGCATATATCCTGGTCAGAGACACATTAATAGTCAAGGATTAATTAATGGAGTTAAACAGAAAGAAAAGAAGCAAAGGAGAGGAAGGAAAACAGAGAAGGGCAGGGGAAGAGGAAAGCAAGAGGGTGGAGGAGGCTTTTTCTAACAAGACATTCTCTGTCCTACTTCCAGGAAGGCGTCAAAGCCAAATCCACTGCCTTTGAGTCAATTCCGATTCAGCACACTGGAGGGCACTGCAGCCGACCTGCCCGCAGGCTTCCCAGGGCTGTAAATCATTATGGAAGCCAAGCCGACTGCTCCATCTCTCTCCTGCAGTGCAACTGGTGGGTTTAAAAGTTCCAACTCAAACTCATCACCACTGAGTCTAAACTGACAGGCAGCAGACTCTTCGGCGAGTTTTCAGAGACAGTGACTAAAAGAAATTGTCCATCTTTGTCCCAAATAGTGGCCTGTGGATTCTAACTACCGGGAAGAGGTGCTGCCTTTGGGTTAACGGCGCAAATCCCTACTGATTACACTGCAGCGCCCCCTAGGGATCTTTTAGTTAGCTGTTTTTTTAGTTAAAACCTATATTTGGACCAAGAGGCAGCCATCAGGACAAAGCAAGGAAACGCCTGGGATGTGTCCTGTCTCCATACCTTTTCAACCTGTACGCAGAACAGATTATCCGGTAGGCTGAGCTCTATGAGGAGAATTGTGGCATCAGGATTGGTGGAAGAATCTATTAACAATCTGCGTTATGCAGATGACAACCCAGCTTGCTGAAACTGAGGAGGACCTGAAGCACTTGCTGCAGATGGTCAAGGACTGCAGCCTTCAATATGGATTGAGGCTCAATGTCAAGGAGACAAAGATTCTCACAACTGGACCAACTGGCAGCATCAGGATGGATGATGAAGAGATTGAGATTGTTAACAACATTAGTCGGCTTGGCTCCACGGTCAACATTCTTGGCACCAGTAGCCAGGAAATCAAAAAACGTATTGTGATGAGAAAGTCTGCCATTATGGACCTCTCTAAAGTACTGGACAGCAATGGTGTCACTCTAGAGACTAAGGTGTGTGTGATACAGGCTATGGTCTTTGCAATCATTTGTTATGCATCAGAGAGTTGGACAACGACTAGGGAAGATAGAAGGATAATAGATGCCTTTGAGCTGTGGTGCTGGAGAAGAGTCTTGAATGTACCATGGACTGCCAAGAAAAGAAACAGATTCACCCTGGAGAGGCTTAAACCAGGCTACTCCTTGAAGACAATGATTCTGGGGCTTCCTCTGACATACTCTGGACATGTTGTAAGGAGGGACACATCCTTGGAGAGGGACATCATGCTTGGGAGGGTGGAGGGACAGCGCAGGAGGGGAAGATCCTCTATGACGTGGATTGTTCAGTGTCTGGGGTAATCGGGATGGGTATATCGGAGGCAGTGCGATTGGCACAGGATAGAGCAGGGTTTAGGGCTGTTGTACATAGGGTCGCTATGAGTCGCAGGTGACTCGACGGCACATAACAACAACAGTTAAGACTTCCCAGTTACCCGCTTTAACTACTTTTTAGCAGATTTTTGAAACAATAAACCCCAAGGGAGAAGATTACCCATCCTTTTCTCTTAGAGCAGCTGGTGGATTTGAACCATATGCCTTTGGGATTGCAGCACAGCCTCTTCTTACCAGTAGATCATCAGAGTTCATATGATAATTTAGTGATATAATTATTTAAATAGTAATATTATTACTCTGAAAATATTTTTTCCTAAGATTTAAATTTAAGCATCACTTCATTTGCATTTTTAACTTTCTAAATTAAATTCTATTCCAAAATAATTTAAAGCATACTGTAACACAAAAATATAATGTATATACACATTTTAACAGCTAATTTTTTACAACTCAAAAGTTCAAATAAAAACTATATATAACTATAACTATATACATACAATTATGACAATTTAAGGAGCATTTTACTCTCCCAAATAGAAGTAAGTGTTGGAGCTCTGGCAGCCTAGTGGTAAGAAGCTGTGCTGCAATCCCAAAGGCATGCAGATCGATGAGCAGTCTCCGCCCTTGCAATTAACTGACTCTGAAAACCCGCTGGCGGGTCAGCTATGGGTTGGTTCTGACTCTATGGTACACAGCAACCAAAACAACAAAACCCAGCTGGAGGGTCAGCTATGAGTCAGTTCAGAGTTGATGGCACATAGAACAACATTAATATATAAGGACTGAAATGACTGTACCTTAAGTTTACTTCCAATTGTGTTTATCATGAGTACTTATTTACATGTAGCATAAAAATAGAATTTGATTCATATATCAGTTCTATAATAACAATATCGAGATTTAACTCTTCTGAGAACTAACATAAGACTTAGTTCTTGCAATTTTTTTTTTCACTTTCAATTTAATTCTTACCCTAAATGCAGGATTTGCTCCATGCTCCAGTAAGCATTTCACAGTACCTGCACACAAGTTATATGCCGCAATATGCAGAGCTGTTCCAAAGTTAAAGTCACTACAAGTGGCGTCCACATCTGCAATTAAACATCACAAAAACATTAACTATAATTTTTAATTTGGCTATTATAATTTTAAAAGTGGGGGGTGAAGAAGAAGATTTCTTTTCTTTTATGGCTTGTTTGGTTTTTTAACTATTTATGAGTCTTACATCAACTTCCAAAAGCACCATTTTCTAGAGGAAAAATATTCTCATATTACAATCTGATTTGGCCTAAGACAAAAAAGTTTTGTTATAAAATGAAGTCATATTATCATGAGTCTTCCAACTATCACAAACTAAACCATATAACTAGCATGTGTAAAAAGTTATTATCTTAATGCAATCACTCATGAAATCTTTTACCTATTTTCTATGACAACCACAGTGAGATAGGTTTAAGTAAGATCAAACTATGACCTTGGGATCGAATCTACCTCCTCCATCTCTTTGGTAAAAAGTTTTAGTGAAATATACCCACATCCATCCATGTATATATTCTCCATGGCTACTTTCTCATTAGTGGGAGTTCTGGTGGCCTAGTGGTAAGAATCTGCATTGCAATCCCAAAGGCTCACGGTTCAAATCCACCAAATGTTCCACAGGCGAAGAATGAGCAATCTCTTCCCATGCTAGTAACTGCTTCTAAAAACCTGCTGGAAGGTCAGCTGTGGGTCGGCTCCAACTTGGCACTACAGAACAACAACAACAACTTGCAAAGCAAGGTATGTGCTTCAAATCCATTAGCTGTTTCATGGAAGAAAGACGGGAAATCTCCTCCCATGCAATTAACTGCCTCTGAAAACCCACCGGAGGGTCAGTTATGGGTTAGTACTGACTTGATGGTACTCAACAACAAGAAGAAACATTTAAATAACTTTCAAAAATCATCATCATATTATTAATAAACATAGACATTTATTTGTAAATCACATTTTGAATGGTAGCTATAAGAATTTAATATATTTCTGATTCTATAAGTTCTATCTTCATCTAAACCACACAACCCCTTACATATCCAACCTCCAACATGAGCAGAACAAACTCTTGAGCTACTACAATCAACAGATGTTTTTTTACTCTTAATAAACAAAAAACAATACCTATGAAGAAATTTTTCTTTTTTCTTTTCAAAGAGAGGAGGGAAGAAGTGGGTAGGGAGAAAAGTGCAGCAATGAATGAATGGAAATCCAAAATCTCTGTAAATGTTCATTAAAATTTACAATAAAAAATTTAAAAAAAAAACAATTCAAATTGTAAAATTCAAAGAGAAAATAGCCAAGTATGTGAAGTAGAAGTTAGAAAGAAACATTCTAGGAAATCCATCTATTAAATCCCAAAATACATCTTCCACAATGTGTAAGGTATTGTACTTGCTCTCATTTTTTCTCTCAACAGAAAACTGACCCACTAAAATGACCAGAGTTGTTGCTGTGTACTGTCAGGTCAGGCTTGCCTCAGAACTGACTCTACAGTGGGATTTCAGAGGCCGTAAATCACATTGAAGAAGATTATCCATCCTTCTGCTACAAAGCAGCTGGTGGATTTGAGCTGCGTGCCTTTGGGATTCAGCACAGTGTCTTATCATCAGTAAATGAATAAATAAATACTAAGACTGTAATTTAGGCATTTAATGTATAATTTCAGTTCCCTGAAATTTACAATGTATGTAAATTGTAAATTTATTGTGTAAATTGCACAGAATGTACAATTTCTCACCATGAAAATGGAGGGCTAGGTGAACCCCTGGTGGTACAGTGGTTACAATGTTTAGCCACTAATCTCAAGGTCACCATTTCAAACCCACTAGAGGCTGCAGGAGAGACAGATGAGCCAGTCCACTTCTATGAAGACCTCAGAAACCTATTGCTTCAAAAATCCTGATTCTAGGGCACTTCTGCTCTGTCCTACAGGGTCACCGTAAGTTGGAATCCACTCAGTCAGTTTGGTTTGCGTTTTGGGAAAGTAGAATTACAGAATTTCAAAATGGTATGTATATCATCTAAAATTACTATTCTTTATTATATGGATGTCTACCTCTGACGGCCTTCTTTAGTCTTTTCTTGGTCATTCAGGCAACATAAAACAGTGATAATAGCATATGGCATCCTGCTAGGAAGAGTGGAGGGTCAGCACAGGAAAAGAAGATCCTGGATGAGATGGATTGACACAGTGACGCTGGGGACAGGTGTGTCAGAGATGGAGAGGCTGGCTCAGGACAGGGCAAGGTTCGTAAGGTTGCTATGAGTCGGGGCTGACTTGACTGCACATAACAACAACATAGCACATGGAGTCAATTACCTATTTACACAAGCCATGAGATACACAGAAATATTTTCCTTTTGTAGCTCTTTATAATAGATATTTTCCTTTAGTGTCTTTTGTAATGGAATACTAACTTCTCAATAAAAACTATAGCATATCTATAGTTTGGAATAGTAACTATTCCTATCCGTTCTTTAGGAAAAATGGAGTGGGAGACTCTATGTAACAAGATAGAGCAGAAACATGGCAAACACATGAAGAAATGTTCAAAATCCCTAGCTCAAAGAGAGATATAACCAAAACAACTATGAGATACTATCTCACACCAGTCAGAATAGCAAAATTTAACAGAACAGCAAACAACAAATGCTGGCGAAGTTGTGGAGAAACCGGAACCCTTATTCACTTTTGGTGGGAGTGTAAAATGGTGCAACCACTGTGGAAGGCGGTATGGTGCTTTAAAATACCATTTAACCCAGCAATTCCACTACTGGGAATATACCCCAAAGAGATCATAACTGCCATCCAAGCAGATATATGCACACCCATGTTTATTGCAGCTTTGTTCAAAATAACAAAGAGTTGGAAACAGCCTAAGTGCCCATCAGCAAATGAATGGATAGAGAGGCTGTGGTATGTTCACACAATGGAATACTACACTGCATTAAAAAACAAGGAACTCATGAACTATTATTCAAAATGGGTGACCCTGGAGGACATTATGCTAAGTGAAATATCTCCGTCACAAAAGGACAAATACTGCATAGTGCCATTTTTGTAAAACGGGACTGACCTCACGGTTGGGGGGAAACTGAGAAAGAGGGGATAAATGATGTATACTTCATTGAAACAATGAGGCAGAGAACTGTTTTAAAAGGGTATATGATTAGGTATTATTGTCATGACAGGAGTCCAGAACGAGGGTTGCACAGTGGAGTGGACCTGGAGGGAGGGATTGTATAACAATGAAAAAATTTTCTTTTACTTTTCAAAAAGAAGAGCGAACTGTAGGGGAGGAGTGGGCAGGGAGAAAAGTGCAACAATGAATGAATGGAAACCCTAAGTCTCTGTAAACTTTCATTAAAAGTAATAATAATCATAATTAATAATAGCAGAAACAAAAATCTCCTTGAACTCTTTGTAAAACTGACAGGCTCCTCAATTAACAGCATCTGAGAGTGATCATATACCACTTACCTTTTGGTTTAGCTGTCTTCAAAATCACTTTCACAAGCTCCGGGACATCAAAATATGCAGCATAATGCAGAGCATTCATGTTTGTCCAGCGACTCCGCAAACTTGCATCGGCTCCCAGGTCCATGAGCTGAGTTGCAAATTTCACTGCTGTTTCAACGTCACCTAAACAAGACTGGCTGAATTATTTTTCTTTTAGTCCTCAGCACAAATCTCCAGTTCCAATGGATGGCTAGTTCCTACATCGTTTAAGAAGCCAAAGCACACAGGAGATACACTATAACCCCCTCAGAAATGTCCCTTTCAGAAATGCATTCTAAAATAATCACACTCAAGGATGTGAATAAACCCAAACACACAAAGATATTCATTACAGCACTAACTATTAGGAGTAAAATTCTGAAACAACCTAAAAGTACAACAAGAAAGAGATTCAATAAACAGATACATCCTAACAATAGGATCCTGGGAAGCCACTGCACACATGTACCAGCCCGGAGCTTCTCCACAGACCACAGCCAGTCCCCACGGTGTAACTTCTGTCTGTCCTTCTTAAATATTTTTTTTCTTCTTTTAATGTTTTCTTCTTATTATAGTATTCAAATGTAATTTATATCTTTTGCAAATCATGTGGTCTTGCACTTTCTCTTTTGACTATTCTTTCTTCCCCTTTCATTTTTACAAAAATATCCATCTTTGATTGACTGGATGGTGAAGGGAATCCATCACCACCAGTGTTTTGAAAAACATCAGATGATCAAAGCATGAAGAGAAGTTCACAGCATACCATCAAATAAGAAACCCAAGTGCATAAAATGGTGTAACATATAAATAGGCTCATCTGGGAAAACATGCACATTCATTGTCGATGTAGGAATAGATGACAAAGGCCTAAAAAGGGCAGAATGTGTTAAGGAATGCGACATTTGGAAAACTGGCTTTGCACTGTCCCATCCTTGGATTTAACCTTCTAGGTTTCTAGAATGTCACCAGTGGCTCCCACCTAATAAGCAAATAGGTCTATAGCCTGTACCAGAAAAGCTGGAGGCTTCAACAAGGTATGAAAATACCCTTGAGGTAAATCAGGGAAGAGAACAAGGTCGCTGGAAGAATTTAACTGGATGCTCATCTATTCAGAACATATTATCACAACGGGGGCAGTCCTTGGGAGCTGAGGGAACGTACATCCTCTGATTGGCATAAATACAGATTTCAGAAGTACAAACAGAGATTTCCTAAGCGATCAATAGACTTGGTGACTACTCACCAATACCGTGAGCCCCAGACTTGCAGGTATAATGCAGAAGTGTCATATCGGTCAGTCCATCTCTGTCATTCACATTGCAGCCTCTCTTAAGAATCTAAGGAAACCAAGGAAATTGATGACAGTATGACTACTACACTATCAAACTTAGTCCATATATCTAAATTACTTCTCAGTAAAATGCACAGCTAGAACGGGCTTTTCATAAAAGTAAAATTCAAAACTGCACCAGAGAACAATGAAAATGTCACTTATCACCTGGCTGGAGGAAATTCTTGAAGTAAAGAGAACTTCATGCCATCAGTAACTCCAAAATATGACCCTTAGTATCCTCTTAAATATCAAGCAAAATTTCCTCTCTAGCAGATGTGATGATGTAGTATAATGAGTAGTTCAACCAGCCTTGAGAACCAGATAGTCTTATTTACACGTTCCCACATAATAATTCCTCTAGTGTTCATAGAGTTTTCACTATAATCTAAATCTGCACTGGGAAAATCTAGAGTTAGGGATCTCTCCAAATTACTGAGGAGTAATGATGTCAGGTTAAGGACTAATTTGCATCTGATTCAGGCTATAGTCTTTCTGATTACTTGCTATGCATATGAGAGCCGGACAATGAATAAGGATAACAGAAGAAGAACTGATGCCTTTTAGCTGTGGTGTTGGAGAAGAGCACTGAATATCCCATGGATGGCCAAAAGAACAAATTAAGTATGTCTTGGAAAGGGTGCAACCAGAGTGTTCTTTGGAGGTAAGGATGATGAGACTTCACCTCACATACTTTGGGCATGTTGCTAGGAGGGGCTATTCCTTGGAGAGAGACAAGATGCTTGGAAGGGTGGAGTGTTGGCGAAGGAGAGGGGGACCCTCAACCAGGTGCATTACAGTAGACTGTCACAATTGGGCTCTAGTGTATCAAGAAATGTTAAGATAGCTTAGGAGAGGATGAGGTTCAGATCCACTGCTCATAGGGTCACTACGAGTCATATTTGACTTGACATTATCTAACAACAACATAATTGAGTAGGTCTATGTAAAAAACGTACTTGTAGCCTATCAAGGGGATAAAAGTTAGCTAATAATGCAAATAAGATGCATGGCATCCTTGTGGAGGTAAAATCATACAAATCAGGTATCTGTAAAGTGATAGGTCAGTTTTGCCATTCCACTAAGTTTAAAAAGAATTATCTGCTACCCCAGGGCAGCAAAAGAGGAACTCCCTACCAACCAAGGGGAGAGTGCATCCTTTGAACCAGGAGACAGAGAGAGACAAAGAGAGAGAGAGAAAGAGCAAGAGTTCATACAAACAGCAAGAAGGCTCGGCAGACAGAAAGCAGCAGCAGCACCAGGAGACTGGCACAGAGGGCCTCCCAGCCCCATGAGCAAGGGGGACATACTAACCACGCAGGACATACCAATCCATGGTGTGAGGAACTTGATGCCTTCAGACCCAGGCTTACTAGGAGAGTGCAGGTCCACAGTCACTTACTAGTGGGGCTAAAGAGTGGTGTAGTGTACGCCCTGTCCAAGCAGGAGAATCAAGGGTCAAGGAGCCAGCTATCTAAGGCAGAGAGAGGCCGGTCTATGGGTATGGTGAAGAAGAGGCTATCTGATCTCAGAACTGTGTCCTGAGAACTCCTGAATCTGAACTGTAGCATGTGATTATCCAGAAAGGCAAGGGAATGTAAGTATGGTCTGCTCTTTGTGATGACGGCAATGACTTCTTGAGCTCAGCAGAGAAGTAGTGGCTGATAACCAAATTAGTAATAAGGTCAGAGACAGGAAATACGTCTGACCTCTACTTCACAGGAACCCTCCCTGAACTGATGCTGATGGTATGTCACTCTCCCCCTAGTGAAGTTATACAGGAACGTCAGATACTGCCCTCACATAATTTTTTGCAGTGGCATTTCAAAAAGTATACACTGTCTCTTACTACAAAACATGTTGATGACAGAAATCTACTCATTTTTGTTGTTGTTATTATGTGCCACTGAGTCACCTGTGACTCATAGAGACCCTCTGCCTGCCCTGTCCTGAGCCAGTCTCAACATCTCCAACACGCCTACCCTCACCGCCCCAGTTACTTTATCAATCCATCTCATGAGGGGTCTGCCTCACCTGCACTGTCCCTTCACCCTCCCAAGCATGATGTCCTTATGCAAGGACAGGTCCCTCCTGGCCATGTTCCCAAAGTAAGTGAGATGAAACTTCAAAGCCCTAGCCTCCCAGGAGAAACTTGGTTATACCCTCTCCAAGACAGACCTATTTGTGTTCTTAGTGGGCCACTCATTTTTAGCCCACTCAAAAATTTAAATTTTTTCAATATTATATTTAAACCTACATCTTTGTCAAACCAATAATATGTAAAGACAGAATATACTGGTCATCAAATCACTTAACAAAATGCAAAAGAAAAATTTTTTTCAAAATTAACTGTATAAAGAAAAGAAAGAAGAATGTCTCCCCTCTTTCCACCAGAGTCTGTAATGACAAAATTCCAGGTATAAGAAAGTCAGCTGCATGAGGGAATGATGGAAAAAATAAGGAGCCAAATCTCTGCCCAAGAAATACCTGGGACATTATTCTCTTTCCTTCATCATCATCCTCCCACTTAGATGGGGGGAAGCTTATCTACATCATTAACAATCAACGCAGATCTTCACACTTAAGAGGACCTTACCTCATTTCCAATAATGTCAATGTTCTGCTGGACCTGAGGAACCCATTGTCTTAAGATGGCAAATAATTCTGATACTGAAGTTTTGGGATCAAAGAGAATTTCCTGGCATGATGCATCATTAGGATCAAAGAAAGAAAATTCTGAAATTTTTTAAAAAGGCACAATTAAAATTTATTGTCAAATAAATGTATTGAAAGTTATGAAAATTAAGACTTAAATGATAAAAAAAATATTTTTAGATGGATGATAGGAAAAAGTAGATCTGCCTTGACATGATTCTCAAGACAAAAATCAGGTGACCAAAAATTGAAAATGAGAATTCCAGAAATACATGCTACTTTAAATTAAATGAAACATGGGTGAGTGCACAGACCTCAAATTTAAGATATTTCTAGTACATAGAAAAATTTTCAAATGTTATTAATACTTTTGCTTTCAAAGCATAGATACCTCATGAACAATAGGCCAACATCTAATATTAAAATGTACATTTAAAAAAAGAAACACTACTATAGTCTAAGAAGCTGCACTGCAATCCCAAAGGCACACGGTTAAAATCCACCAGCTGCTCTGTGGGAGAAGGATGGGCAATCTCCTCCTGTGCGATGACCTGCCTCTGGTCAGCTATGGGTCAGTTCCAACTCAATGGTACACAACAACAACAACAATTAATATGCTAACCCTACTGCCACTGAGTTTATTTCAATTCATGGAGACCCTGTAGCAAGTTCCTAAGCCTTTAGAAGAGAAAGATGTCCACCATTTTTCAATAAAGCAGCTAGTAAAGTCAAACTGCTAACTTTTCAGTTAGGGAGCTCTGGTAGCCTAGTGGTAAGAAACTGCAATGTTATCCCAAACTGTGTGGTTCAACTCCACTAGCCGCTCTGTGCAAGAAGAATGGGCAATCTCCCCCTGTGTGATTTACAGCTTCTGAAAAATCTGCTGCAGGGTCAGCTATGGGTCAGTTGTGACTCAGTAGCACACAAAGACAACAATGAATCTTTAGTTAGCAGCCAAATACATTGCACTGTAGTAGCAAGGCTTCTTAAAGTATATTCCCACAACCATCAAATAGAATCTGACTCATAGTAACACTCTATCAGATTTCTCAGTCTGTAAATCTGTATCTTTCTCTCTCAAAGTAGCTGGTGGGTTCAAACTATTGATCTTTCAATCAGCAGTCTGGCATGTTAGGCAACAGCCATCAGTGTTCTCTTATAGTACAATATAACTCCACATGACTGTAAATGTTTCTACTTTCCTATAGCTAATTTTCTGAGGGAGGGGATCCTTTTGATTATATTTCATAG
>NW_006399759.1:3020686-3034248 GCF_000299155.1 Elephantulus edwardii
TTATTAGTGGCTGTGTGAATGCAAGACAACTAGTCAACCTTAACTTCTGACTCTGTCTCAACACAACTAACTTCTATCCGACCTGTAGGTATTTATTACCACCATCCTCTTCTCAGAACAATGCCTACTCTCCATTGATAAAGTCTGAGAAGACTAGTAACACGGGGAAAGCATATTGTACTTGGGTTAGTGCTCATCAGTTCTGGGCTACTTATATTTTTATGCTATTCTTGTTAACCCTCTACATAGTCTGAAATGATGAACAAAAAATGAGCCCAATAAATATAAGTGGCTTTAAAAAAACTTAAGCAAATGAAATGAATATATAAGTTGAGTGAAGGAAAAGTCAATTTATAATAAAAGGTTGATTAGACATTGTAATTAATTAATTATATTAATAAATGGTAATTAATATTAAAAAATAAAATTTGTGTGAATAAGCATGAAATTGTAATTATAATGTGATAAATAAAAATATGTATGAATGAGAACTAAATTATAATCACAATGTCATAAAACAAAATGCTTATGAAAGAAAAAAATACATGATTTGTAAACTGTCACTCAAATAAAGAAAAAAATTCTGAAAGTCATTTGTCATTACACTGATTCCAACTCACAGTCACCCCACGTGTCTCAGCACAGAACTGAGCCCTTACAAGGCTTTCAATGGTTGATTTTTCACAGGTACATCACCAGTGCCTCTGGGTGGACTTGAACACCAACACTTTAGTGAGCAGCCATGTGCATTAACTGGGTGCACCGCCCAGGGACTCCTGTACCATGTGCACTTTATTCTCGCTTTTAGAATCAGGATAACTCAAAGGTGAAAGGAGAGGCGCAAAACCAAGAATATGTTAAAAAAAGTACTGTGGAGGCTAATATGTGAAGTGGGTAGATTCTGGAAGATGGGATAATTGGTGTTGGTTGAGGATCAGGTGTGGACTGATTGGTTGTTTTTTTATTTTGTTCACAATTATGTGTGAGCTGACTGGATTTGCTGGATTTAGCTAACGGTGAGCAGTGGGCAGGAAGCTGCTAGTAGAGTCAACAGGACCTGGTGGAGGGTCTTGGTATTTAGAAGTAGATGTTAACTGTGTTTGGGACTAACATTCTCCTAAATGGCACAGCACTGGTCTGTCAATTCGCTGTACTAAGGTAACTTGGGGTTGCTGTGATGCTCAACATTGTGCCACTGGTGTGTGAAATGCTGTAACAGTTACCCATGGTGGACAGTGTTTGGTGAAGCTCCCAGACTGAGAAAGGTTTGGAAGAAGGAGTGGCACCCACATCCTAAACAACATGCCTCTGGAAACTTCATGAATTCAGAAAAACGACTATAGTTATAGAGCCGAGCTCAAGTCTTTTGCTCAGAGGGTTGCCCTGAGTCGTGTTTGACTTGATAGCACTTAACAATAACAACAGAGTGAAATATTATCTAAGACTATTACCCAACAAAACAGTCCTAACTACAGTCAGGGGGAACAACTGTGCATAGCTTCTTAAGCACAGTTCTGGGTTAGTGGTGGTGGGTACCACTCACAGCGACCCTCTGAACAGTGTACCTGAACCCTGCCCTATCTTGTGCCATCCTCATCATCTCTGATAGGCTCCAGCCCATTGTTGCAATCACTGTGTCCATAGACTTCATAGGAACAGCAATTATCTGGGTGGGGATAGGCATGTTGGAGACAATAAGATTGGCAAGGGATATAGTAGGGTTTAGGGCTGTTGTATATAGGGTCGCTATGAGTAGCAGGCAGCTCAACTACACATAACAAAAACAACAACTGTTGTTTGAGGGAGCTATGCTGATAACTTTAAGGCAGTGCCTCTCTGGCAGATGGGCAATTTTCTCGCAAGTGGGAGTCACCAAAACATGCTGGAAGGTCAGCTATGAGTTGATTCTGATTCAACAGCAAAATGTTTAAGTTAGATCGCTGTTTAACTCACTCACTAAATATTTACAAAATCAGTAAATTTCCTAGGCATTGAGGATTTCTGGTGGAAAAAATTCTAAATATACACCAAATCAAGGAGACAAGTATAAGAATGTTCACACTCTGGTTTAATTATAACAATAAGATTATGAATGATAATGTCTGTACAAAGAGAATAGGTAGATTATAGCTTAGTCATGGGATACAGTCAATGTGTATACATAAACTAGGTCCCTAGTCATGTATCAATAAAGACAGGTCAAAGGAATAAAACAACTAAGCTATAGAATGAAATGCACATCAAATGCTTAAAAAGGTTAAGTAAAGACATGTTGTTGTTGTTGTTGTTGTTGTTGTTGTTGTGTGCTGTCAAGTTGGAACTGACCCAGAGCTGACCCTCCAGCGGGTTTTTAGAGACAGTGAAGCACCTGGGAGGAGACTGCTCACCCTTCTCCCAAGTAGAGATATAGAAGATATTTAGAAAAAATATTCAAATAAAACTTCATTTTGGTTACCACTGCTGTGTAGTAGGTTTTGAGGTCAGGGAGTATTATGCCTCCAACCTCACTTTTGTTTCTGAGATGTGTTTTGTTTATTTGGGGTCTCTTGTCTCTGCAAATAAATTTGATAATTTCCCTTTCAATCTCCTTGAAAAATGAATTTATTTGGATTGGGTCTGCACTGAACATGTAGATTGCTTTTGGTAGGACTGTCATTTTCACCATATTGAGTCTTCCTCTCCATGAACAGGGCACATTTTTTCCCATTTCTTTAGGTCAGTTATTGTGTCTTTCAGAAATGCTCTATAGTTTTCTTTGTCTAGGTCTCTTGTCTCTCTAGTTACATTCACTCCCAAGTATCTCAATTTGTGGTTGGCTACTGTAAATGGTATTGCTTTCTTTCTTTCCATCTCTGAGTTCTCTTTGTTACTATAGAAGAATCCTATTGATTTTTGGATATTGATCTTATATCCTGCCACTCTACTAAACTGGCCTATTAACTCTAACAGGTTTTTTGTTGAGTCATGGGGTTTTCTGTGTACACTAACGTATCATCTGCATATAGCGACAGCTTAACCATTTCTTTGCTGACCTGGATGCCTTTTATTCCCTTCTCTTGTCATACTGCCCTAGCAAGCACTTCCAATATAATACTGAAAAGAACTTGTGACAGTGGGCATCCTTGTCCGGTCCCTGTTTGCAAGGAAAATGTTTTTAGTCTTTCTCCATTGACAATGATGTTGGCCCTTGGTATAGCATATATACTTTTCACTATGCTGAGGGTCTTTATCAGGAAGGGTTATTGGTACATTTGGAACCAACATTTGGCAATACCATCTCAGACAAAAGTCTTATAACAAAAGCTTCAGAATACTCCTGGGCCTCCACAAGAAAAAGACTGATAACCCAATTACAAAATGGGCAAAAGACATGGAAAGAAGGAAGATATTTGAACGGCAGACAGACACATGAAGAAATGCTCCAAATCACTGGCAATAAGAGAGATGCAAATCAAAACCACAATGAGGAACCATCTCATTCCAGTAAGAGTGGCAAAGTTTAACAGGGCAGCAAGTAATAGATGCTGGAGAGGATGTGGTGAGAAAGGTACTCTTAAACATTGTTGGTCGGATTGTAAAATGGCACAACCATTCTGGAAGGCAGTTTGATGCTTCCTCAAAAAGCTGAACATACAAATTCCATATGACCCAGCTATTCCACTACTTAGAATATACCCTGAGAAGATGAGAACTGAGGCACAAACTGAGATTTGTACACCAATGTTCATTATTCACCATAACATTATTCACCATTGCAAGAACATGGAAACAGCCTAAATGTACAACCACAAACGAATGGATTTAGAAATTATGGTACATTCACACAATGAAATACTATGCAGCATGTAGGAGCAATAACTTTGTAAATTATTACCTAACTTGGGAGGGACTGGACAGCATTATGCTGAGTGAACTAACTTAGTCCCATGAGGATAAATATTGTATAAAACTGTTATTGTAGAATGAGTATAAGGATCCAGGAGGGGTGGGAGAGGCTGGAAACAGAGGGATGTGGATGTGCAGAGGTAGGGGGATTAATCATTGGGCTATACAATTTAATGGGTGGGGTGGATGAGGGAAATTGAAAGAATTTGTTCAAATTTATATTTGAATTTTGTAAATAAACTAGCAGAGAAAACAAGAAAAACTACCAAAAAAACCCTCCACTTCTTTGTAGATGAAAACTATAACTCAACTAAAATGAAAAGCATGCTGGTTGAGATTATCAGCTGAGCAGATACTGCAGAAGAAGAGAGTAAGGAATTTAAAAATATAGAAATTAAAACTACCCAGATGAAACACACAGAGAGAAAAGAATTAAAAAGAGGTAAATAAAGAGAGCATCAGTGAACTGCGGGACAACTTTAAGTGCCCAAGGATACACGTCATTGGAAGAGGGAGCAGAAAAAATATGTGAAGAAATAATAATTATGCAAACTTAGCAAAAGCTAAAACTCACATATCTAAGCATCTCAACAAATCTCAAGCAAAAAATTACAACACGGCACATCACAACAAAACTGCTCAAAGGCAGCAATAAAGAGAAAATCTTAAAAGCAACAAAGAAAAGGCCTGCATTACATACAGAGAAACAAAGATGAGGGGAAAACTTCCCATTAGAAAGAATGTGAGAAGACAGTAAAGCAACATCTTTAAAGTCCTAAAAACGGAAACAAAAAACTATCAATCTAGAATTGTATAACCAACAAAAAATATTTTTCAAAATTGAAGGCAAATAAAGATGGTTTTAGTCATGCAAAAGCTGAAAGACTTCATCATGGCAGATTCATTCCATAAAGAAATGCTTAAAACTCTCTCACATTCTTACATAGCTGACTGTCTTCAAGTCAGAAGTGACTCATAGCTGACGCTCCGTTAGGTTTCCAAGGCTGTAAATCACACATGAGAAGACTGCACATCTTTCTCCCACGGAGCTGCTAGTGGATTCAAACCACCAGAAAAGAGCATTGTTGGAGTTAGCAGCACAACTCCCTATGGACCAGGCTCCCAGGGCTCCAAGAAATGCTTAGACAGAACACCAGATGGAATCTGGCTCTGTACAAAGGAACAGAGGGCACCTGAAATGCTAATTATCCATTTTTACATGGATAAATAAGATTATTATTATGATGATTATATATTTATTATACATAGTACTACAGTACATTATTATATGTTGTTATGTGCCATTGAGTTGCTTGCAACTCATAGTGACCCTATGTACAACAGTCCTAAACCCTCCTCTATCCTGTGCCAATCACACTGTCTCTAACACACCCACTCCCATCACCGCGGTTACTGAATCAATCCCCCTCATTGAGGGTCTTCCTCTCCTGTGCTGTCCCTCCACCCTCCCAAGCATGATGTCCCTCTCCAAGGACTGGTCCCTCCTTGCAGCATGTCCAGATTATGTCAGATGAAGCTTCAGAATCCTTGCCTCCAAGCAGCAGCCTGGTTTAACCCTCTCTAGAATGAACCTGTTTGTTCTCCTAGCAGTCCATCATATATTCAATGCTCTTCTCCAGCACCACAGCTCAAAGGCAGCAATTCTCCTTTTATCATCCCTAGTCATTGTCCAGCTTTTTCTATTCTATTCTATTTACCTCTTCAAGAAGTAATTTACTATTTAAGAAAAAAATAACAATATATTGTGGGGTTTATTACATATACAATGTGCATTCTATGCAAACTGGACCTGAAGGGTTTTTTTTGTTTTGTTTTGTTTTTACCTGAAGGTATTTTTAAAAGCAGAAGATTCTAGATATCTTGTGTAAGGACAGTAAAGACCCTTTGTGGTAACTGCTGTTGGAGACAAGGTGAATGTCTAAGGTTTGGCTTGGGTTCTCTTGGATTGGTTTGCTTTTCTTTGTTTCTTGATTTTCATTTCATTGTTGTTGCTGTTGTTGTGTACCATCGAATCAGAACCCACCCATGGCTGATCTTCTGGTAGGTTTTCAGAGGCAGATTTAATCGCATGGGAGGAGACTGCCCATCTTTCTCTCACAGAGCGGCTGGCAGATTCGAACCATGTCCCTTAGGGGCTGCAATGCAGCTTCTTGCCGCTAGGCCACCAGGGCTCCCTTTCACCTCACTGCTGTTGTTAAGGAGCACTGGTGGCCTAGTGGCGCATTGTTCTTGTTGTTGTTAAGTACTGTCAAGTCATAGACAACTCATAGCAACTCTATGAATGAAAGATCTGAACACCTGTATAACTTTCATCCTTTCTCCAAGTTCAAGGAATTGCTGGAGGCAAGCTATTTCAGAAGTGGATGCCACTCATGCTTCCAAGCTTGTTCTAATCGGGAAGCTCCACCAAACACTGCCTGCCATTATCGCATTTGGCACATCAGGGACACAGTGCTCAGCATCACAGCAAACACGAGTTACCTCTGTACAGCAAATGGACAGACCAGTGCTATGCCTCTTAGAAGAATGTTTAACCAAAAACAATGAGGATAGTGGCACATTAGTCAGTGTCATATCCAGTGATTTCCCATTATATGGTAAGAAAACACAAACTAAGGCCTCCAAGCTCTGCAGGAGCTGGGCCCTGCCTTCCTTTTCCACCTCATCTCCTGCCTCTCTGCCCCTCGATCACCGGGCTCCAGGCCACAACGGCCTTCCATTGACTCTTAGGCCACTCGAAGCGTTTTACCCAGTCCTGCACCGCTCCTCACAACCACCACCTTCAGATGACCTACCTCCCCACCTATCACAGCCACTTGCTCCAGTACTCTTTACTAAAGGACCATGGTTCAATTTCCACAGCAGGCACTACAACCCATAATACTTTTTTTTGTTTTACTCATTTGTCTGTCTGTCTTCCCTCCCAGAATGCCTACCCTGGCCCCTGAAGTATCCTCAGCATCTAGCACAGTTCACCTACCATTGGAACCTCCTTTCTCTTGCCATGTGTCAGAGCGGACGGATAAATGAGCCATCAGCAGGGTTTTAGAAGCTCTAAATCACACAGGAGCAGCTGCTGGACCTGCCCCGCATGCTGCCAGAAAGGCATCACCTCTGGCTTAGCAGAACCACAACCTGTGGTCTAGGCCACCGGAGTTCCCAACTGCTTAGCTAGACCCTCAGTAAGTGCTTGTCCAGTAACTCTAATTCCACGTGTCACTTTTTAAGAGGATAACAGCAAACTCCAGTTACTGGAGAGAGAACAACTTGAGTGAAAAGGGAGTGTCTCCAAAGGTATTTTGAAATGATGACTCAATATTTCATAGGGAAAAAAAATCTAAATTGGAAATATGATCATTCAATCAAATAAATCTCCTGCTTTTCTTTTATTCATTTACCAGCTCTACAATAAAATATGGTTCTGCGGAAATAAGTCTCAAAAGATGAGAACTCGAACACTCAAATATTTATGTCTTACAAAGGAGATTCCAAGGAGAAACTCTGGATCTCTCCATATTCTAGGGGAAAGTCTCTTCCTCTGCTGAACTACACATGACTATCTTTGCATGTCAGTATATTTAACCAGAATAAATACATCTACAGCAGAAGAATGCTGGATGGATGGCTAATCACCATTACATTCTAAAAATAAAATGTGCTAAATCTACTATGGTACTTAAAATGAACATTTTCACATAATAAAAATGCTGACAGCAGAAATAAAGCATTTAGCTTAAGAGGCAGAAAAAGCAAATAAGTCATTGTACTTTTTAGAAAGACAAAATCTTCAACAATTTTATGAAAACCATAGCAAATTGCTTTTGGAAAAATTATGATTGCATAAAAGAGGACAGGAGAGAAGTCAATCTAAGCATTTGTAGAAAAATAATCACAGCTACTTAACGTACCACAGTCTGACGGCATGGGTGCTGCAGAAATGGAGAAGGTAACTGGTGTTTCAGAACCTGAAAATAAAAATGGGTATCTTCCAATCAAAGAATTTCCTTCTAACGAAAGATCCGGAAGATCCTCTATGGTCATCTTCTAGAAAGCCACCTTCAGTAAAGAAAGCAACAACAAAAACATTTTATTTGCATACAATTGTAAATAATTACCTTCAATCAGAAATTCCTATTCTGCCATTAGCTAACCTATTGAAATTTCAACTTAAATGTTTAAGAGTCTCTTTTTTATTACCAGAGATTGGGGGTATGGGGGGAGGGCAGCTGGAAATCCTTATTTTAGCAAACTATTTTTTAAAACAATATATAATGTATAATGCTCAACAATACCTCTGTACAATTCAGCTACCTATTTCCCAATCTGAGGGGAAAGCATTTATAAAGCGAATCTAAATGAGTGACATTCCTTTATTCACAGTAACAAACAGGCTCATATTATCCCTTGACGAGAAGCCTTTAATTTCTCAAAGATGTTGACATCCTCTGTCATTCAGTAGCTCTTGCCATGTGCTCATCTCATAAGCACAATCTAATTTAGACTTTCTCCCATTATTTTCTGATACTCCAGGAGATTTAACTGAAAATTAATCCTGTCACACCTTCAAATCTAACGATTTACTGACATTGCTCCACTCCTCAGTGAACAATGAACAAGGATATGTTTGCATATTTTCCTAGAAGAAAATGAGAGATCACAAGTTTGAGGGAAATTTTCTCTGAATTTATTTTCAGAAATAACATAGAAAATAGAGGAAATACTAAGTAGAACTGAACTGTAAAGCTCTAACTTTTCTGGTTTCTGGCACTTCAAATCTTCAAAGTCTGAAATGTTATGAATACCATCCCTGGATATTTTTCCCCCATCCCTGATTTTAAATAGATCTTATTCTAAAGCAAATTTATTCTTAGCATGGATGTTTTCTGGGGTAAAGGAGATCAGTTAAGCCATTACAAGATGAACTGACATTGATGTAAAAAATGGGCTTAAGCCCATCAGAGAGATTGGAGATGGTACAGGGCAGGTCCAGACCTGTGGTTCAAAGTCAACGTAATGGCACCAAACAACAATGACAGTTTAAAAGACACGGCTTCCTCCTATCTTCTGCCAGGAAAAAAATAAACATACACTTGTAAACTTTTGAGATGGAAAGCAATGTCAGTTAGTAGAAACCATTTTTCTATTGTTTCAGTATAAAAAAGTAGAGTGAGTACAAATCTGTAACTGATAGCTTTTTCTGGAAGCGGATAAGGCCTCTCTGAGCTAACTGCTTTCCATTCTGAGTCATATGTTTTCTCAAGACTAGCAGGGACTAGTAGAGAACAGAATGCTTTCTTTTCTCTCCTAAGGTATATGCTTATATGAAGCAGATAATATAAATGACTTTTCCAGTGTTACGTCAGAAGTACACTTTCCTGGATGCTAAAATGACTTGCTACCCAATACTCTGAATCATTGTGACACTAATTTCAACTATTATTTATAGGAAGGCGACAGGGACAAGAAATTGGTATTACACAGCAGAGTCAACCTTCCTCAAAGGCCAAGTCCCTGTCAGTTCCAAAACATAGCACGTCACAAAGACAGCCCTCCTTTAACACTATAGCTTCCCTACATTGGGGTTCCTTCCTGCTGACCTCCACTTGAAGGAGGCAAAAATATTCTTTGAAGCTTCAGCTTCTTGAAGTTGAAGTCAGGGAGCAGAAAGAAAACTGGTTATTCCATTAAGGAACCACTGTGCACCAAGCACTGAGGAGTTTTGTGGATTACAAAAACAAGTAACAGGCAAGTCCACACTTGTTAGATTATAATCTACAAGAGTGAGTAGCGTTGTACTGATGATTACAGAGATGAGACAGAATGGCACATGTTCAAAAGCATAAGGACCAGGACATCTGCTGTGTGATCTCTGGAGAACTAGAAATGGCTCAGTAAAGAAGGCATCCCCGAGACGAGCCTTGTAAAACGGGCAGGCAGAAATGTAAAAAAAGCGTACGTGAGAGCAGGCTGTAACGTGAGGTACGTGTAGGAGAGCAGTGAGGAGCGAAGGCAATCCTCCTTTCCTAGGGAAATACCGAAAAGTGCTTTAATTATCAAAGCAAAGAACTAACTGGGCCCTTCATTCCAAAATCACTGCAAAGTACTGATTTTCAGAAGGGGGTGTGGCATGATCCAAGCTGAGTGTGAGGGGCACTGATCTGATTACCATCCCACTCTGACTCAGTCCTTTTTATATTCTTCATTCTTCAGCAAAGTGACTGACTGAGTAGTTCTCTCTGAATCCATTAAGAGAAGCTACCAGATGCCTACACTAGGAAAAAAAAAAGGGAAAAAAAAGGATTTCTCCTTCAAAAATATTTCAAGTTATCCACACAGCACTCTTTATTTCCTTATAAATAGCCAAGATCCTTAAGGGCGAAGAACGCTCCCTTGCACCGCCCACTTTCCATAGAATAGTGACTAGATACAAATGTAATATTTGGATCCTAGATGCAAGGTAAAAGAGAACACATTTAATAAAATCTAATCAACCTCACTGTCTTACCCACTAGAAATGTGAAGCCTGGAGCAGTGACATTTCCTGATGAATATAATGAGCATTCTTTCCATTTTGTGCCTTCTTGCCTTACATTTTCCCCAGTCTCATTTCTTTTCCTCTTTGTAAAACTCAATATCTAAATAACCAACATTTTGCCCCACCAAAGAAAACTATACGTAGCCCCAGAGATTTGTAAATAATCTTGGAATTCTTCCCTAAAGGCAATCTCTGGGTCTGAAGACCTCAGATGTACGGTTGTCTTGGTCAAACTCAGAGACATACAGATCTAGTTTGGATACATACCTTCATTCCAGATTCTGGCAATAATTAATGACATAAAGTAAGCCTAAAGCAAAAAAGCAACTCTAATCATTATGAACAAAAACATGCCTTACGGTTAAAATAGTTAAAAGATGACCTATAGGAGAGCTCTGGTGGCCTAGTTGCAAGAAGCTGCACTGCAATCCTCAAGGCGTGCAGTTCAAGGCCACCAGCTGCTCCGTGGGAGAATGATGGGTAACCTCCTTCCATGCAATTAACTGTCTCTGAAAACCCACCAAAGGGTCAGCTATGAGTAGGTTCAGACTTGACGGTACACAACACAACATGGTTAAAATAGCTGAGAATCAGCTCTGTCAAACTTCAATTTCTATGGGGAATTCCATCATGCCCCATCACCCTAAATGAGCTCTGAGTATTATTAATGCATTTCCTAACAAGACTCTAATATCACGCAATTTTTCACAGATTCCTGGCTAATGCACTAACACAAGAACAGAAATGCACACCAACTGCTAGTCAGTTCAGGGACCAGGGATGCTCACTGTAGCCAAGAGAGTCCCTCAGAATAACTAAGACGAAACCTGCTTCAAGACAGCATCCTTGAGCTGCCCCGCAAACAGGAGTTCTAAGCTATGTCCATGAGTCTAGGCACTATGGCTGTGTCCAGCTGCTAAACATTAGTGGTTTGAATTTACCAGGCACTTTGCAGGGATGAAGACCTGGTGATCTGCCTTCATAATGAATCAGTCAGTCAGGTTAGGAAGTGCTGTGGACAATTCCACTCTACCATATATGGATATTATCAATCAGAAACCACTCAGGTATACACAGTAACCACCAAATTGTGCCCGCCTAAGCTGGAATCATGAGGGCCCTTCATACAGTTCTTTATCATGAATACTTTCATGAGATTCAGAAAAGAAGTAATCTAACCAAAATAGGTGTTTAAACACACATCCAGTAATCTGTTTACTTACTACCTACATGAAAACTACTCAGTCGCTGAACACTTAACAGCATTTGATGTTTGGTCAGCTCTAAGCCCTAAAGAGAATATTAAAGGTAAGGGATGTTCATTTACTCATTTAACAATTATTGAGAAAGTCTTACTAAGTCTTGGGCTGTCAATAGTAAAGCGGGGGGGGGGTGTAATAAAAAATACACAAAAGGAAAATAGACCTCTGTCCTCATGCCAATTACAGACCAAAGAAGAATCGAAGTCTTTGAATTATGGGGTTAAAGAGCACTGAAAATCCCATGCACGGACAAAAGAACAAAGGAATCTGTCCTGCAGGGAGTGCAAATAGGGTGCTCCTTACAGGCAGAGATGGAGCATCATCGCACATACTTTGGGGATGTTATCAAGGAGGGGCTAGTCCTTGGAACAAGACTGGGAAAGTAGAGGGTTGCCAAAGGAGAGGATGGCTCCCAAGAAAATGGATTAACACACTCACAATATCAATGGGTGGGTTTAGGAATGTTCGTGAGGGTAACACAGGATAAGGCAAGGTTCCAATCTGTTGTTTATAGGGTGACTAAGGGTCATCATAGTCAGCTGCAGGGAACCTAACACCATCTCCACTAAACAAACAGACAATTAAAAAGGTGCAATTATCATGTATTTGTGCTAAGTGCTGTGACAGGGGCATGCTCTCAGAGCCTGAGGAGGTGCACCAAGGGGTGACAGGTGGCTACTCAAATTGAGAACCAGTTTCTCCATTGCTCAGTTGTGACCCACAGCTGTCTAGCGCTATAAAATGCTCAACAGGAACACACACTTAGTGAAGTACACTGAAAGAGCAAAAAGAGCACTCCTCCACCAAAATCCTACTTAACAAGGCTAAGGAAAAACAGGGCCATTCACGTATTAGGTAAAAAAACAGCATACACATTATTTGAAACAAGATTCTTGTAAATACAGGCTAATAGACTAAGTCCATTGCAGGCTGTTGTTGCGTGCAGTCAAGTAAATAAATAACAACTCAAAGAGATCCTACATGACAGAGTAGAACGACCTCATCAAGTTTCCAAACGTCTGTAAATCTTTGCAGAAGCAGAGTGAAAATCTTTCTCTCATGTCATAGCTAACAGATCTGAGGAGCCTAGCTTTCTGTTGGTATCCAAGTGCTTTAACTGTGGCACCACCAGTATAACTACTACAGTGAATGTGTACTGTATGTGGTATATACCATGTGTTAAGGCTTCTAGAAACTATAAAGATACATTCTGTGCATTTCAAAAGCAATCTTATAATCCAGGTAAACCCAGCTGTGCTCTGTTTCACCTCACTGGAATACTATGTTGTGGCAGAAAGGCCAGCCCTGTCCTCTAAAGCACTTCCTAGGGGGACTTGAACCTCCAACTTTGCAGTTCATAGTTGAAAGTATTGCTGTTTCCTGCCCAAGGACTTCACATTCCAAACAGAGCAAATCAAGTGAAAAATATCACAAATGTGTCCTAACTTCTAGATTAAAAATACATTGATTAAATACACACACACATACAAATATATAAATATATATACACAGAGAGAGAGAGAGAGAGATACACACACACACAAATTGACTCAGAATTATTTTTGCCTCGTAAAAATATAAACTTTTGCCGTTTTCAATTTCTGGTTAGTTGTTACATGTCTTTTACCTTATGTTAAACAATCGTTTCTAAATTATGCGGGAGTTTCCTTAAATGCCAGTCCCCAATGTGAAAATGAAGTGTAGTTAAAGTACTGGATCTCTGTAACAAGGAAGACATCTCTTTATTGAAAGAGTTAAAGGCACTAATGTGATATTTTCTTACAATCTATTAAGCTCTCAGTCTATAGTTTAGAACATACAACAGTTTATTACCCCATAAGAACAGCATCTTCAGATAT
>NW_006399759.1:3035226-3041965 GCF_000299155.1 Elephantulus edwardii
GCCCCGGTGGCGCGCAGGCCGGGCCAGGCCCTGCTCACGCGCCGGGAGCGCGCGCCTGTGCGGTAGATCTAGTAGTGTCAGGCTGCGCCAGGCCTCCCTGCAACAGGTGGATCTGCTTCTGCTTCTGGATGAGAACTACCCACTGGGCTTCAGCGACTCGTTTTGTGTGTAGGTGGAGCCAAAGGAACATTTCCATCCCAGCCTCAGGCCAACTTTCAGAAAAATGTTCCTGGCCTTGGTCAGTGATTTGGGGGAAGCAGCATGTACAGGTAGGGAAGTGGGCCCTGGCACTTTGTGCATATGTTGTTGTTGTTGTAATTGTTGTGTTCCATCAGGTCCACTCATAGTGACCTTTTGAACCCTGCTCTACCTACCCTAAGCTAATCTTACTGTCTCTGACACACCTACCCCCGTTACCCCAGTCACTGAATTCATCTCATCAAGGGTCTTCCTCTCTTGCACTGTCCCTCCACCCTCCCAAGCATGACGTCCATCTCCAAGGTCTGTAATATGCCCAAAGTATGTCAGACGAAGCTTCAGAACTCTTGCCTCCAAGGAGCAGCCTGATTTCACCCTCTCCAGGACGAACCTGTTTGTTTTCTTAGCAGTACATTAATTTCGTAAGAAGGCTAAATTGGACTTGCCTTCCTGAAGCACGTTCCTGGGTAAGATCCTTCCACCTTCTTAGGAGCGGGGACCACATATTAATCTTTTTGGAGATTGCTCAACTTATATTGTCAGACTTTTTTGCAGGTTTGTTTTGGTTTGGGGGTTTTTTTTAATAAAATTTTTATTTTATACTGGTTTACATATAAAGTTCGTATACATTGTTTTTCATACCGTATCTTTCCCCTTGTTTTTCCTTATCCATCCCTCTTCACCTATCAGATTGTAAGATTCTATGATTAAGCCCTCACCCTGAACACCATCACCCATCTGCTTCCCCCCCCCCCAGTCTTGGATCCTCATATATGTTCTACAATAATGGTCTTATACAGTATTTGTCCTTAGGGGACTGAGTTAGTTCACTCAGCATGTTGCTCTCCAGTTCCTCTCAAGTTCAGTAGCAATTTACAAAATTATTGCTCCTGCATGCTGTGTAGTATTCCATTGTGTGAATGTACCATAATTTCTCAATCCATTCATTTGTGGTTGGACATTTCGGCTGTTTCCATGTTCTTGCTATGGTGAATTGTGCTGCTATGAACATTGGTGTACAAGTCTCCATTTGTGCCTCAGTTCTCACTTTCGTGGAATAGCTGGGTCATATAGAATTTCTATGTTCAGCTTTTTGAGGAAACGCCAAACTGCTTTCCAGAGTGATTGTACCATTTTACAATCCGATCAACAATGTATAAGAGTTCCTTTCTCACCACATCCTCTCCGACATTTATTATTTGCTGCCCTGCTATACTTTGCCACTGATAATGGGGTAAGATAGTATCTCACTGTGGTTTTGATTTGCATCTCTCTTATTGCCAGTGATTTGGAACATTTCTTCATGTGTCTGTTGGCAATCTGAATTTGACATAGAAATAAAGCCTATCAAATGGGGAAATAACAACCTCTTCAATGAATGGTTCTAGCAAAACTGGACTGCTACTGGAAGAAAGCTGAAACAGGATCCACATCTCACACCATACACAAAAGTCAGCTCAAGGTGGGTCAGAGACCTGGGAATAAAGTCCAAAACCATAACATTCATAAGAGACAAACTGAGATCAAGCTTAGAGGGCCTCGTCTATGGTATAAAGAGACTGCCAAATACAGCCAGAAATGCACTGTCTGAAGAGGATAAAATTGATGAATGGGACCTTCTACAGATTAAATCTTTATGTTCATCAAAAACGTTTTCCAATAGGGTGAAAAGAAAACCTACTGACTGGGAACGAACATTTGACAATACCATCTCAAACAAGGGACTCATAACAAAAGTTTACAGAATCCTCCTGGGCCTCCACAAAAAAAAAAAAAATGGATAACCCAATTACAAAATGGGCAAGAGACATGGAAAGACTGTGTGCCATTTTTGAGAAGTCCATTGACTTTAGAAGAAGCCCGGTGGACTCTGTCAGTGTAGCAGACCGGGAGAGAACCAGGCAGTATATACCGCAGTTCATTTCCCCTGTTGCTTTGCTCCTCCGTCACCTACCTTCTCTCCTTATCAGCAATTTTATGCTCATCACGTGACGAACATGAATATCCATCTTGGTTTTCTATCATGCCCTGGAAGGAAAGGTACTTCCTGGAACTTGGTCCACTGGGGCCTTTTAGCACACTGTACTTCTGTGTTTGCCAAGGAGAGTGTGTGATAGTAACATGGTAAATGAATTAATGCCTCTCAGTGTCGGCTTCACATTGTTGTTGTTGTTGTTAGGTGCCGTCGAGTCATAGACGACTCATAGTGACCCTATGAACGAAAGGCCTAGTGAACACTGTTCATAGAGTTTCCCAAGGCAAGCCATTTTGGAAGTGGATGCCACTCCTGCTTCCATGCTTGTTTTAATCGGCCGCCTTCTTTCTCCTCTCCCATTGGGGCTTTACGCCACTGCCTGCCTTAAACTCTAGGTCAAGCCTCAAGGGGCCTCGCTCCTGGGGTAAAGAGCAGTCCTGCACGTCAAACACAAGCCCGAAAGAGCACATGACCCCAAAAACGTGCCATTAGTTGCACACGCAGACCACCATGCTCAGGCAGCAAGAAGTCACATTAGTGCACTGTTTTCCACTTTTAGAATCATTGCGTCCAGGGACTAGAAAAACCTCCCTTCCATTCAATTGCTTAAGTTTCCTTACAATATCCTCTCAGCAAATGGGAAATGTTGAATACCTCTAGCAGCAAAGGACTCGCTAACTTTGACAGTTTTCATCTTTTACCACCCTTACTGAAAACTTCTTCCTGCCTTGGAGCTCAAATCTGTCTCCATACCTGCCCTCATTTAGTTCCTACGTGGGGACTCCCACATCCTTCCTTCCCTCTTGAACTACTCCCTAAACAGCATGCACTGTGATGGCAATCCTAGTCACCGACCTGTTCAGGAACTCTTTAGGGGCATCCCTGAGGTATAGGGCTCCCAGCCAAGTTGACAATGATGCTCAGGAACAAACAGTGGTGCATCTCTTTCTGGGTCTTCTTTTTAGTCCCAGAGCTCAATATCAGATCAGTCATTTTCAGCAATCTTATCATATTGCTGAATTGGGTGGAGCGTACTGTCCACTGAAATCGTAACACTTGTGCAATGTTTAATTGCCATGACCATCCCACAGCCCTGGGCAGCTGCCAGTTCTGCTGTCCCTACAGACTGAGCAGCTCCAGGATCTCTCAGGACTGAGATAAGGTAGTGCTTCCTTCTCCCTCTGAGGTCTCCACTCCCCTCCCTCTCTCTGCACATCTGCTTCTTGTCTGACTCACCACCACCACCACTTTAATTGGCTGTAAGAAAGGAGGCAATCTGTCCAAGGTCAGGTTTAAGTAACTTTCAATGAAGGCTATTGTCAGTGAGCCACAGAAACTCAGCAAGATCTGGGGTAAGTAACAGCTAGCTGTTGGCAAAGTTTCTAGAAGCATACAGTTCACTTTTATTGCTAATTTAAATTAACTCTCTGATAATTTAATAATAGTAATTCACTAATAGTAGGTGCGGCTCGATTATTTGTTAAAAGATACAATGACAGTCTCTCTGTTAGAACCAGCTAGGCCACTGGCTTTATCCTGCTACACCCTACGCTGTATATTACACAAGCAAATTCCCAGGGAGCCACGCCACTAGAAAGCCTCTACTCACTTATCCTTCTATTAAAAAAACCAATTTACTACATAGACCAGCATAGTAATACCAGTATTCACTGTGGTCATGCTTCCCAAGGTCACCCGTAAGTTAAAAAAAAACCCAACAGATATTTCAAGAATGGAACCAGACGGTGATATGGGGCCAGAACTTGTGTCTTGAATCATCAGCTTCAGCGGGAGGCTCATGAGGATATCTGAGCTGCTGAGATTCACTTATATCCAGGGTCCCGCTGTTAGCAAACCCAAACCCTATGACCACCAGATCCGTTTCAACTTCCAGTAACACTGTAGGGAAGAAGGGTAGAACTGCTGAAAAGGGTTTCCAATAAGGTTGTAAATCTTTATAAAAGCAGTCTGCCACCTTTCCCTCACTGAGTATTGAGTGAGAGGAACTCAAACTGATTGCTGCTAAGTTGGTCCTGACTCATAGGGACCCTCCATTGGATTTCTGAGACTGTAAATTGAAATGAGAAGAAATAAACCGTCAATCTTTTTCCGAGGCCGATAAATTTGCTCCTTTCCTTGACTTATACTACCAAAGCCCCTCAAGAACATTGAGTTGTCTTTATTAAGGGTCATTAAGTCAAATATGACTCATAACAACTGTTAGGTCTTGTAAGGACAAGGATTCAAGGAAGAGACCAAAGAGAAAGAAAGAAAACTTAAAACAGCTTTATTAAGGGGCTCCCAAGCAAGATTAGACCACTGAATACCCAGACCCTTGCCTGAAAGTCTAGACCAAGCAACTGGAGTCGCCCCAGGAGACTCTGTCCTTATCAAATGGCATGCAACTAAACCTCTTCAACCACTCTAAGAGAGACCTTACACAATCATTCTAGCTACCCCCACAGCAGTTCAAGTCATAAGTAACCCCCCTTGGAACCACCTTTCCCAGGTCAAACATGCTCCTCTCACTAAGCAGACCTCTTCACTTCTCAAATCACGGGCCCCGCTACTCTTCTCACTCAGATCCCAAGCCCTAAGTTGCTCTTCATATTGTTACTAATTGCTACCTGTCTTTTTAAATTTTTCACAAGATAAAAGAAATGACCAGAGAGTGGGACGTCGGGCTCCTGGGCATTTAAGTTGGAGTTGCACAGAACTCCAGAGTGACTTCAAAACGGGTAATGTTGAGAAGAGCAAGAAACTTTTATGCAGAAGTGTGCCCAGTGCCACATTGTGGAAAAGGGGGGCAAGCACAAGACTGGGTGGAACCTGCATGGTTTATTTGGGCTGAAGACTGGTCAAGCCCCTGGATTCTCTTATACAGATGCCAATAAGACCAAAAGTATCACCTGCTAAGAAAATACACTGATGGAGTATCTGGAGAATCCCAAGAAATACATCCCTGGAGAAAAAAAAAAAGATCTTGGTTGGCATTAAGAAGACAGAAAGGAAGAACTAGGAGATACCATCTAATCTCAGTCAGAATAGCAAAATTTAACAGAACAGGCAAGCAACAAATGCTGGCAAGGTTGTGCAGAAACTGGAACCCGTATTCACTCTTAGTGAAAGTGTAAAATGGTGCAACCACTATAGAAGGCGGTGTGGCGCTTTCTCAAAAAGTTGCAAATAGAGATACCATTTGACCCAGCAATTCCACTACTGGGAATATACCTGAAAGAGACCATAACTAACAGCCAAGTAGATATATGCACACCCATGTTTATTGCAGCTTTGTTCACAATAGCAAGGAGTTGGGAACAGCCTAAGTGCCCATCAGCAAACGAATGGATAGAGAAGCTGTGGTATATTCACACAATGGAACACTACACTGCATTGAAAAACAAGGAACTCATGCAGTATTATTCAAAATGTGTGACCCTGGAGGACATTATTCTGAGTGAAATATCTCAGTCACAAAAGGACAAATACTGCATGGTGCCACAGTTGTAAAACAGGACTGACATCAGGGTTGAGGGAAGACTGAGAAAGATGAGTTCAATAATGTATATTTCATTAAAACAGATGAGGGAGGGGGATAAAAGGGATATGAGATTAGGTATTTTTGTCATGACAGGAGTCCAGAGCTAAGGCTGCACAGTTGAGTGGACCTGGGGGGAGGGATTGTAAAAAAAAGAATGTTTCTTTTACTTTTCCAAGAGGGTAGTGTACTAGGGGGGAGGGTTGGCAGGGGAGAAAAGTGCACCAATGAATGAATGGAAACCCAAAGTCTTGGTAAATTTTCATTTAAATTAATAATAAATTAAAAAGAAGACAGAAAGAGCAGAGTTGATTGCGTATCTTAAGAAAGCTACCAATGAGTAAAATAGTTGGCCTCTGTCTTACTACAAAATAGAAATGTCCTGTGACTTTTTTTTTTACATATACCATGTTTAAATTGATCTCATAGCAGAATTTAGATCATGAATGGCTGATAATTTTTTTTTGTTTTAACAGTCCTGCATTTGGTAAGATTGGCTTTGTTTCAATTATTAAGGTGACACTTTTATAATTTTCATAGTAATTTAGCAGGTTTTGTTCACTACTTTTCCCTTCCAAAGAGATGACTGGACTCTAGGTTAGTTGGATTAGTCATACTTTGTTTTTAACAGAGATGGTGGATGCCACCTCACAATCTATAGGAGGTAGTTTTTTATATTTAGATTTCTATAACTGATTATATTAATCTTATTTAAATACTAGATGTCTCTTTACTGTCACATGGAATAGAACACAATTCACAGGCTTCAATTTCTATTTATCAGCCTCTTTAAATGCAAGGGCTAGAAATACAGTAGCAAAGACTTTATCTATTTGCTCTTGACTATGTTACTCAAATTCAAACTCCCTGTATCTAAAATGTTGCCTTTAAAGTAACAAAAAGCATTTCAGTGCGGTCTGTGTATGCTGTCAAAGAAAGACTGTCTAACACTTCTCACATTATATCAAATACCTACCACTGTCACATGCTTTTAAAAGTCAGCATGATGAGCTGTAGTAATTTTTTTA
>NW_006399759.1:3043755-3044413 GCF_000299155.1 Elephantulus edwardii
GATATAAGTCCCTTATCTGATATGTTATTACCAAATACTTTTTCCCAGTCAGTGGCTTCCCTTTTTACCCTGTTGGAGAAGTTTTTGGATGTGCACAGGGATTTGAGTCTTAGGAAGGAAGTAACTAGAAAAATTATATGTCACCCTCTTTTCCCTAAAGAGGCTGAATGTTAGGCCCAGACCAAAGGCAAAGGGGAGAATAAAGGATCCAAAGAATAGGACATGTCAACAAAGGGAGTGAACAGCCTCGCCTACCTGGCTGAACCATCACCATCAATGGAATGTCTCTCCTTTCCCTCCCTGAAGACTCTTGCTATAAAAACCTGCCGCACCCCACCTTGAATGTGGTTTTTCCCTGGCCTATCTCTCTCCAAACCAAAGAATATCACCAGGGAGCCCCCTTAATAAAGCTGCTTGAAGCTTTCTATCTTGCTCTCATGCCTTCCTTGACACTGGACCAATTGGCAGCATCAGGATGGATGGTGAAGAGATTGAGATTGTTCACAGCTTTAGTTTGCTTAGCAAACTAAATACTCTTGGCACCAGCAGCCAGGAAATCAAAAAACATATTGCGATGGGAAAGTCAGCTGTTAGGGACCTCTCAAGGGTACTGAAGAGCAATGGTGTCACTCTGGAGACTAAGGTGTGTCTGATACAG
>NW_006399759.1:3045353-3058179 GCF_000299155.1 Elephantulus edwardii
CAAAGACCTGTCTCTCCTTGCAACATGTCCAAAGTATGTCAGACGAAACCCCAGAATCTTTGCCTCCAAGGAGTAGCCTGGTTTAACCCTCTCTAGGATGGATCTGTTTGTTTTCTTGGCAGTCCATGGTACATTCAATACTCTTCTCCAACACCACAGCTCAATGGTGTCAATTCTCCCTCTATCCTCCCTAGTCATTGTCCAACTCTCTGATGCGTAAGTGATTGCAAAGACCATAGCCTGTATCAGACACAACTTAGTCTCCAGAGTGACACCATTGCTCTTCAGTACCCTTGAGAGGTCCCTAACAGCTGAGTTTGCATCACCTTGTCCACGTCCGTATATGATTACACTATTTTTCTGGCCATCATTAGAGTCCTTCTTTCTCTCATTTCTGGATTTCTAAACCTAAGGTCACTTTCTCTATTCATAAAAATGTTTATGGGGCAGAATAGAGGATATGTTGGGGAAGAATTTCAAGGATGCCACCAAAATCCTTACAAGCCAATGTCCACTGTGAACCATTCCCACCTTTGCTGTTTGGGGTTGCCTCAATAGACCTGTCTCTTTTTCTCTTACAAGGCTATAACTGTGAATTGGTGATGAGGAAATCCAAAACTCTCACTGCCTTCAACCCAGAGGGACTTTCCATGAGGTTTTCAAGACTAAATTGTGACAGGAGATTGGCCATTTTTCTCTTCAGAAATTGCTTGTGGATTCAGACTAGATGCACTTGGGTTAGCTGTGCAACTCGGTACAGACTATGCCACCACCAGCTCTGACTGGTGATGGGAAGGGCAGCATCAAATGTGGTGAATTGCTCACAACTCGACCATAGTAAATGTTTTTGCAAAATAATACACATACGAAACAGAAAATTGTTAGTAAATGCTTTGCGTTCACACTCATTGCTATTGAGTCAGAAGCAACTCAGAGCTGACCCTCCTGGATTTCGGAAGCTGTATCACTCGTCAATTTGCTGTACTGAGGTAATTTGGGTTTGCTGTGACACTAAACCTTGTGCCACTGGGGTATCCAATACCATAATGGTCTGCTAATGTGGACAGTGTTTGGTGGAGCTCCTAGTTGTAAAACAGGTTTGGAAACAGGAGTGGCATCCACTTCCTAAACCACATGCCTTTAGAAACTCTATGAACTTGGAGAAATGATGATAGTTAATAAAAGACATTAGGTCTTTTGTTCATTGAGTCATTACGAGTCATACTCTACTAGACGGCTATCATCAAAAACAACAACAACATATGTCCCAGGAGGAGACCGCCCATCCTTCTCCCATGGAGCTGCTTGTGGATTCTAGCTGCCAGAGAAGAGAGAATTTTGGTTTAGCAGCGCAACATCCAGTGAACATATACAATTTTGCAGCAACCACCAAAAACATATGTATGATTATATATATATATGTGTACATAGCATTCTTGACTAATTGTATGCATGTTTGTATAGTTGTATGTGCACAAATGCATGCATATTGTATGTAGGTATGTATTTATGTACATATATAAATATATGCATATGCATGTGTATCTGCATGTAGTAGTCCACAACCTAAAGAGGACTGAGCTGAATTTCACAAAACTTACTAACTGAATTGGAGCTCTGGTGACCTCATGAACATGGAATTGTGCTGACACCCCAAAGACGGACAGTTCAAATCCACCAACTGCTCTGAGGAAGAAAAATGGGTAGTCTCCTCTCATGTGATTTGCAGCCTCTGATAATCTGATAGTGGATCAGCTATGAGTCAGTTCTTACTCAATGGCAACGTGTTTGAGTTTGATTCTTGAATTGCTATTTCTCACTTCTAGTTGCACATTAGAATTACCTGATTGCCTCTTTTTTTAATTAAGATTTTAATGAAAGTTTATAGAGCACTTGGATTTCCATTCATTCACTGTTACATATTTTCCTATTGCCCCCCCCAGTTAGTCATCGTCCCACCCCAGACTCTTATTCTAGACTTTTGTCATAACAATAATACCTAGTCATATATTCCTTTTATACAGTTCTCCCCCTCATCTGTTTCAATGCCATGTAGATTATTTATCCCCTCTTTTCCTAGTTACCCCCAACTCCCATGTCAGTCTTATTTTATAACAGTGACATTATGCAGTATTTGTCCTTTTGTGACTGAGATATTTCACTCAGCATAATATCCTCCATAGTCACCCATTTTGTATAATATTTCATGAGTTCCTTGTTTTTCAATTCCTTTCCATTGTGTGAATATACCACAGCTTCTCTATCCATTCATTTGATGATGGGTATTAGGGTTGTTTCCAACTCTTTGCTATTGTGAACAAAGCAGCAATAAACATTGGTGTGCACATATCTGCTTGGATGTCAGTTATGATCTCTTCGGGGTATATTCCCAGTAGTGGAATTGCTGGGTCAAATGGTATTTCTATTTCCAACTTTTTGAGAAAGCATCATACTGTCTTCAATAGTGGTTGCACCATTTTATGCTCCCAGCAACAGTGAATAAGGGTTCTAGTTTCTCCACAACTTCGCCAGCATTTGTTGTTTGCTGTTCTGTTAAATTTTGCTATTCTTATTGGGGTGAGATGATATTCCATAATTGTTTTGATTTGTATCTCTCTTAGCACTAGGGATTTTGAACATTTCTACATGTGCTTGTTGGCTATCTGAATGTCTTCTTTGGTGAAGTGTCTGTTCATATCCTGCACCCATTTTTCAATTGGGTTATTTACCTTTATCTTATGGTGCTTAAGTATTTTATAAATTCTAGATGTAAGTCCCTTATCAGACATGTCATTACCAAATATTTTTCCGTCTGTGGCTTTCCTTTTTACCCTGCAGGAGAAGTTTTTGGATGTGCATAGGGATTTGGTTCTTAGAAGGTCCCATTCATCTTTTTTATCCTCTCCTGGTTGTAGGTTTTTCAGGATGCCCAGAAGACTGTTCATGTAGTGGAATAGTGCTTCTAGAGTTCTTCCAAGTTTTTCTCTAATGAAGTTTATAGTCCTTTGTTTTAGTCCTAAGTCCTTGATCTACTTTAAGTTGGTTTTTGTGTATGGTGTGAAGTGTGGATCTTGTTTGAGTTTTCTGCAGATGGTTTTCCAATTTTGCCAACACCATTTGTTAAAAAGACTGTAGTTTCCCCACTTAACTGATTTCATCTCCTTGTCAAAAGTCAGTTGGCCACAGGTAGATTGGCTGATTTCTGTATTCTCAATTCTATTTCATTGATTATGTGTCTGTCATTGTACCACACTGTCTTAATCACCACGGCAGTATAGTAAGATTTGAAATTAGGGAGTGAGATGCCTCCTATCTTGTTTCTCTTTCTAAGGAGTGTTTTTCTTATTCTGGGACTCTTTCCATTCCAAATGAAATTGGAGATTGCCTTTTCCATCTCGCTGAAGAATGGAATTTGTATTTGTATTGGGGTTGCATTAAATGTATAGATTGCTTTTGGTAGGATTGTAATTTTCACAATATTGAGTTTTCCTATTCATGAGCAAAGTGTATTCTTCCATTTCTCCAGGTCTCTCTTCATTTCTTGTAATAATGTCATGCAATTTTCTTTGAATAGATCCTTCGTGTTTCCAGTTAGATTTACTCCCAAGTATTTAATCTTGTGATTAGCTATTGTTATGGGTATTGTTTTTCTTCTTTCCAGTTCTATATTCTCTCTTAAAAAGTAATTTCTGTGGACTAACCTCTCAAATATTCTGATTTGGTTGAGTTAATCTATAGTTTAAGGAACTCTGGTGGCCTACTGATAAGTAGTTGTGCTGCAAACTTGAAGGCATACAGTTCAAATCCACCAGCCACTCTTTAGGAGGAAGATGGCAATATCCTCCTGTGTGATTTGCTGTCTCTGAAAACCCACTGGAGAATCAGCTTTGGATCAGTCCCAACCTGATGACACATAACAAATAACAACCTAAAGGCTAAGGTGCATCTGATTTTTGGCATGGTCTTTTCATTACTTATTATGCATCTGAAAGTTGGATAATGACTGAGGATGGCAGAAGAATAATTGAAGCCTTGAATTATAGTGTTGGAGAAGACTATTGAAAACCAAATGGACAGCAAAAAGAACAAGTGTATCTTGGAGAAAGTGCAACCAGGGTACTCTTTATCAGCGAGGATAATGAAGCTGCTCAAAACTTTGAGCATATTATTAGAAGGGGCCAGTCCTTGCAGAAGGACATCATTCTTGGAAAGGTGAGCATCAGGAAAAGAGATGACCCTCAACAAGACAGTCTGACACAGTGACTGTAACAATGGGCTCAAGTGTGTCAGAGATGATGAGGATGGCACAGGACAGGATAAGTTTCAGCTCCATTGTTTACAAGGTGGCTATGAATCGTACTCTACAGCATCTAACAACAATCATCTAAATCCATGTTGTAGTTTATATCTTTTGGTGCCTATAAGAGAGGCATATTTGCCCTGGATCCCAATCAGATGCTCACAAATGTTTCCAATCCAACTTGTTGTTTTGTGCGACACAACCAAATATCTCATGAGGTAGCTGCCTGTAAAAGCCTTCTTAACGGGCCAACAGAAAGAAAGAAAAAACAAAGAGACTGTTTCAAGCAATCACAATAAGAATTGCACTGTTACATACAAACTAGGTTTTTCATACTGGTTTCCTGGTTAAGTTCACCAGAAACCTCCAGAAATATCTCTAGCAAACACAAAAACTATATTAAGCCAGTGTCCATTAGAATGTTACTCTCAGTGTCCCCATCCCACCCCCCCACTCCACCCCCCCAAAAAACCCCTGGGCCTGACTTTGACTAGATATCCAGGTATAACTATTATTATAGCAAGTATAAAAGAAGCATATAACCCAACATCATCACCACAAAACAAATAACCTGATCTTACAACTAAAAATTGTTGCAAATTGTTATAGATTAAAAGAGACATAGCTCTATTCCCAACACATATGTGCAGATCTTGTTTGGATTCAAACAAATTGTTTTAAATTATACCTGAAACAAGTGAGGGAAATTCAACTCAGACTAGATATGAGGAACTCTGTATTATGTAGGGAGTCGTACAGCTAACACAATGGAAACTCAGCCAGATGTAAGCTGGTTCCAACTTAATGGCAATGAGTTGAGTTAAATTTGTTGTTAGGCGCAACCCAGTTGATTTTGATTTATGGTGACCAAATGTCATATGGAACAAAACTGTGATCTTGCACTAGCCTCACATTTTCTGCTGTGCTTGAAAATAGTGCTTCAGGCATTACATCAATATATCCCATTAAGACTCTTTTTCTCCTTCATTGATTCTTTACTTTTCCAAGCATAGTGTTCTTTTTCAGGGACTGGCCCTCTTGATGACATGTCCAAAATATATAAGACAAAGTCTCACCATTTTTGCCTCTAAAGAACTCTCTGTACTTTTTTCTAAGACAGAGTAACTTGTTCATCTGGTAGCCCATGGTATATTCAATATTCTTTGCCAGCACTGCAATTCCAAGTCATCTATTCTTCTTTGGTCTTCCCTATTCATTGTCCAACATTCACATGCATATGATCAACTGAAAATGTCTTGGCTTGAGTTAGGCACGTCTTGGCCTTTAAAGTGGCACCCCTGCTCTTAAGCAGCATATTTGCCCAAAGCAATACACTGTGTGATTTCTTGGCTGCTGCATTTGTGAGTATTGATTGTGGAACCAAGTAAAATAAAATATTTGACAATACAATTTTCCTATCTTGATATTGTTTATTGGTACATTTGTGATAATTTTCTGTGGGTTTATTTTATTTTGTTTTGTTTTTTATGTTGAGCTATAATACACACTGAAGACTATATATGTAGTCTTCTACCTTCTGCCATTAAGTGTTGCAAATCTTTTTCACTTTCTAGAAACATGATTGTGTCACCTGCATATTGCAGCAGACTATCTTTCTCCAATCCTGATGCCAAATCCTTCTTCATATTGTCCATTTTTTCTGTTCATTTGCTCAACATGCAGATTGAATAGAGATAGAGGAAGCATACAACCTCAAACACACGTCTCCTGATTTTAAACTGTGCAGTGTTCCTTTGCTCTGTTCGGACAATAGCTTCTTAGCCTGTGTGTAGACTTCACAGGAGCACAATTAAGTGTTCTGAGATCTCCATTATTCTCAATGTTATCCATAATTTATTATGATCTATGAAGTCAAGTACCTTTGCATAATAATAGCAAATATATTTAAAATAATAGTAAATATCTTTCTACTATTCTCTACTTTCAGTCAAGATCCATCTGAAATAATCAATATTGCTTGTTCCATGGCCTTTTCTGAATCCGGCTTTAGTTTTTGTCACTTTCCAGTGTATATACTTTCCCAACTATTTTAAAATAATATTCTGTAAAATTTTGTCTCACGGACCTCACCTGATGGGCTACATAGAAATTAGCTTGACTACATCTGTGGAAGAAATAATTGGAGAAGCTCAATATTGATAGTCAACAATGAATGAATTAGAATCTAACTTCTCTGTAAACGTTCATTAAAATCACAATTGAAATAAGGTAAAATAAAATTGAAAGCAACTTAAAAAAAGAACTAGGCCAGGGGCACACTGTTGGTGAAACCATCAATTACTCGTGTGCAAGTTCAAATTAAGGCTGAACAAAATTAAAATAAGCTCACAAGAACCAAGATGTGGTCTTGAATCTAGTCCATCTTCATTTCAAGATCATCATAAGAATAGGTTTGAAACACTGAACACCAATTATTGAAGACCAGATGAGTTACGAGATGATATCAAGGATATCATCCATGAAGAAAGCAAAAATCATTACAAAGACAAAGGGGGAAACAAATAACCAAATGATTTCAGAAGAGGCTGAAAATTGCACTGAAGCATGAAGAAACCAAAACAAAGAGGAAACATGCTGCAGTACAAGAGCTGAACAGAAAATTTCAAAGGGTATTTCGAGAAGACAAAGCAAAGTATTAGAATGTGCAGAGAGCCGGAATGGGAGAATAAAAAGGGAAGAACTCACTCTACATTTCTTAAACTGAGAGAAATTAAAAGCAAATTTAAACCTCAAGTGGCAATACTGAAAGATATCATGGGCAATATATCAAATGCATATAAAAAATAAAATATTAAAAGAAGATTATAAAGGAAAGGGGGAAAATCTGGTGTGAAAAACAATGTATAGGAATTTTGTAAGTAAACCAATATAAAACAAAAATGTTATTCTAAATAAAAAAAGATCAGGAACCAATGACAACAAACGAGGAAGTGGAAGTTGCATTGAAGGCATTGGCAAAAAATAAAGCCCCAGAAATCAATGGGATCAACTTGTTTCCATTAACAGATGCAGCCCTGGATGAACTCACCAGTCTATTACAGGAAATTTAGAGGATAGGATGATAGCTCGCTGGCCAATGAATTGGAAGAGAGTTATATTTGCTCCCACTCCCAAGAAAGGTGGTCCAATAAAGCATGTAAACTATCAAACAATATCATTAATATCACATGCAAGCAAAATACTGCTGAAGAAAAAAAATTTTTTTAATGGCTTCAACAGTACATAGACAGGGAATTGACAGAAGCTCAAGCAGGCTTTAGAAGAGGCCATGGCATCAGGGATATCATTGCTGATGTCGGATGGATTCTGTTGAAAATAAATAATACCGGAAGAATGTCTATTTATGCTTTATTGATTTGGCAAAGGCATTTGACTGTGAGGATCACAGTAAATTGTAGCTGACATTGAAAAAAAAGAGAATCCCAGAACACTTAATTGTGTTCATGTGAAATCTATAGCAGGAAGCTATTGTGCGAACAGAGTAGGGAACACTACATGGTTTAAAGTTAAGAAGGGATTGTGTTAGTGTTGTATTCTCTCTCCATACCTATTCAACCTGTATACCGAGTACATTATTCAAGAAGCCAGACTCTATAAAGAGGAATGTAGCATCAGGATTGGAGAGGGACTCATCAATAACACGGATTATGCAGATGACACAACCTTGCTTGCTTAATATGAGGGGGCTTGAAGCACTTGTTGCAGAAGATCAAGGAATTCAGCCTTCGGTATGGATTGCATCTCAACATCAAGAAAGTAAAGATTCTTACCATTGGATGTATAGGCAGCATCATGATAGATGGGGAAAGGATTGAAACTGTCAACAGCTTCATGATACTTGGATCCACAATCAACAACAGCAGTCAGAAAATCAGGAGATGCATTGATTGCACTGGGAAAGACTGCAGTTAGGGAATTCTCCAAATTATTGAGGAATAAATAGGTCAGTTTGAGGACTAAGGTGTGTCTGATTCAAGCCATGGTGTTTCTGATCACTTGCTATGCATCTGAGAGTTGGACGGTGAATAAAGATGACAGAAGAATTATTGATGTCTTTGAGCTATGGTGTTGGAGAAGAGCACTGAACATCCCACAGATGGCCAAGAGAACAAACAGATACGTCTTGGAAAGGGTGCTGCTAGAGTGTCCTTTAGAGGCAAGGATGATGAGGCTTCACCTCACATACTTTCAGGCATGTTGTGAGGAAGGGCATGATGTTCAAAAAGGTCAGTGAAAGACAGAAGATCCTCGACCAGAAAGATTGACATGATGACTGTTGCAATGAGCTCTAGTGTTTCAGGAAGTGTGAGGATTACACGATAGGACAGGGTTCAGACCTCTTGTTCATAGGGTCGCTATGGGTCATACTCAATGGCACCTAACAACAACAACAATAATATTTTATTTGCATGTGATATTAATACTGTTGCTCAATAATTTCTGTATGCTGCTTGATTACATTTTTAAATGGGCACAAATATGAGAGACATTTACCATTTTTTATGACAAGAAAGGTAGCAACAAGTGTGGATAAAGTGTGTGCAGCTTAAATGGTGTCACTAAGAAGAACACACACAAAGAAAGGATTTTTTAAGTAAGTTCAAGAGCATGTTTTGCAACAACAGAAATTTTTAAAAAATACGTATACATACATGCTATGCATTTATTCAGACTCATAGTGGCCCTCCAAGTTTCCAAGGTTATAAATCATTATAGGAAACGAACAACTGTCATTCTTCTCGCCATAAGGAAACTACTGGATTCAAACCACTGACTTTTTGGTTAGCAGGGCAGCACGTAACACACTATGTTGTTTTCATTGTTGTTAGATGCTGCCGAGTGCAGTGTGTCTCATAGCAGTACTCTGTAAACAACAGATCTGAACCCTGTCCTATCCTGTGCCATCCTTGTCATCTTTGACATCCTCAAGCCCACTGCTGTAGTCACTGTATCAATCCACCTAGTTGAGGGTCTTCCTCTCTTTCACCAGCCCTCCACCTTTCCAAGCATGATGTACATTCTCAAGGAACAACCCCTCTTAGCAACATATTCAAAGGATGTGAGACGAAGCTTTATCATCTTTGCCTCCAAGGAGCACTCTGGATGCACTTTCTCCAAGACATATCTGTTTGTTCTTTTGGCCATCCATGAGGTTTAGTACTCTCTTTCAACACCAGAACTGAAAGGCATCAATAGGTATGTAGATGCGTGTGTATGTATGTATCTATGTTCACATGTATAATAAAGCACATAGGGGACATACTTCTTAGACATAACCAGTTACCTTACGGAACTGGTTTCCCAAGTTTGAAGTCTTAATGCCATAATCATGTGGGACAATTCAGTCAAATGACATAATATAGTTACACAGTTTATGTTCTACGTCCTAATTTGGTGAGTGGTATCTATGGTTTTACAAGCTAAGATATAACTATCAGTCTCTTCCCATCTGAAGCAAAAGAGAAAGAAGAATATTAAAAATTCAAAGGAAAAAGCTAGTCTACAGAATTTAGATCTATGTGAACAGACTTATCTACCTTGAGGCCAGAAGATCTGGATGCTACCTGTCCACCACCCCCAATGGCAGTTCTCATCAGTGCCGAAATTGGTGTATCTTGATTGTTATTGTTGTTAGATGTCACTGAGTTAACTACAACTCAATGAACAATAGCTTGAAAACGTGACCCATCATAGGCTGTTCTCATGATCTCTGCCCATGGTTATAGTCACTGTGTCAATATACATTGTGAGGGTCATCCTCTTTTTCGCTGACCTTCTACCTTTCCTAGCATGATGCCTAGTTGATCTTGACCAAAATGGCAGGACATGTGGAACAGATATTAAAGTCTTAGAAATTCTAATCTAGAGGGACTGGATTGATTGACACTAGAGAGCTTGCAAAGATTGTTACAATGAGATACTCTGTAAGTCTTGAACTCAAACTATCCACTTTTAGTCATTTTAGCTAAATAACAGGCTCACAAGATAAAGAATTGTACCAGTGAGTCCCTCGAACCTACATGAGACCAAATGATCAACAGTTACTCTCAAGTAAAGATGAGAGGGTTAGGGGACCAGGAAACCAGATTATTGGAGACAGAGAAATCAGAATGAAATTGCTGAGGATGCTCATATATTGTGAAAGATGTAGTCAATTCCACAGAACAATTTCTCTATAGTTGGTAAAGGGAAACCTAATTTGTTATGTAAACTTTCACCAAAAACACAATAAAATCTAATTTGGGAAGGGGAGAGTAAGTATTGTCAGAAAAGACGCAGAGATGGCAATAAGTAAAACAAGGATAGCAAAATGTTACTAAATATCAAGGCTGAATGGTGGGTGTGTTATCAGGTTTTTTGGTGGAAATGTAAATTCTTTTCATAACAAAAAAATTTTTTTAAACAGAAGACATTTTCGTCTAGTTCTCTCATAGCTGTACACCAAGTACCTAGAACACCATCTGGAATAGAGTGCACATTCAGCAAGTGTTCTTTGATCGAAGGGGTTTGGCACTTTAAAATTTCAATGTCAGTAAAGAGAATGAAAAAAACTGATGGCCAAAATATTTCTAAATCCCAGCAGTTGAATTTGTACCACACGCATGCACACACTGTAAAATGTAAGGTGTTCAGACTTCGCTGGCGCTCCGTGGAGTTGTTTAGCAGCTTTTCACAAACCTGCTCCATTCCAGGTCACCGTAAATCACAGTGGCTGTGGCAGCCCCTTGATGAAGGAAGGGCTGAGCGAATGTGGACCCACTGGAGCTGTGGCAGAGTGGGAGGAAGCAGCGTGCTCCTTGTCAACAATGGATCAAATGACTCACCTACCCAAAGAAAACCACTGACAGGCCAATTAGCTGGAACTGAGTCATGAGAAAATCTCCTCTGTGGCAAAAACAGCACTGATAAGATTATTCCTCTCACATTCCTCATCTAACTATGCAGGCAGTCCTCAGTTATGAACATTTGACAATTTGTGGTTCACGTTCTAACCTCTATAAAGTCTATTAAAAGTTTGCAGTACATTCAACAGTACATAATAAATAGGTACTATTTTGTGATTTGCATCAAAACATTATTATTATCATCATCATCTTAGTATTGTGATTGCCGTTGTTATGTGCCATGGAGTCACCTGCGACTCATAGCGACCCTAGGTATAACAGCCCTAAACTCTACCCTATTCTGTGCCGATCCTATTGTCTGTGACACACTTACCCCCATTACCAAAGCCACTAAGACAATCCATCTCATCGAGGGTCTTCCTCTCCTGTGTTGTCCCTCTACCTTCCCAAGCATGACGTCCCTCCCCAAGGACTGGTCCCTTCTTGCAACATGTCCAAAGTATGTCAGATGAAGCTTCAGAATCCTTGCCTCCAAGGAGCAGCCTGGTCTCACCCTCTCTAGGATGAACCTGTTTGTTCTAACAGGCCATGGTATATTCAGTACTCTTCTCCAGCACCACAGCTCAAAGGCATCAGTTCTCCTATCACCCTTAGTCATTGTCCAGATCTCCAATGCATAGCAAGTAATTGCAACGACTATGGCCTAGATCAGGTGCATCTTCAGTCTTCAGACTGACATTGTTGCTCTTCAGTACTTTGAAGAAGTTTCTAACATGACTTTTCCAATGCAATTTGACTTTTAATTTCCTGGCTGCTGGTACCAAGAGGGTTGATTGTGAAGCCAAGCAAACTAAAGCTATTTACAATCACAATCTCCTCACTGTCTATCTTGGTGTAGTGAGCTCTAGTGGCCTAGTGGGTGGCAAGAAGCTTTGCTGCAATGCCGAAGGCATGCAGCTCGAGGCCACCAGCTGCTCCACAGGAGAAAGATGGACAATCTCCTCCCATGTGATTAACTGCCTCTGAAAACTCACTGGAGGGTCAGCTATAGGTCAATTCCAACTCTAGTACTCAACAACAATAGCAAGTATCCTAGTATTATGTTAGAGACATTTTAATGTATTTAAGGCTCTGTCTGGCATACTTTGGAAATGTTGTAAGGAAGGACCGTCCTTGGAGAGAGACATTATGCTTGGGAGGGTGGAGGGACAGCTCAGGAGGGGAAGACCCTCTATGAGGTGGATTGATTCAGTGACTGGGGTAATCGGGATGGGTGTGTCAGAGATGGTGCGATTGGCACAGGACAGAGCAAAGTTTAGGGCTGTTGTACATAGGGTCGTTCTATGAGTCGCAAGTGACTCAACGGCACACAACAACAGCAACAACAAAACTATTTTAACTTTTTATTCATAAAAGGTATACTACATACTCAGTAGAGAGCTCTGATGGTCTAGTGCTAAGGCAAGTAGTTCAAATTCAGCAACTTATCTACAAGAGAAAGGTGGACCCTCTCTTCAAGTGTCATTTATAGCCTCTGAATACCCACTGGGGGAGTCAGTTATTTGTCAGTTCCAACTTAACAGCAGTGAGGAAATGAGTGAATGTCATACTCAATACTCCCAGTGGTTTTCTTATGCTGAGATATATATATATATATATA
>NW_006399759.1:3058500-3080247 GCF_000299155.1 Elephantulus edwardii
GATTGGCACAGGACAGAGCGGAGTTTAGAGCTGTTGTACATAGGGTTGCTATGAGTCGCAGGCGACTCGACAGCACATAACAACAACAAAAACATATATATATTTATATATGTGTGTGTGTGTATGTGTATATATGTGTATATGTGTGTATGTATATGTGTATTTATACATATATACATATGTATATGTATATATACACAAATATGTATATTATATTGCACTTTATGCAAGGACAACAACAACATAGAAAGAACTCTGTTGGCCTAGTGGATAGAAAGTTATGCTACTAAGCCAAAGGTGGGTGATTTTAATCTGCAGCCCTCAGGCCTGGTTTTAATTGGTTTTGATCAAACATTCTTCTAGGTGGTATATCACTGGTCTGTACTTTGCTGTACAGAGGTAACTCGTGGTTGCTGTGATGCTGAACACTGTGACACTGATGTGTCAAATGTGATATGGTTATCCATGGTGGACAGTGTTTGGTGGAGCTCCCCAAATAAAACAAGCTTGAAAGTAGGGATGGCATCCACTTCTGAAATAGTTTGCCCCTGAAAACTCTATGAACTTGGAGAAACAATTAAAGTTAATTATACAAGTGTTCAGGTCTTTCATTTATAGGGTCATTATGAGTTGCCTACGACTCATGTAACAATAACAACAACAATTGTATACAGGCAGCTCTGGTGGCCAATTTGGTAAAAGTTTGAGCTGCTTCACAAAGGTAGCGCCTTTGAATGGTTTGAATCCACCAGAGACTCCAAGGGGAAAAGATGGGCAATTTCCTCCAATGCATTTACGGAATTATAAAAACCCACTGGAGGGTTAACTATGAGTTGGTTCCAACTTTAAGTTGAAGACTTTATGGACTTTGACACACTATATAAGAAGGAAAACATCTGAGTAGCTGATGGGCGTTACAAATCAGACCTAAATGTTCCACTTTGACTTTAGGGACTGTCTAGATTTGAAACAGCAGGTAACAAAAACCCATGCTAAACCGGCGTGGAACTTGCTTCCTGACACTCAGCTAGACTTCAGCACACAAACGAAGGTTGGCGCTCATCAAAGTATTCCATGCAATGGCTTTCCTATGATCATCATCAAGATAATCATAACCATAAGATATTCTTAGAAAGGCAATCAAATTGCATACAATGCTATCAACTCATCAAAAATACACTGAGTGTCTCCTGTGAGGAGAGCAGTGTGAAGGCTGAAACAGAGTGTAAAAATTACTCTTTGATTTCTAGTTGAGGAGGAAGAATGTCATGGCTGCAACTGTGGGCCACTGTGTCGCTGTCAGTCCACCAGCAACTTAATAGCGACAACCTGATGGGAGTAAGCACGACAGAGACACCACTCCAGGAGAGGATCAGAGAGTCAATCTAGCTCGGTTTTATTGGGGTAAGCACTGCACTTATATACACAGGAAGACAGGATAGGGCGGGCTTATAGACGTGGGACATGTGGATTGTTCAGGAGAACCTCAGCCTCGTGCGGACCACTCCCAGCTCAATAGACGTGCAGCCGTCTTCCCAGGTGGTGAGCTTTCTCAAGCTAGTACAACCAAACACAGGGGAGCTTTCTCTACCCGGTATTAAAGGCTGTTGGGAGGCTTGCATCTGTCTGGAGCCCAGGCGACCTGTCCTGGCATTCCGCAACACCACTGGAGTTGGGACCACCACGCGGAATCATCTTTCACTAGCCCTGAGCTCTAGTGAAGTTACTTAATTTCCACTAAACCTTCATTTCAAGGGTTCCTGTGAGCACCCAGGCTGACTTCAAGTGTCGTGTACCATCGAGTTGGAACTGACTCATAGCTCACCTTCCAGTGTGTTTTCAGAGGCAGTTAATAACACAGAAGGAGATTCCTCAACCGTCTCCTTCTTCTGCCCATCACAAGCATAGCAGCTGGTGGATTTGAACCACATGCCTTTGGGATTGCAGTGCAGTTTCTTACCACAAGGCCATCAGAGTTCCCTGACTTGAAATGAATGTTCAATAAAAAACTGATGAAAGTGATAGCTCATAGTCATAAGACATAAAAGCATGAGAAGAGCCAACCACCTTTCAAATAAAATGTCAGATTCAAGTTCCCAAGAGAGACACACTTGATGGGTGGTCGGGAAGAATCCCTTCCTGGGGGACATGTTTTGAGCTAAATTAGGAGTATTGTTTTAGGTGCTGTTGAATTGGCTCTGACTCTTATTGATCCTCTGAATGACAGATCAAACCTTGCCCTATCTTGTGCCACCTTCACAGTCCCTACCTAACTGAAGTCTACTGTTGTAGTCACTCGGTCAATTTCCTCTTCCTCTCTTTCACTAACCCCTCTACTCTTCCAAGAACAATGTCTTCTTCCAAAGGTTGGTTCCTCCTAACAACATTCCCAAAGTATATGTGATGAAATGTCACCATCCTTGCCTCAAGGAGCATCCTGATTATACTTCCTTCAAGACAGATTTATGTGTTCTTTTGGCAGTCCATAATAAGTTCAATACTCCTCACCAAACCACAACTCAAAGGCATCAGTTCTTCTTTGGTCTTCCTTATGGATTATCCAACTTTCATATGCATATGAACACTGAAAAAAAAATACCATGGTTTGGACAGGTACACCTGAATTTTTAAATGGGCATCCTTGCTCATAAAGTCCTGAAGGACTTTATAGAGGTCCTAGATGGCAGATTTGCCCAATGTAACATATAGGGGGTTTTGTTTGGTTGTTTATTATTATTATTATTATTATTAATTATAATGAAAGTTTACAAAGACTTTGGATTTCTAGTCATTCATTGTTGCACTTTTCTCCCTGCATACACTGCTGTCCCCCCCCCCACCAGCCCCAGTTCGCTCTTCTCTTTGAAGAGTAAAAGAAAAATTCTTTCATTGTTATACAGTCCCTCCCTCCAAGTCCACTGCACTATGCAGGCTTCATTCTGGACTCTTGTCATGACAATAATACCTAATTATATCTCCCTTTTAAATATTTCTCTCCCTCATCTGTTTCAATGCAGAATACATAATTTATCCCATCTTTCTCAGTCTCCTCCAACGCTGATGTCAGTCTCATTTTACAACAGTGGCACTATGCAGTATTTGTCCTTTTGTGACTGAGATATTTCATTCAGCATAATGTCCTCCAGGATCGCCCATTTTGTACAATATTTCATGAGTTCTTTATTTTTCAATGCTGCATAGTATTCCATTGTGTAAATATACCACTGCTTCTCTATCCACTTGTTTGTTGATGGGCACTTGGGTTGTTTCCAACTCTTTGCTATTGTGAACAAAGTCGCAATAAACAAGGAGATGAAATCAGTTAAGTGGGGAAACGACAGCCTTTTTAACAAATGGTGTTGGCAAAATTGGAAAACTGTCCATAAAAAAAGTCAAGGAAGATCTATACAAACAAACCAACTCAAAGTGGATCAGGGACCTAGGACTAAAACCAAGGACTATAAACTTCATTAGGGAAAGAACTCTAAAAGCTCTAATCCACAAAATGAATAGTCTTCTAAGCATCCTGAAAAAGCTACAACCAGGATTGGATAAAAGAGATGAATGGGGCCTTCTAAGAATAAAATCCCTTTGCACATCCAAAAACTTCTCCAACAGGGTAAAAATTGAAGCCACAGACTGGGAAAAAATATTTGCCAATGGCATGTCTGATAAGGGGTTTATATCTAGAATTTATAGAATACTCGAGTGCCACAAAAAGATAGAGGTAAACAACCCAATTGAAATATGGGCACAGGATATGAACAGACACTGCACCAAAGAAGACATTCAGATGGCCAACAAACACATGAAGAAGTGATGTGCATTGTTTAGTTATTTTTAGGAGTAAGATAAATACCATTACCAGTTTTATGTTGCACTTGAAGACCCCAACGCATAGTGACAAGGTAACTTGTGCAAAAACACAGAGAAAGAATGAGGGCTTGAATGTAGGCAGCCGAGACTCAGAGATGACTACTATTGAGCCACAGTTTGCAAGATAAAGGCTTGTGACTTGAGACTGGGAGTAGACGAGTCTGGCTGGTGCAGAGCCAGTGATGAGAGGACATGAGAGGCGCAGCAGCTGAGACTCAGCGAGGGCTCGCCTGAGTGTCGGTGGACAGCTGAGAGGCTGGCTTGTCAGGGAGAAGCCACAGTGAAGGAAAGCCTGAGGAAATCGGTCAGCAGCTTTCAAAACAGAAAATTCCTTTCTGAACTTTATGTCCCGAATCTGGTCTACTCTCCTACTGAAGAAAAACTGAAAGAACTAAAAAAAAAATCACCTCAAAAACTAAAGAAACACTAACAGCATGTCAAAGAATCCAAGCATTCAGAAATGAAAGTTAGCAAGTTCAAATCGCTGCCATGAGATTCCTAGCCTTTATCAATTTAACTTGACACATTATTTTTTTTTTAAATTTAGGTTGTTTATTTTTCATTTCAATGAACATCTACAGAGATTTTGGGATTCCATTCATTCATTGTTGCACCCTTCTCCCCGCACAAACCCTTCCTCCCTCCCCCCCCATTTGCTCCTCTCCTTGAAAAGCAAAAGAAAAACTCCCTCATTGGTACAAATTATTTTTTAAATAGTAAATTAGTTTTACAGATTATTTCTCCACAAACAGTTTAGTCTTTATATTCAATTTGCTCGCCTGCATTCAAATGTAGAGTCAAGTCACCCAGATGCCCATGGGTAACAGAAAGCTACTGGCTCTGCCTTTCCCACCACACCTCATTGACCACTTTGCAGGACAGCAGTAACGCCTACACAGTCATCATTTTAATACTCGGTTAGTATACAATCATGTAACAATATCATAATCTGTGGGCTCTCTGCCCACTGGCAAACACACAGTTGCAACAAAGAAACAACTTCCAAACTGTCTCCTGGGGTGCTGCCCTGTCCACCAGGCAGCCCTGCTCCTCATGACACTTGGCTTCTGTCTCCCCCACGTTCACGATGCTGGACTCAGCCTTCACAGCCAGGAGTTTCCCAAGGTTCCCCTGACCCAGGGAGACCACACATCAGCCCGCAAAGAAGCCGTGTCTCCAATAGTGTGTGTGTGTGTGTGTGTGTGTGTGTGTGTTCCTCAGCATTTTATTGTAATTTTTTAAGAAAAGACGAAAGAATTATATAGTGGATAGTTCTAGATTCTAGAGTGAACATTTATTAACCTGTATAGGGGTTGTTGTTGTTGTGGGCTGTCAAGTCAGAACTGACCCACAGCTGATCCTCCAGTGGATTTTCAGAGGCAGTAAATTGCACGGGAGGAGTTTGCCCGTTTTTCTCCCACAAAACATCTGGTGGATTTGAACCGCATGCCTTTGGGATTGCAGTGTAGCTTCTAACCACTAGGCCACCAGTGCTTCAGGGATATCTATTCTCTGAAGCTCAAAAGCAGCACATCCTATTTCTATAGATACAATAATGATGGTCTGGTTCTAGTCTTAAAAACAAGGAAGATCATTTCAACCTGACCCAAAGGTCCATCATCACACAGTTGTCAAAATGAACTGGCTTTTATAGAATCGCTTAAATATAAAAGAAGGAGGGAGGAATGTCATTTATGCCAATTGATTGAAAAAATATCCTTTAGAGAAATGAAACAAAATAGCTAAGTACCATAAATAAAATGGCTTAGACCCTGGCAACAACATGTCTTCATTATTTTTGTTTATACTGGTTTAGTTACAAAGTTCTTATACATTGTTTTTGGCACCAGCTCTTTCCACCTCCCTCCACCTATCAAATTGTTCGACCCTTCCCCCTTTCCCAGCCATCCTCAACCCTCTGCTCCCACCCCACCCCCTTGGATCTTCATACTCATTCTACAATAATGGTCTTATATAGTATTTGTCCTTATGGGACTGAGTGAGTTCACTCAGAATAATGCTCTCCAGTACCCCTAAAGTTAGGTAGTAATTTACAGAATCATTGTTCCTGTGTGCTGCGTAGTATTCCATCATGTGAATGTATCATAATTTCTCAATCCACTCCATTGTGGTGGTAACATGGTACAATCACTTTGGAAGGCAGTTTGGTGCTTCCTCAGAAAGCTGAGCACAGAAATTCCACATGACATAGCTATTCCACTGTTTGGAATTTTTACCTGAAAATATGAGAACTGAGGCACAAATGGAGAACTTGTACAGCCATGTTCATAGCAGCGTTATTCACCATCACAAGAACGTGGAAACAGCCCGGATGTCGAGCCACAATGGAATGGATTGAGCAATTGTGGTACATTCTTCACTATTTTAAAGGCACTGTTGGGGAGCTACAGAGGCGTGGTTACCACACTGGGGAGCCATGCTGCTCTCCTACTGTCTACACTTCTCTGGAGGTTGAAATCTACTAGTGATTTCACAAGACAAAGGCAGGCAACCTCCTCTCTTGTGACTTACAACCTTGGAAACCCAGAGGAGGGACAGCCATGAGTGAGACCCAACTTGACAGCGATGAGAGAGAGAGAGTATTGCTACTCAAAGAAGCCAGTGGATGGAAAGGTTGGTGCTTGGAACCCACCAGCTGCTCCACAGAAGAAAGACGTTGCGTCTTCCCACAAAGGTATCAGCCTTGGAAACCCCATCAGGAAGCTCCAGTCTGTCCTGCGGAGCCCTTAAAGTCAGGTTCAACTTGATGGTAGTGTGTTGGGTTTGGTTTTAGTTGCTAGAAGAGACCCCCCAAAAAAAAGTGTGGCCTAGAGAGAAAACTCCTAGTCCCCAAATGTCAATTTGTGTGCAAAGCTCTGACCCATAATGGTGTGACTCCATGTGTGCAAGAATGGAAGGCTGTCCGATTCTGGGCCATCTTCAGGATCGCTGGTGGACCTGAGTCCATTACCATGGCCACTGTGGATTTTGAGTGCCTCCTCATGCCACAGTCCAGAGCAGTTGCTCTACTAACCTGCAGACTTGGCATCTCTGTCGATTGGAACACAACCATGGCTCCTCGGAAGCCAGATGGACAGTCTCCTCCCTCTATAATGTACAGCCTCAGAAACCCAATGTCAGGTTGCCAGTGTCAGAACCAACTAGACAGCAGTGAGTTGACATTTCTTTACTTTAAATGTAAGATCTTCCCCTTCCAGCATGAACTAGACAACATTCTATTGTCTGTCATGTATAGGCATTTTACTAATTAGAAGCAGAATAGGACCCCCAGGACTTGCTCCCAGTCTGACTTCGTCTGGAAGCTCCCCTGGCCTGTTCACTATGGGTGACCCTGCTGGTATTGGCAATGCTGCTGACATAGTTTCCGACCTCACAGCAACTCGCGAGCCAGCACGGGGCAGCTAACCAGCCGGCTGATGTTTGACATCAACAGATAGTGTTCATGCAGAGCTGGGCGAATTTTTCCTGGCACGTGAGACTTTCTATTTTAAAATCAAGATGGAGACAGGCAAATGAGAAGATCATCTCTCCATAAACAGATCAAAGTCCAGAGTTTTTTAATATTGGGTTTTGGTGACTTGAGCAAATAAAATAGCTTCTCAAGGACTTAGAGACCCTTTATTTGTAATACGGTGTCAGAGCACTCAAACCCAGTGCCATCAGGTTGATGCTGATCCAAAGTGAGCCAACAGAACAGAGTTGAAGTGCCTCGTAGAATTTCCAAGGCTGTAAGTGTTTACAGAAGTAGATGACTATGTTTCTGTTGTGTAGTACTTTATGAGTCTAAACCACTGAGCTTTCAGCTTACACATTACACCACGAGGGTTCCTCAGGTGTCAAGTGGGTCCCACCCATATCAGCCCCTCATCACATTTCTATCTTTATGGGAGGAGGCTGTCTCCCACAGAGCAGCTGGTGGATTTGAACCACCAGAGATGTACAACCTTTTGATCAGGAGCGTGACACACTGCAAGCTATACCACCAGAGCTCCTTTGAGGCTATAATTACCGTATTCAAAGAGCTAGCAAATGAAAAGCACTTAGCACAGTGTCTAAAATCAAGCCCACTGCCAACGAGTGGAGTCTAACTCCTCTGAATGTGACAGAAGAGCTGCCTCATAGGGTTTGCAAAGACTTCCCTATGGAAGCAAGCTGCCACAGCTTCCTCCCACAGAGTGGTGGGTGAGTTAAAACAGCCCATCTTCCAGTTAGCAGCCAAGCAGCGGATTCCACTTCAGTGAATGCCTCACTTCACAGTGCCTGGTACAGAATGGCTGCTCGCTGTGTGCCAGCACTGTATATGCCGTTAATAAGTACAAGAGAGTGTGGAATTAAAGGCTGAAATAGGCATTTTAGGAATTCAAAAAAGGAGATGAGTAAAAACTAGATCACGAAGAAAAATTTCCACACAGGCAGGGAAACAGAGAAGACAGATGATGCCCAGTGAGATGAGACTTTCATGCTAATGGTATTTTAGTGTACTATATTCCACAGTTTTAAAAATAATTTTGTTTGAAATGTGAACTTTACAGGGAAGTCAGTATTTGTATTTGCTAAAAGTGACAGCGCTGCAAAGAGGCTGTTATCTGAACAAGAAGGAAGAAAAGTTAGGCAGAGGAAAAAGCATGACATGCCACAGATAGAGGAGGCAGGAACAGCTGAGAGTGGTCTTGAAGCCTGAGTGGGACGACACTGGGATGCCCACTCAGCGGTCCAGACCCGATTCGAAATGCATGGGAGAGTTAGAGGTGGGAAGCCGGGGGCCCTGGGAGAGGAGGGCATTCAGAAAAAGAGAAACTGCAGGAGCATTCTCACAAATAAAAAGGAAATTAATTTTTTTTAAAAAAATGAAAGTGATGGAAGGATAATTAGAAAGATGTGGATAAAAGCCCTAAAGGGGGAGGGGAGCAGAGGGTGGGGAGATGAGGAAATCACTAGGCTAACAATGTATGGTGAGCAGAGGAGATGAGGAAGAAATTAGGAAAAGGCTCAGTGGGGACCTGAAAAGATGGGGTATTAATAGGCATAGTCAATGGTGATTAATTTTCTAAAATACAACGTCCATGAATGATCGTTTGAAACACAGTGTGAATATAAGAATGTGTGAAACGCAACGTACATGAATGATGTACCACGTAGACAAATTTTATGTGCAAACCAATACAAAATAAAAAGAAGGGGAAGCCAGGAGGAAGAAACAAAGAAAGGAAAGTGAGGCCTTCCGAGAGCGAGTGAATGATCACCCATAAATTAAAAGAATGAGTCCATGATGGCTTCGCTATTTCAAACCCAAGTCATTGTGAGAAGGACTAACCCTTGATGACATTCTTGGCAACAAACTGAAAGCTGGAGGTTCAAGTCCACCTAGAGGCACTGTGGAGGAAAGACCTGGTGATTTACTTACAAAAAAGTTAGTCATTAAAAATCCCTAAGAGCTCAATTCTCCCCAAAAAACATAAGGAGGAAGCCATGAGTCAGACTCTATGACAACTAGATGTTTTGTGCTGAGGAGATAAAGTATGGGGCAATCCTTAGAAGCAGGGGACACCTGGACTTGGATGGTGAAAAGGGGGAAAACTGAATGGTAGATGCACAAATAGTATGAAAAGAAAGATCCCAGGTTCTAATTCTGAACAAATCCTTTCACAGTGAAAACTTTCTTAAGTCCCTGTGGTGTCATTATTGGCGACCTGAATAAGCAATGGCATGTTCGTCTAGAGAGGCCCCTAGAGGCAAGTTAACGAAGACCAAAAAGAAAAACGAATAAAATGAAATAGGGCACCCAGTGCCCCCCTCGCTCTTCCCCAGCAGAGAGGTGAGATAAAAGCCAGAGGGTTCCCCAAATTCATCACAGCCTACCTCCTTCCCACCCACCCACCGCAACCCCTAAAAGACAAGGCTCATCAAAGAAAATCAGTCCACCTCGGCAGGTGAGGGTATTCCAGGGCCTTAGGGGGTCTGCACTGACTGCTTTCCTCCTGAGGTATGTCTACAAAGTTCTATCTTGTAGGTGGCAAGTGAGAGTCACAATCCCATTTGAAAACTTTTCCCCAAAAGAATAATGTTTCTCTTTAGAAACACTCCCTGACAAAGCCTTTAATTCTAATTCAGAAGAGCAAAGTCAAACTATGTGCCCTGAGATTTATTCGAAAACAAGATGCAGTGGGCCTGAAAGATTCTGGCCCCTAAAATCTGCTTAGAAGTTCAGCTCTGCCAGCCCGTGGTGACATCTTGGACCATCATCTATTCTTGCCCCTCAGGCTCACCTCCCACCGTACTGAAGCCCATCCTTTCACTGTGTCCCTCTGCTTCCCTGTGAGAGCACACAGCAAGGCCTTCTGCTTAGGCTTTGCCTCTACGCAGTCCATTTACCCAGAGCCGTACCCCTCCAGGGTCCTCTAATATTGCATCTCTACCATAAAGTGTTCCCAACTATTCCAAAACTCCGTTTCATTTAAGGGAGGACACATATCTAAAATCCAGCTGTTTAGTATTTTGTAGAGTCCCTGCGTAGTACAAAACTGCTTGGCTGCTATCTGAGAGGTTGAAGATTCAAGTCCACTCAGAAATGCCTCAGCAGAAAAGTCTTCTGATTTACTTCTGAAACACTGCAAACCCCATGGAACACAATTCTACTGTCGCACACATTGGGTAACCATGAGTCAGGGTGAAGTTGATGGCAAATGGTAACTGGATACTATGCTGTGTTAGCTGTATGTGACCATTCTTGCAAAAATCAAACACTATGTGTATTGCAACTAACAATGACACATGACAGATCAACTGGAAAGAAAAAGGCTAAGGAAGGGTGTACACACAGACCGAAACAACCCTGGAGTGTTCACAGGGATGGGAGGGGAAGGAGAATGGAGCAGGGATTAGCCGTAGAAGGGTAGAGAGAAGCGAATGGAAAGGTACTTAGAATTTGATGAGATATTGTAATAAATAGCATAGATCAATCATAATTGTTATAAAACAAAATAATGAAACATATATGGATGAGTGCATGAAATCCAATTATTTTTAGAAAATTAATTTACCATTTTTTTAAGTGTCCTTAAAGAGACCATTGACCTGCCTTCACAGTAAGGTGAAGACTTCTGGAGGGCAGCGATCGCTTCTTTTTTTAAGCACTGGTGGGTTTTCCATTGGCATTGCTTTGTTAACCCTAAGAAAGCACCCAACACCCACTTACTGCACTGAATTGGAAACATAATGTCTTTCTCCAAATCCTACCTGATCCCCACCCCCCCTTTTAGGAGACAGAAGGAAAGCATTTAAAAAGTGGGCTTGGAAGCATTTCAACACTCCCTTCAGGTTTCTGGTGCTGACCTCACCTTCTGATCCCACCATTATATAGAAAAAGGTTCATTTTATAAAATAAAGCCCAATTGCTGAAACCAGCTCATCTCTGTAGGATAATCCTAGGCCTTGTCTAGGAGGTTTCACAGAAAACCCAGGTGAGCTGAGAGCACCTCATAAAGCCAGACTTACCCAAATCATGTGACTGGCTTCTCAGTGTAACCCAAAGAAAGAATTTCCAGTCCCTCAAGGATCTTCCTCAGCAAGTGCACAAATTGTTTAGAGTGTTGGTTCGAAGTGTATGGAAATAGGTGTTTTCATAATGGGCTCCCTTCGGGCCCATGAACAGATTCCAATTCCAGAAAGCCAGGCTGGTGGTGGCAGGGTTGGGCTGGCCTCCCCTTGGTGCTGTCCTTTGAGCTTAATGCTGGTCCCTATCGTCACTGAGGACATAATAATGACATTGTCTGTGGTGCTATGGAGACCAGATTTAAAGAGCTAGAGACCATTGAGGTTGAACCTTAACCTACCTCTTAGACCATCAACAGCCATGGCAAAGGGAAAGGAAACTTTAAGGAGGCCTGTCTCTTCAAAAGACATCTCTGGTGGCCTAGTCTGTAAGGAGCTGCTAACCCAGAGGTCAAACTTCTCTGGTGATTCAAATCCACCAGCTGCTCTCAGGGAGAAAGATGGGCAATCTCCTGCAGGGTGTAATTTACAACCTCAGAAAACCCAATAAGGAGTCCCTTCAAAGGAAAAAGGCTAAGACGCTTAGAGGACTCTCCCAAGGTCATGACTTAGCATTAAAGCCTCAGTCACCTACAATTCCGATGCCAAACTTCTTCCATCTCAGCCCTGAGTCAACTTTCACACAGATATGCTAAGCACAAATTACTTCTGGAATTCCATGGTGCTCTTGTTAGGTGCCTTCAAGTCAGTTCTAACTCACAGAGGCCCTGTGTACAACAGAATGAAGCCTTACTGGCTCCCGCCCCATCACAACCTGCCTTGTGTACACCCATTGCCCACAACTGTGTGTTATAGCTATAACACAGGGAGCTTCTCACGACTCATGGAACCCCAAGTCAGAAATTCCGAGAGGCAGCAAGCAGCCTTTCTGTGTCTATTCTGAGGTGTTGCTACCAGAGGCTCAAAGTATTTATTTATTTAATTTTTTAAAAAAATTTTTTTGAGGGGAGGTAGGGGTACAATTCTTATCTTTGCACAACAATATCCGTTCTTGTCCAAATGACTACATCACCTAGGACTGAGCCCCAGGAGCTTCCTACACTAATGAGAGACCTTTGAGAACTTTGAAAGTAAACCCTCTGATATTTCTCAGGGAAAAGGACTGAAGCGGTGGGAATTGCTGAATCTTTCCCGACACTTTCCAGGTATTGAGAGTTTGATTACAAAGCATTAAAATAGAGCAACAATCAACAAGGAACTCATGAAATAGTACACAAAATGGGTGATCTTGGAGGACATTATGCTGAGCGAAATATGCACTCATAAAAAGACAAATACTGCATAATGCCACTGTTATAAAAGAGGACTGACATCAGGGTGGGGGGGGGGGAGACTGAGAAAGATGGGATAAATAATGTATACTGCATTGAAACAGATGAGGGAGAGAACTGTTTAAAAGGGACATATGATTAGGTATTATTGTCATGACAGGAGTCCAGAACGAAGGCTGCATAGTGGAGTGGACTTGGGGGGAGGGATTGAATAACAATGAAATATTTTTTCTTTTACTTTTCAAAGAGAAAAGCCAATTGGGGGGCAGCAGGGAGAAAAGTGCAACAATGAATGAATGGAAATCCAAGTCTCTGTAAACTTTCACTAAAATCAATTAAAAAATTAAAAAAATAGAGCAACTATCACAATGAAGAAGTCACATCAATTTCCCCCCATGCATATAACAGCTGCGTTTACACTATTCTATGATCTATTAAGTGTGTAATTATAAGTTTGTCTTGTTGTTAGGTGTCACTGAATCAACTATGACTTGTAGCAACCTAAAGAACAAGAGATCTGAACTTTGCCCTCTCCTGGTCCATCCTCCCAATCTCTGGCAGGATCCAGGCCATTGTTAAGAGTCTCTATGTCTATGCTTCGCATTGTCTTTCACTGACCTTCTACCTTTCCCAGCATGATGTCTTTTTTCCAATTACTGGTGTCCCCTGACAATGTGCTTAAAGTATTGTATCCCATTATGAAAATGGTAGAAACATTGTGAGAATTTCCAAAATATGACAGACTCATGAAGCAAGTATATGCATATGCTGCTAGAAAAATGGCCACCAATGGACATGCTCCATTCCAGGCTGCCACAAAACTTCAGTTTGTTAAAAACAGGAGGACCTGACAAACTCCATAAAGTGAAGCACAATAAAATGAGACATCCCTGTAATTTGAACCCATTGGCCACTCCGGGGGCGAAAGATGAGTCAGGCTGCTCTCATACAGATTTACAGCCTCGGAAACCCGTGGGCAGGGCCCTTTAAGGTTGTTTTGGGACTTGTCCACAATGAGCTTTTGGGTTTGGGCATGCGCAAACTGATCAGCAACCACCTCGCCCTCAAAGAAGTATGCACCACGCCAGGCCTGGAGAGAGCCTCTCAGTTTGTGGCAAGTCTTTCAGAAAAATGAACTCTAACTTTCTTTATCTGAGCTAAAATAATATGCAGTGGTATTTTTCTATTCTCCACACCAGAAAAGAGCTTAAAGGTCAGTGATTGAAAGCTGTTCAGATATTCAACAAAAGAAAAACCTGGTGCTCTGCTTCCACAAAGATTATTGTTGTTGTTTTGTACCATGGAGTCAGAACCGACTCATAGCTGACACTCCGGTGTGTGTTTTAAGAGGCAGTTAGTCGCATGAGAGGAGTTTACCCATCCTTCTCCCATAGAGCATCTTGTGGCCTCAAACAGCATGTGTTTGGGATTGCAGTGCAGCTTCTTTTTCTTTTTTTAAAATTTTAATTGAAATTTCAACAAAAGCTTATAGAGAATTTTTATTTCCATTAATTCATTGTTGCACATCTTCCTCCCTACCCATCCCCCACTCCCAGTATGCTTTTCTCTTGGAAAAAAAAAAATAAAACTCTTTCATTGTTACACAATTTTCTCCCCATCTTCAGTCCACTCTGTTATGCAGCTCTACATTATTTATCTCCTCTTTTTTTAGGTCCCCCCCAACACCATGTCACTCCAGTTTTATAAAAGTGGTATTATGTAGTATTTATCCTTTTGTGACTGAGATCGTTCACTCAGCATAATGTCCTCCAAGGTCACCCATTCTGTAGGATATTTTATGAGTTTCTTGTTTTTCAGTGCTGCATAATATTCCATTGTGTGCCTATACCACAGATTCTCTCTCCTTTCTAGGCCACCAGAACCCCCTCCATAGAGATTCCAGGCTAGAAAATGCTATGGGGGCAGTTCTGCTCTGTCATGTGGGTTTGCTATGAGTCCAATTGACACAGTAGCATCAGTAAAGGACAAAACATAGTATCTGGTTCTAGTGTTTAATAAACTTCAAGACTTTTTGACCAACAGCTAATTCATAATTCCTAGGAGATCTTTAAACAGAAAAGAAAAGAAGGAAGGGAAGGAGAGAGGAAAGAAGGGAGGGAGAGTGTGAGGGAGGGAAGGAGGAAGGAAGAAAACTCCACTCATCAGAATTAAATATCTTTTTTGTCGTTGTTGTAAGTTGAGTTACTGGCACAAAGAACATTGACGAATTTGAGGTGTCACCTCTGTCAAGTACATCAAGGTGAGTAAGGCCTTAAGGTTTCTATGCTTTCTGCAAAGAGGAAACTGCTTGATGGGGCCTGAAGAGATGAGAGATGCGAGCCCATCAGAATGACCGCACTCTGCTGACTGTGTCAGAACAGAGCATGGGTATAGTCGTCAGGGGAGGGAGCATAGCAGCTACTCTCTTCCCTCTTATCATCTGAACATGAATTCTCAGCTGAACATGAATTCTCAGCCTTGTTTCACCTGACAGAGATCCCTAACCTACGAGTGTCACAAATGCTAGATGGATGTTGGCTGAAACAAAGAGTACCAGAAGAATGTCTATCTGTGTTTTCACTGACCATGCAAAGACATATTTGACTGTGTGGATCACAACCAACTGTGGCTGACTCTGAGAAGAATGGGAATCCCAGAACAGTTGATTGTGCTTTTTCAAAAACTATGCTTGGACTAGGAGATCCAGTAAACACTGCATAGTTCAAAATCGGAAAGGGTATACGTGAGGGATGTACCCTATCTCCCTAGTTTTTCAATCTATATATGGAACAGATCACCCAGGAGGCTGGTCTCTATAAGGAGGAGTGTGGCATCAGGATTGCAGGTAGATTCATCAACAATCTGTGTTAAAGATAGACATAACCCTGCTTGCTGAAACTGAAGAGGACCTGAAGCACTTGCTGCAGAAAGTCAAGGGTTTTAGGCTTCAAAATGGATTGAAGATCAACATGAAGATGACAAAGATTTTCATAACTGGGCCAATTGGCAACATCATGATAGATGATAAAAAGATTGAGATTGTTAACAGCTTTAATTTGCTTGGCTCCACAATCAACACTCTTAGTACCAGCAGCCAGGAAATCAAAAGATGAATTGCATTGGGAAAATCTGCTGTCAGAGACATCACCAGAGTACTGAAGAGCAATGATGTCAGTCTGTAGACAAAGGTGAGCCTGATACAGGCCATAGTTTTCACAATTACTTGCTATGTGTCGGGAAGCTGGACAACTAAGGATGATAGAGGGAGACTTGATGCCTTTGAGCTGTGGTGCTGGAGAAGAGTATTGAATATACACACCATGGACTGCCAGAAGAACAAACTGGTTTATCCTGGAGAAGGTGAAACCAGGCTGCTCCTTGGAGGCAAGGATTCTAAAGCTTCGTCTGACATACTTTGGACATGTTGCAAGGAGGGACCAGTTCTTGGAAAGGGACGTCATGCTTGAAAATGTGGAGGGACAGCACAAGAGAGGAAGACCATCAATGAGATGGATTGACTCAGTGTCTGGGGTAATGGGGCGGTAGGTGTGTCAGAGACAATAAGGTTGGCAGAGGATAGAGCAGGGTTCAGAACTGTTGTATATGTGGTTACTTATGAGTCACAAGCAACTCAACAGCACATAACAGCAACAACAAGTGTTTACTTCTCACTCTGTAGTTCACTCACTTACTGACTGTTGTACTGTTGAAACTGACTTCAGCTGACCCTCCTGGGTTTCCAAGGCTGTGGATCACCTGGGAAGATCACCCATCTTTCTCTCATGGAGTGAGTAGTGGATTAGAACTGCTAGAAAGGCTTGATCTCTTAGTTAGCAGAGCAATTCCTTCTGGACTACAACACCAGAGCACTCTCTTATCCTTTAAAGGAAAACCAAAAATGCACTAATAATGCTAATTTTTTCATATCTATAACTAATAATTGGTATTCCAAATAAATTTCTTGAAGAACTGAGAAATCTCCAAGATTTTTACCTAAATTGTGGTCAAAAGACTCTAGGATTTGTAGCAGAGTAAGCACGTCATAGAAACCGTTGTTGGTCTCTCTTCCTCAGGGCTGCCGACTCGGTTCAGCCAGGGAATCATGCCTTCAAGTTCTCTAGTTGAAGTGTGACCTGCTTCCCCAGGGCCATAGATCACAGGAAACAGCCTACGACTCTTCCTAAAACATGAGCAAAGAGCAGCCAGGGTCTTAGCAGCTCATCACAGATGATCAAGCCAAGTCATCTGAGAAGAGTTTCAGATAGGAATGGATTTTCAAGAATGTAGACAAGACATAAGGAAACTCTCCAGGGAGTAGGAAGTACCCCTGGGCAAGACTTAAAAACCCAAACAAAAACCAGCAATCTCACAGACTCAAGCTGACCTCGATTCTTGACATCGCAAGGGTAGAACAGTGTTCTGTTTTCTACTCTGGTATTTTCAACAGCCCATTTTTAGAAGGAATTTGCCAGGCCTTTCTTCAAAGACTCTTCTGGGTAAAATCAAACCACTAATCTTTCAGTTAGCAGTGAATTTTCAGAGATAGCAAATCACATTAGAGCTGATTGCTCTTCTTTCTCCAGCAACTGATGGATTCAAACCGTGTGCCTTTAGGTTGACAGCGCAGCTCCTTACCACTAAGCCACCAGAGTTCCCTTCAGTTAGCACTTGTTTGTTATTGTGTATTATAGAGTCAGAATTGACTCATACCGTCCCTCCAGTGGGTTTTCAGAAATCATAAATTGCACAGGAAGAGATTAGCCATCCTGTTCTGCAGAGCAACCAGTGGATCCAAACTGTGTGCCTTTAGGATTGCAGCTCAGCTCCTTAAAATGTGCATCCCCTGCAGGCAAGCTGAACGGACCTGCAGCACTTTGCTACAGCACGTCTGTTGTGGTTTGTTGTTGTGTGCTGTTGAGTTGGAACCGACCCAGAGCTGACTCTCCAGCAGGATATCTAAGAGAGAAAATAATTTTTAAAAGCCAGAAAGAGCCACCTGGCAGAAACTGTGGTCTTCCACATGGGGAAACCTGTGAACTTCCTCCCTCTGAGCTCTTGCCAATGCCTCTCAGAGACAAGAATCCAAGAAAAGCTAATATATGCATCTGTTCCCAGGGCTCAGAGCAGGTGGACAGAGACTCTGAAGAAGCTGTGATTTCCCCCTTTTTGGTCATAGTATTAGAATAGGTCATAGGCTGCGTCTCCTCAGAATAAAAACATTGCACTTTTCTATGTCACAAACCTTACTCTGCTTTCCAATGTAAAAAAAACTTCGTTTGATTTCTGATGATAAAACACTGTGCTGACCTTTGCAGCTATAGCCATGACTCAGATAATAACTTAGAAGAACAGCCCATAATGATTCCTTAGTCTGTTCTTGAGATTTTACTGACACCTGGCTGCCTGTAATTATTGTCGCCAGTACAAATTTCACAGTCACTGGGTAAAGTGTGCAAAGGTGGAATTTTCTCTTTTCTCCTTTAATGGAACATAATGTGTGCCTTGAGCCTCTAGTCGGCTTCAAAGCAGAGAAAATTTAATCTATTCACTTTCAGATAGTCATTCAAATTCAATCATCTCTTCATCAATTCAAGTTTATAATTTATTCACAATTGAGTTGAAAACTCTATTTTCCCCCTACTCTCCCCTTCTTGCTGCAGTTGAATTTAACTCTTGAGGACTTATGTAAGGAGTCCAGTTCTTGATTCTGACATGGTGCCTGTCCACTATGGATACTAAGTCCATTCTAACCCATGGTGCCCCGTGTGCTGCGGAGTAGAGCCAAGCTCCACAAGGTTTGCTTGTCTTTTTAATTATAGCTATTCTGATGCTACTGTTGCTGAGAATATTCATAAGGAGACTATACCAATTCAAGTTTCTACACACCCAAGTCAGTACATTGATTCCATTCTATGAGTTCTGTGACATTCCCACTTTTGATTTCTGAGTTGGTCCTCCTCCACTAACATACACTCCCCACACCTTAAGATTCCTACCAGGTCTTTTGAGTTGCTCTTCATTGTAATCTTTACAAAGGAGAATTTCACCACCACCACCCCACACCCCCAGAGCCACTGGATGAGTTCAAACCACCCGCTTTTAGGTTAGCAACTGATTGCAAACTGCTTATGCCACCCAGGGGTTTGGGGAGATGACAAATGTACCTTAAAAGGTGACTTGGTTGGTCCCTGGGACCATGAGTGTCTGCTCACTGATTTTCCTTTGAGAATGTAGCTATATCTAAGGTATAGCTGGTTCACAGTGGGGGTTGCTACATTTTGCGTTCACCTAAGCCTTCAGGACACTGTGCACACCTTCTTAGAACATCAAGACTCGACAGAGACTGCTCAGACACTCTGTCATGCTTTTGAATAAGTGGCATTACCATGTCCATTCACCGCCTCTTGGTGGTATGATTTCTTTCCAACATTTACTGGCTTGTTATTTCTCAACAGCCCCTGAGAGAAACCTAACACTATGGTTCAGGAAGACAGACTTAAGTACCTTCTTCCCAGAAGGGCCCTCAGACAAGAGCTTGAGGTTACAGATGGGGCACAGGGAGCCCTTAAACTCACATACAACCCAGTAGTTTCTCCAAACACTTTTGCAACAACTAATGTGAAGGCCAGGAAATGTATCTATCTGCCCCGATCTCCTTCCAGGCCTTTTCTGTCTTGTATCTGGGTTAAGATATGGAATTTAGACATCAATAATCATGGACTGACCAAAGTAAGTATTAATACATACATGGTCTTACAATATCAGCAATAAAAAAGATTAAACACAAGCAGATATGTAGGCAGACAGGCAAGACCAACAGAAATGGATAGGTGTGAAGGACTATGCTCATGACCATATAAGGATTGGACAAATGATATTTCTACATTCATGTTAACATGTTGTTGTTGTTGTTATTGTTATGTGCCATCAAGTCTCTTGTGACTCATAGCAACCCTATGTACAACAGCTCTGAACCCTCCTCTACCCCCAGTACCCCAGTCACTGAATCAATCCATCTCATCGAGGGTCTTCTCCTCTTGTGCTGTCTCTCCACCCTCCCAAGCATAGTGTCCCTCTCCAAGGACTGGTCCCTTCTTGCAACATGTCCAAAATATGTCAGATGGAGCTTCAGAATTCTTGCCTCAAGGAGCAGACAGGTCTCACCCTCTCCAGGACAAACCTGTTTATTCTCCTAGCAGTCCATGGTATATTCTTGATCATAACCAAATACCTTGAGGACATAAGTTGCTGATTAAAGGTCCTTTAGACCATATCCTCTTGGGGATAATGTTGCTACATCTTGCAATAGTGAGCATTCTAAGAGCTTGCAGCAGCCACTTAAGGTACAACAATTGGTCTCTCCCTGCCCAAAACAAAGAAAACGGAAGAAAAGTAAACACATGTAGGAACCAGTACAAGGGACTAATGGACCACATGGAGCTCAACTTCCATAACCCTGAGACCAAAACATCTAGGTGGTGCCCAGCAACACTGCTGACCTCTGTGAAAGGGATCACAGGGAGGACACTGGATGGTGGGAGATGTGAAATCAAATTTTTGTTTGTTGTTATGTGCTGTTGAGTCGCTTGTGACTCATAGCGACCCTATGTACAACAGCCCTAAACTCCGCTCTGTCCTGTGCCAATTGCACTGTCTCTGACACTCCCATCCCAATTATCCCAGCCACTGAATCAATCCACCTTATAGAGGGCCTTCCTCTCCTGCGCTGTCCCTCCACCCTGCCAAGCATGATGTCCTTCTCCAAGGACCTGTCTCTCCTCACAACACGTCCAAAGTTTGTTAGACGGAGCCTCAGAATCCTTGCCTCCAAGGAGCCACCCGGTTTAACCCTTTCCAAGATGAATCTGTTTGTTTTCCTAGCAGTCCATGGTATTCTCAATACTCTTCTCCAGCACCACAGCTCAAAGGCATCAATTCTCCTTCTATCCTCCTTGGTCATTGTCCAACTCTCTGATGCATAACAAGTGATTGCGAAGACCATGGCCTGTATCAGACGCACCTTAGTCTCCAGAGAGACACCATTGCTCTTCAGTACTTTGGAGAGGTCCCTAACAGCAGACTTTCCAATGGCAATGCGCCTTTTAATTTCCTGGCTGCTGGTGCCAAGACTGTTGACTGTGTGTGTGTACCCGAAACCAAATTACAGAGGATAAAAGGGGGCACAGTTACTGCTCCAGGAGACAGGTGGAAACTCCAAGACTATGGCCTTTAATCACTCCTTGAACATAGAACAAAACTCACCCCTTGTGGCTCAACTTTCAACCAAATAGTGATTTTTATATATAAAAAAACATATAAAAAATTATTTTGTTGGGGAAGTGGGAAGTACGTCAGAATCAGTGAGACTGATGCAGGACAGGGCAGGCTTCAGAGCTGTTGTACCCAGGGTCACGGCGGCCCTGACCCCTGGAGTAAGGATAATTAAGGGTGGGATTGAGCCTGCAGAACCTGCTCCAGGCCCTCACTTCAAATCCCTCACGAGGCTTGCGGAACGGTGTCTTGGTGTCTCGAGTCTCGCTCCACTCTGGAAGGCAGCCAGCTAAGCGGGTGGGATGGCTGGCGGCTCCTCCTCGTGGCAGTCAGGTAAGGGAAGTTTCTGGGGTCTTTTGCTTTGTGTGTTACTGTCCTTTTTGGCCTTCAAAGGTAGGTGGGCAGCCCTGACCCCTAGAGAAAGGGTAATTAACACGTTGCTGCAAATAAATGATGGCTTGGGGGTTGGGGGGTGGCAATGTGTTTCTAAGCACTGTCATCAATTTAAAAGTGTGTGGCAATGTGTTAAGTAAGGGTGGGGTCAAGCCTGCGGGGCCTGATCCAGGCTAGGGCATGTAACCCTGGTATGTCCACTTGCTGTACAGAGGTAACTCGTGGTTGCTGTGAAGCCAAATACTGCTACCCATGGTGGACAGTGTTTGGTGAAGCTCCCCGATTAAAACAAGCTTGGAAGCAGGAGTGGCATCCACTTCCACAGTAGCTTGCCTCTGGAAACCCTATGAACCTGGGGAAAGGA
>NW_006399759.1:3080596-3085631 GCF_000299155.1 Elephantulus edwardii
ATAAATATAACAATATAAATTATATAAATAATTGTGTGTGTATATATATACCATTAACACCAGGGAAGCACTCACTACTTGGAATAGCCAACTGTATAAGGTCGAAAGACCTGCATTTGCCCAAGGATAAAGTCCTAAAGGCATGGAGGGGTAGGACAGAAGGATGAATGGGAAAAATAATTACAAGGACAAAGTGAGGAGAGCATGACTGCATTGTGGCTGTGGTGATTAATGCAATGAAACAAAATGTGAATGAATGGCAGGATGGAAACCTAATTTGTTTTATAAACAAATACTAAAGTCACTATAAAAAATAATGGTTGACTGTGATCTGGATATCACATGAGCTTCTGTCCCCAAAACAATACCTGATGTTACTGTGAGGAAAAATGCTTGAGGGACTACAGAAATATGAGGAACAACTATGAGATATCATCTCATGCCACCAACAATAGTAAAGTTCAACAGAGCAGCAAACAACAAATGCTGGAGAGGTTGTGGAGATATTAGACCTTTATTCACTGTTGGTAGAAGTGCAAAATGGTGCAACCACTGTGGAGGGCTGTGTGGTGCTTTCTCAAAAGAAAAAAAAAGTTGCAAATAGAAATACCATTTGACCCAACAATTACACTACCGGGAATATAGTGCTAAAGAAAACAGAACTGCCACCCAAACAGCACATCCATGTTTATTGCTGCTTTGTTCACAATAGCGAAGAAATGCAAGCAACCCAAGTGCCCATCAACAAACAAATGGATAGAGACGCTCTGGTATATTCAACAATGGAATACTATGCAGCATTGAAAAACAAGGAACTCATATTATACAAAATGGATGACCCTGGAGGACACATTATGGAGAGTGAAATATCTCAGTTATGAAAGGACAAATACTGCATAATATCACTGTTCTAAAATAGGACTGGCATGGGACTTGGGGGGAAACTAAGAAAAGAGGGGATAAATAATGATCACTGCATTTAAATAGATGAGGGAAAGAACTGTCTAAAAGAAATGTATGATTAGGTATCATTTGTTTGACAACAGTCCAGCATAAGAGCTGCATAGCAAAGTGGACTGGGGGTAGGGCAGGGAGGAATTTGTGCAACAATGATTTAATCTTTTTAAAGAGAAAGCAAACTGGGGCATGGGGGGGGCAGCTAGGGAAGAAAATGTGCAATAATGAATTAATGGAAATCCAAGTTTTCTGTAAACTTTCATTCAAATATCAACTAAAAATAATTTTTTAAAAAAAGAAATATGAGGGCTACCATCAGTAAGGAAAACATATCTATCCATCAACATTGGCCACATCATTCTGCCACAAAATAGTCTAATTTCTTTCCATTTACTCTATTACCTTGTAAGGTACCAGTGTGAGTTGTGAGTCAATTCAGAGAAAAATCAATAATCATGGCCCCACAAAATAAAATACTATGGTATACCTAATCCTGCAATATCAGTAATAATAAAGGTAAAATGGACTGTTCCACAGGATTTTTCAATGGCTGAATTTTTGGACATACATCTTCAGGTCTTTCTTCCAAAGTACTTTTGTGTGAACCCAAAAGTCCAGGTTTTTGTTTACCAGCTAAGGTATAATCAACAGCAATGAGAAAAATGTTATTTCATAATGGAAATGAGATCAGAAGAAAGTCCTAAGATTGTTCTAAAAATATGAGCAGGTGTTGGGGGGGGGGCGTGTAGAAATAACTACTTACTGCTTCCCTCTTTACAAATACCCTTACTCTACCGCTCATATGGACACGTAAATTGCTGAAAGATGGTGAAAAACTAGTCCCTTATTCTCTTACCTTTAAATCTTCTCTCTTACTTATATGTTCATTTACATATTTTAAAGTCAGCTTCTCAGACAGCCACATTCCTTTTCCCTAAAGAAAATATTTTATATCAATTATTTCAATTCCATCTTGAAGCTCTTTGAACAATAAAACCAGCCCTAGAAGTCCTAGAAGAGCCATCGTTATTTAGAGCTGCCCATCTAGAAATGTGTCCTCTGACTTCCTTTCTTATTTTGGAGATAAAGTTCAATCCAGTCAAAACAAGTCTTCTAAGATCTTTCAGACCTTCCATGTTTGTTCATGACCTTGACAGTTTTGTGGAGTACAGGTCAGGTATTTTGTAGAAAGTCCCATTATTGGTATTTGTTTAATGCTTTTTTCCTGGTTAGACTAAATCTGGATGGATTTCCTGAGGCATCATCCACAGAGTGTGTGAAAAGCAATATATACAAACTTCGTAAGTAAACCAGTATACAAGAAAAAATGTATTTAAAAAACAAAACAAGTCCTCTCATTTCATGGGATCTAAATTTTTAAACATGATAGCTTCTGAATGTGAACTTATCAAAGCATTTGTTGTGTTGTTGCCGTTGAGTCACTTACAACAGTCCTGAACTCTATCCTGAGGCAACTATATTGTCTCTGTGACACACCTACCTCCATTACCCTAGTCACTGACTTAATCATCCAGAGTCTTTCTCCCTTGAGTGGTCCCTCCACCCTCCCAAGCATGATGTTCCTCTCCAAGGCCTTCTCCCTCCTTGCAACATGTTCAAACTATGTCAGATGGAGCTTCAGAATCCTTGCCTCCAAAAAATAGCTTCATTTCACTCTCTCCAGGATGAAACTGTTTGTTCTCCTAGCAGTGCATGGTATATTCAATACTCTTCTCCAGCACCACAGCTCAAAGGCATCAATTCTCCTTCTATTATCCTTAGTCATTGTCCAACTTTCTGATGCATAGAATGTAATTGTGAAGACTATGGCCTGAATCAGGCACATCTTAGTCTCCAGACTGACATCATTGCTCTTCAATACTCTGGAGATGTCCCTGACAGCAGATGTCCCCAGTGCAATTCATCTTTTGAGGTCCTGGCAGCTAGAACCAAGAGTGTAGATTGAATATGTATGGAGACAGGACATCTGTGGCATACACCCTTCCTGATTTTGAATCACGCAGTGTTTTCTTGAGCCATTCTGATGATTGCCTCCTGGTCCAAGTATAGGTTTTGCATAAGCACAAACTACCAAAGTACAAATGTATCCTTTCTAAATATGACAACAAAGACAGAAAATGATAGACTGATAATTGACTACATAGAAATAGAGACTATGTATGTAACTCAGAAAATCATAAAATTAGATGGAAAAAGGAAAGCTCAAAAAGAAAATAGAAGCAATACATAGCATCAAAATAAAATGTTGATATCCTTATAGTAAAAGACCAATAAAAACGTTAAAAAACCCCAAAGATTAACTTTTTAAAAAATGTTGTTTTTAGGTGCCATCAAGTGGACTCTGAATGATAGACAAGCAGAAGATTTCTAGGGGAAATCGCCAAAAGAAAATATGCAAGTGATGAACAAAACATATACTTTAGAAAAGAAATTCAAGCGTACACATTTAAATGATGCCATTTCCCCCTCATACAATGTTGGCAAGCTTGCAAGAAAGCAGATACATTTTCGCACTGTGGCTTTGAGTGCAAATGCATGTGATCTTTTTGAAGAGTAATTTCACAGTTTGTAGTAAAGCCTTGGAAAAAAAAATTTCTATTCAAGGAGAGCATAACTTCCCACGCCGTGAGGACAGTGAATTTTCTCCAAAGGGAGAAAAATTGTTTACTTCCCAGTGCAGAGACCTGACAAAGAGAATGTTAGCCAGGAAATCAAGGTGAACACCAACAGACATTAAATCATGTTGCAAGCATGCTGCCCTCATATGACCTGATGTAAAGGACCCTTCACTTCTGTGACCATCCTCCTCAGAACTCATAAAAATAAAATATCTCTCTCTCGCGCGCGCGCGCTTTCTACCCCTCTCTCTATATATATCTCTTCCCCTCTCTCCTCTACCTCCCCCTCTAGGAGCTTTTTAGAGGCTGTAGACTGCACAGGAGGAGATTGCCCGTAGCCCTCCCACAGAACGGCTATGGATCGGAATCAGCAGGCAGGCGCCACGTTTGGGTTAGCAGCGCAACTCTGTGGACGATGCCTCAAGAACTCCATCTAGATTTAGTCTAGTAAGGAGAAAAGCAATAAACAAATATCAATAATGGGACGTTCTTCAAAATACTTGACCTGTACTCCGCAGAACTGTAAAGGTCAGAGAGCTCTAGTAGCCTAGTGGCAAGAAGTTGTGCTGCAGTCCCAAAAGCCCACAGTTTGAATCCACCAGATGCTCTGCTGGAGAAGGAGGGGCAATATCCTCCTGTGCCAGTCAGATCTGATTCGACAGCACACAGCAAGTAATAAAAAATTTAAAAAAATAAAAAATAATAAAAAAACCCAAACTGTCAAGGTCATGAACAAACATGGAACATCTGAAGGTCTGAGAAACGTCACAGCAGAAGGAGACCTAAATTGGCATGGGACCTTGAATGAAATCAAAGGACATCAGGTAAAAACCAAAGAATCTCAATAAAGCATGAGTGTATAGAAGTATCAGTTGCTAGCCAAAAAGCCAGCATTCAGATCTTCTAGCTCCTCCTTGAGAGAAAGATGGGCAGAAAGATTTATGGCTTTGGAAGCCCAGAAGGTCACTATGAATTGGAACTTATGCTACAGAAGTGGTGGATGGGATTTAGTGAATTGTTTCCATCAATACTGGTTCATTAAATATCATACATGTAGAATGCTAATGTGTTGTTATTGTTGTTATGTGCCATCAAGTTTCTTGCAACTCATAGAAACCCTACGTACAACAGTTCTAAACCCTGATCTATCCTTTATTAGTCTTACTGTCTCTGACACACCTATCCCCATTACCCCAGTCACTGAATCAATCCATCTCATCGAGGGTCTTCCTTTCTTGTGCTGTACCTCCACTCTCCCAAGCATTATGTTCCTCTCCAAGGACAAAGAAATTTGGTACCATTATATGAAGTCTTCTTCTCTTCTCCTCTCCCGTCCCCTCCCCTTTCTTCTTCTTCTTCTTCTTCTTCTTCTTCTTCTTCTTCTTCTTCTTCTTCTTCTTCTTCTTCTTCTTCTTCTTCTTCTTCTTCTTCTTCTTCTT
>NW_006399759.1:3085731-3087252 GCF_000299155.1 Elephantulus edwardii
TCCTCCTCCTCCTCCTCCTTTCTTCTTCTCTCTCTCTCTCTCTCTCCTGTAAAACAAAGTCTATCAAGTCCTAAGAGTGTTTGTATTTCTTTACTCAGAATTGATCCTAGGAAAACAATCAAAAGCGGTCAAAGAAACTGCCTATGTGTCCATTTTAGCATTCTTTATAATAAAGTAAAAAAACCCAACAACAATTCATTGACATCAATTTTTACGCATAGCTGACCCTCCAGCAGGTTTTCAGAGGCTATAAATTGCCTGACAGGATATTGTCCATCTCTCTTCCATGGAGCTGCTGGTGAATTTGAACATCTGTAGAGGCTGTGTTAGCCCTCTCTAAGGACTAGTACACCAGGAGAAAGCCTCTTCCCTCCATCCACCAGCAGAAAGCCTCTTCCCTCCATGCTATGAAAGCCTGACAGTCATTAAAAAGGCTATCAAGGATACCTTACTATATCAGTCAGGTTTGTGATGTATTAAAGGAAAAAATAGAAATTATCTTACAGTGAGATCCTCCTTTTATTGACAGATATTAGTAGATTCGTTTTTACTTTGAGTTTATATTTTTCTACATTTTACATGCCCATGTTATTTCCTAATAAAGAAAGATTGTTGCTTTTAAATGATAACATCAAAATTAATTGTACTCTCTAAGTCCTCCAGTATTGAGTCTCTCAAAAATGCACTTAACTGGTTTTATTGAACTTCTGTTCAATGACTTAAACTTTCATTAATTACGTGTGTGAAGTTTCTAGCCCAAAATGATCTAAAAAGGTGTAGGACAAAGTTTTATTATTGAGAATAGAAACAGAACGTGAATGACTAAGACATTTAGTTCACAGTACATAAACTGAGTTGGACAGTTTTTGCAAGATCTTTGATGATATAACATTTGAGGCTAGTTCTCTTTTTACATTTCCCTTTGGCTAGTTGGGAAGAAAAATTGATTTTTATAGCGTTGTTCTATTACTGCAATTCTATACACTATTTTGCCTCATGTCGGGAAATAATGAAGAAAATAAAATTTTCATTTAACTCTCTTGCTAACAGAGCAGTATTTCAAAGTTGGCGGTCCACACCAGAGGTAGATTGATCCATTCTTTAAATTAGATTGTCTGAGAGGTAGGCGAGTTCTCTTGGGAGAATTGTCAAGCTATTAATCAACACCTAGTCATGTGGGGACACTAGTCAGCAAGAAAAAGTTATGAACATACAACAACAGGAATGAGTGTCAGCATAAGTATGGCAAACAAAGAAAAAGAATGCATACAGTATTATTTCATTTATGTAAAATCCCAGGTGATAGAAATAGACTGATAATGACAGAAAAACAAATTCACAGTAAACCTGGTGGTGGAGAGGGGAAGAGCTTGAGAGAAAAATTTTGAGAGTAATGCATATATGTTGTTGTTGTTATTGTTGTTGTTATGTGCCATCCAGTCACTTGCGACTCATAGAGACCCTATGTACAAGAACCCTAAACGCCGTTCTATCCTGTGCCAACCTCGCCATCTCAAACAC
>NW_006399759.1:3087802-3095045 GCF_000299155.1 Elephantulus edwardii
ATTGAAGACTGCAGTCCTTGACCTTCTGCAGCAAGCGCTTCAGGTCCTCCTCAGTTTCAGCAAGCAGGGTTGTGTCATCTGCATAACGCAGGTTGTTGATTGACTCTTCCACCAATCCTGATCCCACATTCCTCCTCGTTCAGCCCAGTGTCTCGGATGATCTGTTCTGCATACAGATTGAAAAGGTATAGAGACAAAAAAATATCCCTGACGGACCCCTTTCTTGATTTTGAACCATCCAGTGTCTCCCTGCTCTGTTCTGATGACTGTCTCTTGGTCCAAGTATAGGTTTCGCATTAGCACAATCGAATGTTCTGGAATTCCCATTCTTCTCAGAGTCAGCCATAGCTTGTTGTGATCCACACAGTTAAAAGCCTTTGCACAGTCAATGAAGCACAGATAGACATTCTTCTGGTAGTCTCTGCTTTCTGCCAAGACCCATTTTACATTAGCTATAATATCCCTAGTACCACGACCTCTTCTAAATCCAGCCTGCACATCTGGCTGTTGTCATACTCTGTTGACATACTGTTCCAAAAGTTTTTGGATAATATTCAGCAGAATCTTGCTTGCATGTGATATCAATGATATTGTTCGATAATTTCCATGCTCTGTTGGGTTACCTTTCTTTGGAATGGGAATAAATATCAATCTTTTCCAGTCAGTTGGCCAGCTGGCTGTCCTCCAGATTTCCTGGCACAACTTAGTGAGCACATCCAGGGCAGCGTCTGTTTGTTGAAATAAATCAATTGGTATGCTGTCAACTCCTGGAGCAGTGATGTTAAATATGGTGATAGATACACACACACAGAGCACATATAGCTATTATTGTGTACTGACGAGTTGGAACTGACTCGTAGCTGACTCTCCAGCATGTTTTCGGAGGCAGTAAATCACCAGGAGGAGATTGCCCTCTTTCTCCCATAGATCAGCTGGTGGATTTGAACCTCATTGCCTTTGGGTCTAGCGGACAGAAAGTGATGCTACCAAGCCAAAGTTGGGTGACTTTAATCCTCAACCCTGGGGCTTGTTTTTAATTGTTTTGGGTCAAACATTCTTCTAGGTTGTATAACCCTGGTCTGTCCTCTTGCTGTGCAGAGGTAACTCGTGTTTGCTGTGAAGTTGAACACTGTGACACTGATGTATCTAATGTGATGATGGTTACCCACAGTGGACAGTGTTTGGTGGAGCTCCCTGATTAAAACAAGAGTGGAAGCAGGAGTTGCATCCACTTCTGATATAACTTGCCGCCCGAAACCCTATGAACCTTGAGAAAGAATGAAAATTACACAAGTGTTCAGGTCTTTCGTTCATAGAGTCGCTATGAGTCGCCTATGACTCAACGGCACTCAACAATACGATAACAACCACTAGACCACCAGAAACTCCATATACATTGTACAACACTAGACACAATAAATTTAACAAAAATGTTTCCCTTCTATTCCTTTTTTTAATTAATTTTACTTTTGATTTTTATTTTAACAAAAGATTACAGAAAACGTGGATGTCCATTCATTCATTGCTGCACATTTCCCTTCTATTCCTGTAAAACTGAGATGTGATGAGAGCTAATGCTGTCACTCAAAAACTCAAACTCATTGCCAGTGAGTCGGACCGACTCAGAGCTGACCCTTCAGGGAGCTTCCGGAGGCTGTAGGTCACAGTGGAGGGGGGTACCCAACTGCAGCTGGACTGAAATGGCCAGAGAGGCACCACCATGGGGTGAGTAAGGCAACCCTTTATGGACCCTAATGCTGTAAACTGTTCATAAATTATTAGTATATCTAGTTTATTTGAGTTCCTAATAGTGATGTCTATTGATGTGCTGGTTTTCAGCAGAATTTTGTTCAATAATTTCCGCACTCTGTCAAGTCAGTGGTTTTTTGGAATTGGAACAAACATCAATCTCTTCCAGTCAGTTGGCCAGGTGGTTGTTCTCCAGATTTCTTGGCACAACTGGGTGAGTGTGTCCAGGCAGCTTCTGTTTGTTGAAATACGTCAATTGCTGAGATGTCTAATTCTGGGGCCTTGTTTTTTGCCAATTCCTTCAGAGTAGCTTGAACTCCACCTTCATCACCATAGGCTCTTGAGCATATGTTGTTTCATTAAATTCTTTGGTGTCAGCCAGATCTTTTTGGTATGGTGAGTCTGCGTACTCCTTCCATCTTCTTTTGATGCTTCCTGGGTCATCTAACATTCGTCCCACAGCATCCTTAAGTAACACAAGACTTGAATTTTTTTCTTCAGTCCATCAGCTTAATAAATGCTGAGCAAGTTCATCCCTTTTGATTTTCCAATTTCAGCTCTTTGCAAATTTCATTATTATACTTTGCTTTGTCTTCCCACGTTGCCCTTTGAAATCTTCTATACAGCTCCTTTACACCTGTATTTCTTCTCTTTGTTTTGGCTTCTTGGTGCTCAGGGTCTTTTCTAACATCCATTTTGGCCTTTTCTTCCTCCACCTTTGTAATAACCTTTTACGTTCTTCATGGACGATATTCTTTATATTCTCCCACAGCTCACCTGGTCTGTTCAAGGCCTCAAACCTGTTCCTGAGATGGTTTTAAAGTTCAGAAGAGATAGACTCAAGGTCAAACTTTGATTCTTATGGATTTGATTTTGTTTTCTTTAGCTTCAGTTTGAACTTGCATACAAGTAGTTAATGATCTGATCCACAATCAGCATCTGACCTAGTTTTCACAGCCAAAATTGAGGTTCCTCAGTGATTTTTCCCCCCCACAGATATAATCAATCTGATTCCTGTGCAGACTATTTGTGTTATTTTCCTATTTTTTAAAAAAAAATTCTTTTTTGAATGTACGCCGTCAAATTGGATCTGATTGGTACAGGAGGAGATTGTTCCTCCTCTCCAGCAGAGTATCTGGTGGATTCGAAAGGCTCACCTCTGGGATTGCAGTGCAGCTTCTTACCACTAGGATATTTGTGTTTCTTATAAAACATATTTGCAGGGAGCTCTGGCGGCCTAGTAGCAAGAAGCTGCACTGCAATCTCAGAGGTATGTGGTTTGAGTCCACCAGATGCTCCGCTGGAGAAGGAGGGGTCATCTCCTGTATTAATCAGATCTGATTTGATGGTAGACACACAAAAAAATAATAAAATAAAAATTTTAAAAAACATATTTGCAATGAATAAATCATTGATTGTACAGAATTCCCTCATTCTGTGTCCAGCCTCATTTCTGTCACCAGGGCTATGTTTCCCAACTACTGATACTTCTTCCTTGTTACCACCTTTTGCACTGCAGTGTTTAGAAGAGGCCATGGCCCTAGGGACATTATAGCCAAAGTTAAATGGATCTTACCTGAAAGCAGACAGTACCAAAGGAATATCTACTTGAGTTTCATTGACTACTCAAAGGTGTCTAACTGTGTGGATCACAGCAAACTATGGCTAACTATAAGAATAATGGGAATCCCAGAACACTTGATTGCGTGTTCATGCGAAACCTATACTTGGACCAGGAGGCAGTCATAACAACAGAACAGGGAAACACTGCGTGGTTCAAAATCCGGAAAGGTGTAGACCAGGGGTGAGTCCTATCTCCATAACTTTTCAATCCGTTTGTGGAACAGATCATCCAGGAGGCTGAGTTTTATGTGGAGGAATGTGGCATCAGGAGTGGAGAAAGACCCATCAATAACCTGTGTATGTAGATGACCCAACCTTGCTTGTGAAAACTGAAGAGGACATGAGGTATTTGCTACAGAAAGTCAAGGACTACAGCCTTCAATATGGATTGAAGCTCAACATCAAGAAAACAAAGATTCTCACCACTGTACCAGTTGGCAATATTATGATAGATAGTGAAGAGACTGAGATTGTAAACAGCTAAAGTTTGTTTTACTCCACAATCAGCAATCTTGGTACCAGCAGCCAGGAATTCAAAAGATGAACTGCTTTGGGAAAATCTGCTGTCAGGGAATCCCTCCAGAGTACTGAAGAGCAATGATGTCAGTATAGAGACTAAAGTGCACCTGATCCAGACCATGGTCTTCACAATTACTTGCTATGCATCAGAAAGCTGGACAATGACTAGGGATGAAAGAAGAAGAATGATGCCTTTGAGTTGTGGTGCTGGAGAAGAGTCTTGAACATACCATGTACTACTGCTAGAAAAACAAACAGACTTGTCCTGGAGAGGGTGAAACCATGCTGATCCTTGAAAGCAAGGATTTTGAAACTTCATCTGACATATGTTGGGCATGTTGCAAGAAGGGACAAGCCCTTGGAGAAGGACATCATGCTTGGAATGGTAGAAGGACAGCACAGGAGAGGAAGACCCTAGATGAGATGAACTGACTCTGTGACTCAGGTAAGGAGGGTAGGTGTGTGAGAGACAATGAAATCAACTCAAGATAGAGCAGGGTTCAGAACTATTGTACTTAGGGTCACTATGACTCAAGAGCACATACCAGCAACAGTAGTGGCCTGCATCTCAATTTTAACATTAAAAATAAAATAAAAAGTCACTTGCTATTCAATAGTTTGATAGAGATATACTGATTTAATGTTATCATTTTTTAGATTAATCTCTGAACAGATCAACTTCCTCCTCTGTGTAAATGTCAGAAAGAAATGAAAATAGTTCAGAGGTATGCTCCTGTCATAAAGTCAGAGTCTTTTTAGCCTATTTAAACCTAGATTACTCTAGGTTTTCCTTCAGAGTAAATCTAGGATAACTGTTGTCCTGTGGACATTATGAAGAATACAAACACATTGAGTTGGACTTTGTTGTTGTTTCAATAATATATTTGCATTTGTATGCCTATATTTACAAATGGAATGTATTTAAAAAGATGAGTGAGAAAGAATGACATTTCCCAGAAATAAAAATAAAAAGTGGGAAGAGTTAGTTCTGGTGACCTCATAGTAAGAAGCTGCATTGCAATCCCAAAAGAATATCATTCATGCTCGCTTCAGCAGTACATATACTAAAACTGGAACAATACAGAAAAGATTAGCATGGCCCCTGCTCAAGGATGACATGGAAATTAGTGAAGTGTTCCATATTTTTAAAGACCCGAATAAGCACAGCTCTCCTTAAAATGAGAAACAAGGTAGGAGGCATCTCATTCCCTGATTTCACATACTACTACACTCCCATGGTTGTCTAGACAGCATGGTACTGGTACAATGACAGACACACACACATCAATGGAATAAAATTGAAAACCAGGAAATTAGCCCATCTACCTAAGGTCAACTGATTTTTGCCAAGGAGATTAAATCAGTTAAGTGGGGAAAATTGGAAAACTGTCTCCAGAAAACTCAAACAAGATCCACCTCTCACTCTGTACACAAAAACCAATTCAAGGTGAATCATGGACCTAAGACTAAAACCAAGGACTATAAACTTCATTAAAGAAAAGCTTGGAAGAACTCTGGAAGTCCTAATCCACAACATCAACAGGCTTCCAAGCATCCTGGAAAATCTACAATCGGGAGAGGATGAAATAGATGAATGGGACCTTCTAAGAATCAAATCCCTATGCACATCCAAAAACTTCTCCAACAAGGTAAAAAGGGAAGCTACAGACTGGGGAAAAAGTATTTGGTAATGACATGTCACATAAGGGAGTTATATCTAGAATTTATAAAATACTTGAGCACAACAATAAGATAAACAACCAATTGAAAAATGGGTACAGGATATGAACAGACACTTCACCAAAGAAGACATTTAGATTGCCAACAAACACTTGAAGAAAAACCCCTAGTTCTAAGAAAGATGGCAAATCAAAACAACTATTAGGTATAATCTCACACCAGTCAGAATAGCAAAATTTAACAGAACAGCAAACATCAAGTGCTGGAGAGGTTGTGGAAAAACTGGAATCCTTATTCACTGTTGGTGGGAGTGCAAAATGGTGCAACCACTATGGAAGGCTGTATGGCACTTTCTCAAAGAAGTTGTAAATAGAAATACCATTTGACCTAGCAATTCCACTACTTAGAATATACCCCAAAGAAACCATACCACCACTCAAGCAGATATATGCACACCCATGTGTATCGTGGCTTTGTTCACAATAGCAAAGATTTGGAAACAACCTAAGTGCTCATCAACAAATGAATGGATAGAGAAACTGTGATATATTCACAAAATGGAATACCATGCTGTATTGAAAAACAGGGAACTCATGAAATATTATTCAAAATGGATGACCCTGGAGGACATTATGCTGAGTGAAATATCTCAGTCACAAAAGGACAAATACTGCATAGTACCACTGTTGTAAAATGGAACTGACATAGGGGTTGGGGTGGGGGAGACTGAGAAAGAGTGGATAAATTATGTATACTGCATTGAAACAGATGAGGGAGAGAACTGGGACATATGATCAGGTATTACTGTCATGATATGAGTTCAGCACGAAGGCTGCATAGTGCAGTGGACTTAGAGGGAGGGATTTTATACCAATGAACGAATTTTTCTTTTACTTTTCAAAGAGAAGAATGAACTGAAAGGGAGGCGGGTGGGCAGGGAGGAAAGTGCAACAATGAATGAATGGAAATCCAAAATCTCTATACATTTTCATTAAAATGAATAATAATAATAATAAAACAATATTATTTAAAATCCACCAGCTGCTCCATGGAAGAAGGACGAGGAATGTCCTCTCATGTCATTTACTGCCTCTGCAAATCCACTGGAGGGTCATCTATGAGTCAGTCCTGATTCAGCACCACATAACAATAGTGCCTTACTTAACTGAGACAAACTATTACTGTGGACAAATGTAAAGGAGAATTGAATCTTTGCCATCTACTGTTAAGTTCAAGTGCAATTTGTTGAACCTTTCAGAAAAAAAATTGATAGTATTTAATTGTAAGGGTGAAAAAAATACATCAAGTTCTCTCCAGTGTTACAAGTACTCCTCTCTCACTCCAGTCCCACTCCTATTACTCTGCCAAGCCTGGGAAATTGTGAGCCTCCATCCTTACTTTCTGCTATTTGTATATCATCGTCAATGTCTTTCCCCAAATTATCCCTTGCTACCTGCACAATTTTAAATCGTTACAGAAGTGAGAGGTCAATTTTGGGACTTGATGCAACTACCAAGAAGCCTGATGACAATGTGTCACCTGGTGGGCTGCTACACAAAATATCAGCAGTTTGAATCCAATAGATGGTATACCAATTGATATATTTCAGTTAACAGATGCTGCCCTGGACGTGCTCACCAAGTTGTGCCAAGAAATCTGGAGAACGACCACT
>NW_006399759.1:3107315-3113785 GCF_000299155.1 Elephantulus edwardii
ACCAAACTGTGCAGCTCTGCAACTGCATCCTGGCCCATCCTCACCCTTCTGCCCCCAACCCTCACCTCCTTGTACCCCCAATATGTTTTTCCCAATAAAAAAATATTTTAAAAAAATTTTTTAAAAAGCATAAGAAAATCTACTGACTGGGAGAAAATACTTGGCAATATCATTTCAGACAAGGATCCAGTATCAAAAGTTTACAGAATCTTACAGGGCCTCCACAAGAAAAAAGACTGATAACACAATTACAACATGGGCAAAACACAGGGAAAGGGAAAGACTTTTCACAAAGAAAGGTATTTCACAGTGAAGGATATTTGGATGGCCAACAGACACATGAAGAAATGCTCAAAATCACTGGCAATAAGAGAGATGCAAATGGAAACCACAATGAGATACCATCTCACTCCAGTAGCAGTGGCGAAGTTTAATTGGACAGAAAGTAATAAATGTTGAAAAGGATGTGGAGACATAGGAATTCTTACACATTGTTGGTGGGATTGTAAAATGGTGCAACCACTCTGGAAGGTGCAGTTTGGTGTTTCCTCATAAAGCTGAACATAGAAATTCCATATGACCCCGCTATTCTACTTCTTGGAATGTTTATTGTTGTTGTTTTTATGTGCCATCGAGTCATCTGCAACTCATAATGACCCAATGTATAACAGCCCTAAACCCTATCCTGTGCTTGGAATGTACCACAAGAAAATTAGAACTGAGACATAAATGAAGATTAGTACATCAATGTGAATAGCAGTGTTTTTCACCATTCCAAGAATATGGAAAAAGTCCAAATGTCCAACCACAATCAAATGGATTGAGACATTGTGGTACATTCACATGGTGGAATACCATGCAACATTCAGGAGCAGTGATTCTGAAAATCACTACATAACTTGGGAGGAACTGGAGAGCATTATGCTAAGTGAACTAAATCAGTTCCATAAGGACAAATACTGCATAAGACTATTATTGTAGAAATAGAAAGATAACTAGTAAAACATGTATGAGGATCCAAGAAAGGGAGGGGAGGAGCAGAGAGGAGAGGGTGGATAGTGGATAATCACAGGTTGTCACAATTTGTTGGGTGGAGGGAAAGGTAAAGGAAAGAGAAAGATCCAGTGTGAAAAACAATGTATACAAACTTTGTAAGTAAACTGGTGACGGGGAGGGGAGGGTGAGCAGGGAGAAAAGTGAAGGAATGGAAACTCTAAGTCTCTGTAAACTTTCATTAAAATTAATTTTTTAAAAATTTATTTAAGGGAGGAAGATTAAAGCATTGATTCTGCAATAGTTTCCCATAAAGAATAGGGAAAATTGTTCCACAACTCATAGGAACATTAAGACAACTTTCTAGTAGAGTCATCTGAGAACTTGCATGTCGATGAACAGTGATCTAGCAGTCTGGGAACAATTCTAAATTAGTTCCTCCCAGTTGGTATTAAACATCCCCTCCGTATTTTTATACACTTTTCCTTACTAATCTTGTGTAATCTATGTTTTCAGCCATACAATATCTGCCCCCTGCCCCCCATGTTACACCTCTTACACTCCCACTCCTCAATAGCCACATAAACTCTACGAGGTCAAGGACAATGCCCTTTCATCATCGTAACTCCATGAAACAAACACAGAATAGGGTTCCACTAACTTAGTATACTGTTCAAGAAAACAGTGTTAATAGTCCAAACTCACCAACTGCTCCACGGGAGAAACAGGTGGCAATCTGCTTCTATAAAGATTACAACCTTGAGAATCCTACAGAACAATAGTTATACTGTCATACAGGCTCACTTTTGACAGTCAATAACCCACAAATAGACCTTCTTCCTGTATTCTCTGCTTTGAGTCAAGATCCACCTAATATCAGCAATGATATTCCTGGTGCCACTGTCTCTTCTAAATCCAGCTTGAATTTCTAGCAGCTCCCTCTCAATGCACTGTTCTAGCAATTTTTGAATGATCTTCAACAAGATTTTACTTGCATGTGATATTAATGATGTTGTTGTTGTTGTTGTTGTTATATGCCGTCGAGTCGCCTGCAACTCATAGCAACCCTAGGTACAACAGCCCTAAACCCTGCTCTATCCTGTGCCAGTCTTATTGCCTCCGACATGCCTAACCCCTTTACCCCAGTGAATGAATCAATCCATCTCATCTACAGTCTTCCTCTCCTTGCGCTGTCCCTCCACCCTCCCAAGCATGATGTCCCTCTCCACAGACTGGTCCCTCCTTGCAACATGTCCAAAGTCTGTGAAATGAAGCTTCAGAATCATTGACTCTAAGGAGCAGTCTGGCTTCACCCTCTCCAGGAAGAACCTGTTTGTTCTCCTAGCAGTCCATGGTGTATTCAAAAGTCTTCTCCAGCACCAAAACTCAAATGCATCAATTCTCCTTCTATCACAAAAATGAAGAAAAATTAAAGTTATTAATGATTTCATCTTACTTGAATCCACAGTCATCATCCATGGTACCGGCAGTTAAGAAATCAAAAGATGAGCTACATTGGGAAAGTCTGCTCTCAAGGGCCTTTCCAAAATACTAAGACCAATGATGTCTGCTTAAATATTAAAGTGCACCTGATTCAGGTCATGGTCTTTTCAATTACTTGCTATGCATCTGAGAGAGAGACAATGAATAAGGATGGCAGAGAAGATCGATGCCTTTGAGTTGTGATGTTGGAGAGTAATACTAAATACCTCATGGAATTCCAAAAGAATGAACATCTATCTCTCAGAGAAAGTGCAATGAAAGTGTTCCTTGGACATAAGAATGATGAAGCTTCTTCTCACATACTTAGGGCATGTTGTTTGGATCGTCTATTCCTTTGAAAGGAATATCCTTCTTAGAAAAGTAGATGATCATGAAAGGAGAGGAAGACCCTCAATGAAATGGATTGGCACAGTGACTGCATCAATGGGCCCAAGTAAGTCAGAACTGATGAAGATGGCACAGGAAATGACAGGGTTTAGATCTGTTGATCACAGGGTCACTATGTTCGTAGGGTCTACTTGAAGGCATCTAACAACAACAGGGTCACTGTGAGTCAGAACAGATTTGATGGGAGTGGACTTAGCTTTGGGTTTAGAAGTCTGAACTAAAAAAAATCTGAAAACAGTACTTGGAGGATCTTTTTATGTGCAAAGCTGAGCTTACTTGAAGGGGAAAAAAAAATGACAGATGTCAAGTTAAGCTACAGGATGAATAAGACTGCTGTTGTTATTGTTGTGGTTGTTGTTGTTGTTATGTGCCACTGAGTCGCTTGTGACTCATAGCAACCCAATGTACAACAGCCCTAAACCCTACTCTATCCTGTGCCAATCACACTGCCTCTGACACACCCATCCCGATTACCTCAGTCACTGGATCAATCCATGTCATTGAGGGTCTTCCTCTCCTGTGCTCTCCCTCCACTCTCCCAAGCATGACATCACTCTCCAAGGACTGGTCCCTCTTTGCAACATGTCCAAAGTATGTCAGACGAAGTTTCAGAATCCTTGTCTTCAAGGAGCATTCTGGCTTCACCCTCTCCAGGATGAACCTCTTTGTTCTCTTAGCAGTCCATGGTATATTCAGTACTCTTTTCAAGCACCACAGCTCAAAGGCAACAATTCTCTTTCTATCATCCCTAGTCATTATCCAGCTCTCTGATGCACAGTAAGTGGTTACAAAGGCCATGCCTGTATCAGGCACACCTAAGTCTCCATACTGATATCGTTGCTCTCCAGTACTCTGGAGAGGTCTCTGGCAGCAGCCTTTCCCAATGCAATATGTCTTTTAATTTCCTGGCTGCTGGTGTCAAGAGTGTTGGCTGTGGAGCCAAGCAAACAAAAGCTGTTTACAATCTCAATCTCTTCACCATCTATCATGATCCTGCCAATTAGTCCAGTGGTAAGAATCTTTGTTTTCTTGATGTTGAGCTTCAATCCATATTGAAGACTGCAGTCTTTCACCTTCTGCAGCAAATACCTCATGCCCTCCTCAGTTTCAGCAAGCAGGGTTGTGTCATCTGCATAATGCAGATTGTTGATGAGTCTTCTTCCAATCCTGATGCCACATTCCTCCTCATAGAGCACCACCTCCCAAATGATCTGTTCTGCATATAGATTGAAAAGGTATGGAGCTAGGACACATCCCTGGTGTACATCCTTCCCAATTTTGAACCATGCAGTGTTTCCTTTTCCTGTTCTGATGACTGCCTTTTGGTCCAAGTATGGGTTTCTCATAAGCACGATCAAGTGTCAGAATAAAATTCTTAAAAATGAAAACCAAAGTTGCCGAAATTTAAAATATTTAGGTTAGGTGTCATAAAGTTGACTACAACAATCAACATCCTTGGTACCAGCAGTATATCAGGAAATAAATTGTACTGGGCAAGTCTGCTATCAGGGACCACTCCAAATTACTGAGGAGCAAGGGTGTCCTCCACTCCTAAAGCCACATTCTCCTTCACACAGTCCAGCCTCTCAAATGACACCTTAGTACACAAATTAAAAATCATTGATTTATTCCAAATCCTTCAATTTGAAGTCATATGATAATCTGGTATGTTGCAATAAACTAGAGTCCTAGAGTGAGCTAAGACTGAAGTTAAAGGCTCAGCTTTCTGAACTCTTTCAAAATGTCTAACTCTAATTGTAATTCATTGTTTACATTAACCAATTATCATTAATGTTATAAAAATCTATGTGGATTATTGTATAAAAAATATTATGATTTATAAACTTCCATTCAAATATCTTTTTTTTTTCAATTGGAGGGAATTGAGTAAAGGGTTAATAAAAAGCCTGTCTCTGCCACAGACATTACATTTGCTTGTCTCATAAGCCCTGCACATTGTCACTTTCTTGTCTGCCACAGATTAAGTGCATATGGTTACAGCTGTGTGCCTTTCTGCTACGACTTCTCCTTGGAAAAGAAACGTGTTGAGGAAGAATAGCCAGCAAATTTATGAATTGTGCTTTGATTTACAGCTATAGGTTTTAGCTATCTTTTTTTGTTTTGTTTTGTGATAGTGATTATTGCCTTAATAATAGACGTGGTTTAGGATTGCTTTGGGGTTTGGTTTTGGGCTTGGGTTTGGGTATTTTATAAAAACTGTAAGATTGTTTAATATGGAAAATGTTTATAACATTAAAAGGACAAGAAGGAGCTCTATTCTCACACACAAGGAATCTTCGTAAGTCAGAAATGGTTCAACAGCGATGAGTTTAGTTTCATGACTATCTAGACTGTTTTAGCCCCCATTTCACCATCTGAAAATGCCGGCGTGGCAGAAGAGACTACCTGATGACAAAAACCTGGAGTTCCTCTTCTATTTTATAGAGATGACGCTAGGAAGCAGCTATCCCACAAAGATGGCATTTCCCAGACCCTTTGCCTCTGGGCAGGAACATCCAGCAAGTCTTGGCTTTCGAATGTAAGCATAACTGATAGGTGTCAACTCCAAGCAGAGTTCAGAGTCTGATAGGTCTTTCCAGTCTGCCTGGAATCCATGTGTTAGAAACAGTAATACTTTAAGATAAAAGAGCCTGGATCCCTGAGTCATCACGCAGAGAACAGCTATTTAAGAGAACACCTCAGCTAGAAATGTCTATGTTGATGTTGTAGAAACAGTAATTTGCTTTGTTAAGTCACGGAGCTTTGGCAATCACTTATTATATCAGTTAGCCTACTCTAAAGTAAATATCCATTTATATGTAAGAATGAAATCTAGTTAACCAAAATATTTAATTTATTCTTATGGGGTGGAAACATCAGGATGGACTTTTGCCAAGTTTGGAGGGAAAGTTTGGTATTCCAAGTATAGGTTGTAGCATGAAATTTACATTGGTAAAGTAAGTACTTAAATAATTTGGTTATAAATATAGGCTGTAGCATGAAATTTACGTTGGTGGATCCTCAGAGACACCTTGAAAAGATAAGTAGTGATTTTGGATAGGATCCATTATACCACAGACTAGGGCAAAATTTACATATTAGGAGTTAGAGGGGGGGGAAAGCTATGTTTCCTAATATAATCACTAAATCAAAAGTCATGTGAAGGAATGATTCATTGGGGATCTGGAAACACAGTAATGGTGGGCATATTTCAGTGTTGATTAATTTTATAAAATATGATAAATGAAATTATTATGTGAAACACAATGTGAATGAAGATAGTGTGGAAAAGAATGTGTACGAATTTTGTTAAGTACATCACTATAAAATTAAAATTAATCTTTTTTAAAAAGTCATTTAAGGCATACATTCTAAATACCAAGTGTTGGTAATAATAGCACGGCTTATCATACAGGTGACTTGGATAGATTACTCAAAGATGTACAATAGCTGTTGTTGTTGTTGTTGTTGTTATGTGCTGTCGAGTCACCTGCGACTCATAGCGACCCTATGTACAACAGCCCTAAACTCCGCTCTGTCCTGTGCCAATCGCACTGTCTCTGACACTCCCATCCCAATTATCCCAA
>NW_006399759.1:3116809-3123125 GCF_000299155.1 Elephantulus edwardii
GTAGAACTGGTGTGTAGAACGAATGTCGTGGGGTTTTGGCGTCTTCGATTACCTGGGAAGATAGCAGTCAAATTAAATTTTTAATAATAGTTACTCTCTCAAGCAACACGTAAGAGGCCAAATAGTGAAGTGGTATACATACAGGGCTTAATACAGCTCCTCAAACACAAACATTTGCTCTCCATTCCTGCCATAGTAGCCACTTCCTTACCATGCTGTTCCCTGTCAATCTCATATCTGCGCCACGGAATGTGTTGCAAGAGTATCCTTTCAGATGTAAAGGACCAGGTGTGGCCTAGGTCTAGAGGGATGGAAATATGCTCTTAGTTTTAAGGTTCAAAAGGTCCTGTCGGTGTGGCTGATGGACATAAGAAATGAGACATTTCTTCAGAATCCTTGAATGATCTTCAGTCTTGGTTCCAAACTAGTGCTTAATCAGAACCATTTCATTCTGATTAATTAGTTCCATTTAGTACTGCCAGAAATACAAGCTGGGTTTAGAAGAGGCTGTGGCACTAGGGACATCATTGCCAAAGTCAGATGGATCTTGGCCGAAAGCAAAGAGTACCAGAAGAATGTCTATTTGTGTTTTATTGACTATGAAAAGGCATTGGACTGTGTAGATCACAGCAAATTGTGGCTGACATTGAGAAGCATGGGAATCCCAGAACACTTGATTATGTTCATGTGAAACTGATATACTTAGATGAGGAAGCAGTTATCAGAACAGAGCAAGGAAACATTGTATGGTTCAAAAATCAAGAAAGGAGTGCATTGGGTATGCATCCTCTCTCCATGCCTTTTAAATCTGTATGTGGGACAGATCATTTGGGAAGTTGGACTTTATGAGGAGGGATGTGGCATCAGGATTGGAGAAAGACTCATCAACAACATACTTATGCAGATGATACAGCCTTGTTCACTGAAACTGAGGAAGACCTGAAGCATTTTCTACAGAAGGTCAAGGACTATAGTCTTCAATATGGATTGAAGCAAACATCAAGAAAACCAAGATCCTCACCGCTAAGCCAATTGGTAGCATCATGATAGATAGATAAAGGATTAGGATTGTTAAAACAATTTCAGCTTATTCAGACCTACAGTCAACACTCTTGGCACCAGCAGTCAGGAAATCAAAAGATGAGTTGTATTGGGAAAGTTTGCTCTCAGGGTCCTCTCCAGAGTACTGAAGGGCAACAATGTCAGTCTAGAGACTAAGGTACACCTGATTCAGACCATGGTCTTATTTTTTAAAATTTATTATTAATTTCAATGAAAATTTACAGAGACTTTGGATTTCCATTCATCCATTATTGCACTTTTCTCCACTCCCAACCCTCCACCCGTACACTATCCCCTTGGAAATGTAAAAGAAAAAATCTTTCATTGTTTTACAAACCTGCCCCAGGTTCACTCCTAAACAGTTTTCTCCCTCATCTGTTTTAATGCCGTATACAATATTGAACCCATCTTTCTCAGTCTCCCTCCAACCCTGAGGTCAGTCCTGTTTACAACAGGGGCACCATGCAGTATTTGTCCTTTTGTGACTGAGATTCTTCACTCAGCATAATGTCCTCCAGGGTCACCCATTTTGAATAATATTGCATGAGTTCCTTGTTTTTCAAGGCACCGTAGTATTCCATTGTGTGGCACTTAGGTTGTTTCCAGCTCCTTGCTATTGTGCACAAAGCCGCGATAAACATGGGTGTGCATATATCTGCTTGGATGTCAGCTATTGTCTCTTTGGGGAATATTCCCAGTAGTAGAATTGCTGGGTCAAATGGTATCTCTATTTGCAACTTTTTGAGAAAGCACCATACCACCTTCCACAGTGGTTGCACCATTATACACTCCCACTAACAGTGAATAAAGGTTCCAGTTTCTCCACAACCTCGCCAGCATTTGTTGCTTGCCGTTCTGTTAAATTTTGCTATTCTGACTGGGGTGAGATGATACCTCATAGTTGTTTTGATTTGTATCTCTCTTAGAGCTAGGGAATTTGAACATTTCTTCATGTGCTTGTTAGGCATCTGAATGTCTTCTTCGGTGAAGTGTCTGTCATATCCTGTGCCTATTTTTCTATTGGATTATTCACCTTTATCTTGTTGTGGTGCTCAAGCATTTTATAATTTCTGTATATAAGTCCCTTATCTGATATGTCGTTACCAAATACTTTTTCCCAGGCTGTGGCTTCCCTTTTTACCCTGTTAGAGAAGTTTTTGGATGTGCATAGGGATTTGAGTCTTAGAAGATCGCATTCCTGGTTGTAGGAGGCCATGGTCTTAACAATTACTTGTTAGGCATCTGAGAGCTGGACAATGACTAAGGATAACAGAAGAAGAATCAACACTTTTGAGTTGTGATGCTGAAGAAGAGTATTGAACATATTACAAACTGCCGAGAGAACAAGCAGGTCTATCCTGGAAAGGATGAAACCAGTTTCATTCTTAGAAGCCAGGATTTTGAAGTTCCTTCTCACATATTTTGGACACATGGCCATGAGAGACCAATCCTTGGAGAAGGACATCATGCTTGGAAGGATGGAGGGTCAGCACAGGAGAGGAAGACCCTGGATGAGATGGATTGGCATGGTGAATGGGGACAGGTGTGTCAGAGATAGTGAGATTCGCTCAGGATAGAGCAGAGGTCAGAGCTATAACATAGGGTCACTATGAGTCACAGGTGACTCGATAGCACATAACAACAACGTATACAAATCTATACTTTTTTCCAAATCTATACTTTTAAATGTTAGCTTTATATGCTTTTTTCTTTTTGCTGTGATTTTAGTGAGAGTTTACAAAGTGATCAATTTCATTCATTCATACACATAAATTTCCCTCCCTATACCTCCTTCTTGTCAATTAGAAATTATAAGATAAAAAAAGGCTACCCAAATTAATCACACACAGAGGCACACAAACCATTAAAGGATGCTATAACTTTTTCTGCAAGTTTACGCTATGAAATTAAGCTTGAAATACCTGAAAAAGTAAACTACACCAATGAACAGAGGATGGGGAGAGAAGATGGAAACTATTAGCAAAGTAAAATCAATGAGTGTTGGTGTCAATATAGGCTGCATCTGAACTCCAAATAAAGGGATGATTGTTAAAACAGTAAGTTCAGGCAAGAGTGCTTCCAACAGATCTCAGTTTAATTAGAGATCTTATTATAAATAAATGATGTTGTTGTTGTTATGTGTCATTGAGTCACCTGCGACTCATAGTGACTCTACGTACAATAGCTCTGAAGCCTGCTCTGTCCTGAGCCAGTCTCACTGACATCGACACACTACCCCCACAGGCCCAGTGACTGTATCAATCCATCTCATCTGGAGTCTTCCTCTCCTGCACTGTCCCTCCACCCTTCCAAGCATGATATCCTTCTCCAAGGACTGGTCCTTTCTGGCTGCATGCCCAACGTATGTGAGACAGAGCTTCAAAATTCTAGCCTTCAAGAAGAAACTTGGTTTCACCGTCTCCAAGACAGACCTATTTGTTTTCTTGGCAGCCCATGGTATGTTCAAGACTCTTCTCCAGTACCACAAGTCAAAGGCTTGATTATTCTTCTGTCAATCCCTAGTCATTGTCTAGCTCTTTCATGCATAGCAAGTAATTGCAATAACCATGATAAGTTATTATTTCAAAATGGTTTGTTATTTAATAACTTTCTATAAATAGCAAATTACAGTAAGTGTATGGTTGTTGTTATGTGCTGTCCTGTCACTTGCAACTCATAGAGTCCCTATGTACAAGAGCCTTAAACCCTGTTCTATCCTGTACCAATCTTGTCTCTGACACATCTACTCCCATTTCCCTAGTCACTGAGGGTTTTCCTCTCCTGTGCTGTCCATCCACCTTCCCAAGCATGATATCCCTCTCCAAGGACAGATCCCTCCTTGTAACATGTTCCAAAGTATGTCAGAAGCTCCAGAATCCTTGCATCCAATGAACAGCCTGGTCTCATCCTCTCTAGGATGAACCTGTTTCTTCTCCTAGCAGTCTATAGTATATTCAATACTCTTTTCCAGCACCACAGCTCAAAGGCATCAATTCTCCTTTTATCATCCCTAGTCATTGTCCAGCTTTCTGATACATAGCAAGTAATTGCAAAGACTATGGCCTGGATCAAGCGCACCTTAGTCTCCAACCTGATGTCATTGCTCTTCAGTACTCTGGAGAGGTCCCTAACAGTCAACTTTCCCAGTGCAATTAGTCTCTTGATTTACTAGCTGCTGGTGCCAAGAATATTGATTATGGAGCCAAGCAAGCTAAAACTGTTAACAATTTCAGTATCTTCACCATCCATAATGATGCCGCCAATTGGTCCAGTGGTGAGAATCTTTGTTTTCTTGATGTTGAGCTTCAATCCGTATTGAAGGCTGCAGTCCTTAGTCAAGATAATTTCCTACAGATCTTGCTCAGAATAATTATAGAGTTAGTATAATTCATAGTCTAGTACAGTCTTTTTGTGAACCTGCGCACTCAATATTCTTCGAAATGATGCATCACAGGTAGGTAGGTTTACGTTTAACTGTTAAAGAGTTTTGCAAATTAGAAGAGTTTTGTAATTGTCTCATTTTATGATGCTGTTGTTGTTGTTATGTGCCGTCGAGTCGCTTGCGACTCGTAGAGACCCTATGTACAACAGCCCTAAACTCCGCTCTGTCTTGTGCCAATCGCACTGTCTCTGACACTCCCATTCCAATTATCCCAGTCACTGAATCAATCCACCTCATAGAGGGCCTTCCTCTCCTGTGCTGTCCCTCCACCCTCCCAAGCATGATGTCCCTCTCCAAGGACCAGTCTCTCCTCACAACATGTCCAAAGTATGTTAGACAGAGCCTCAGAATCCTTGCCTCCAAGGAGCCACCCGGTTTAACCCTTTCCAGGACAAATTTGTTTGTTTTCCTAGCAGTCCATGGTATTCTCAATACTATTCTCCAGCACCACAGCTCAAAGGCATCAATTCTCCTTATTATTGTTGTTATTATTATTTTTTTATACAACCACAGTCTAAAAAGATAGGAAAATGTGATCTTAATTAAGAATAAATGATGTCTAAAAAAAAGAGTAAATGACATCTTCAAAAAAACTAAAACTGGAACTATTATGTGATCCAACAATTTCATTCCTAAATATGTATCCATATGATTTAAAATGAGGAACTTAAAAAGAGATTTGAACAACCATAGTCATTGTAACATTATTCATTATAATGAAAACAATCAAAATGTCACCAACAGATGAATGGATCAACAAAATGTGGAACATATATACAATGGGATTCTACTTAGCACATAGGAAAAATGAAGTCTTGAAGCATTCTACAATATAGATGGAGCTTGAAGATTTTATACTAAGTGAAATAAATCCATCAGAAAAGAACAAATATTATAACATCTGTAAAATGAGTGTAGGCAGCTTGAACATGTCCGAGTCTGACTTCTGCTAACTTCACAAGGAGGAATTGTCCCCATCAACAATATCCACAGTACAAAACTAACTCCTGTAAGGTCAGATATGGTCTCCCATGTACCTACTTCTTCTAATTCTAAAACCAATTTACTACTCTGATGTTGTTGTTGTTGTTTACCATCAAGTCAGAACCTACTCATAGCTGACCCTCTGGGTGGGTTTTCAAAGGCAGCTAATAGTACAGGAGGAGATTTCCTGTACTTCTCCCATGGAGCAGCTGGTGACTTTGAACTGCATGCCTTCAGGCCACCAGAACTCTCTACTCTATTAGGTTCAAAATCCATTACAATGACCACAAAGACCTCACAAAACCATACTCTCAGTTATCAGGTTTATTAGGGAAGTTAATAGGCAATAATTCAGATTGGCAGCAAAATAAAATCCCTCAAATCAGATAACCTCTCAAGCATGGTCACAAGCCATTTGACCTTCACCCTCACAGCTTAGATCAGTGTTACAATTCCCTTAGTCCTGCCAGTTACGATGTCTTCTCTCAGTGCTCCAGCAAGCTTGAGTGGAGGCCCTCGACTCTGGCTTTATGAGGCAGCAGTCCCAAGAGAGTTCTCTCTCGTGTAGAAAGACTAGAGAAGGCAAACACAGAGGTCAAAGCTTGTTAATGGTTACCAGAAGTGGAAATGTGGAGGGGAAGGAGGATTAATGGCAATAGAAAATTACACTTATTAAGGGTAGTGTTGCACAGTTGGTTATTAAAAAGTTGTCCATCGGTAAAAAATTTAATTGGCAAAAGCTGTGTGAGATAGATGATAGATAGATAGATAGATGATAGATATAGATGATGGATGATGGATGAATGGATGGATGGAAGGAAGGATGGA
>NW_006399759.1:3123367-3176701 GCF_000299155.1 Elephantulus edwardii
AGATAGATAGATAGATAGATAGATAGATAATAGATAGATAGACCTCGGTAGCAAAAACAAACAAAAAGTGTAGCTGCTGAGGCTGATGTACAACCAAACATCTCATGGTACTTGGTTCCTTATTTGTTGTTCTTGTTAGATGTCATTGAATCAAGATCAACTCATAGTAACCGCATGTACAAGAGAATGAAATTAGGCCCAGTCACTGCTTCAAACCACCTCATTGAGCATCTTCCTCCCCTTCACTGAACTTCTCCTCTTCCAGGTATGATATCCTTTTCCAAGAACTGTCTCCTGACAATATACCCAAAGTATGCAAGACACACTCTCACCACGCTTGCCTTTAATGAGCACTCTGGCTGCACTTTCTCCAAGACATATTCCATACTCTTCGCCAACACAATTCAAAGACATAGATTCTTCTTTGGCCTTCCTTATTAATTGGCCCACTTTCACACGCATATGAAGCAATTTAAAATAACACAGCTTAGGCCAGGGCTACTTTAAAGGGCCATTCTTCTGGTCACTTGCACAGGACATCCTAGTCAACTGGAATGGTAATCTGTTAAAGCTTCTGTTGTATCTTGAAGTTCATGATGTGGTACCTTGGATCTTAAAAGCTTGCAAGTAGCCGTTCAAGACACAACAATTGGTCTCTATTCAGCTGGACCAATTAAGGAAGAAGGAGAGTCAGGAGTAAGAGGAAAATATGGAATGTGTAGTTAATTTACCTCTATGAAATAATTGCATCTTTTGTCATGTGACCTGAAGAGCTAGATAGTGCCTGGATACTCTTACTGCACATTTTGATCAAATATTTTCTAGTAGAATCCTGACAAAATGCAGAACAGAAATTCAAATTGTACACACTGCAAACATTGTGAAGCAATGAAGCTTGAATGAATCCATGAAACTTGTTTTGAGACCATCTTTAAACCAAAAATATCCCTGAAGTTCTCTTTAAAATCTATTAATAGTTTGGCTTTACTAGAGCTCCCTCTAGTAAGAAAATGTCAGCCTTGAGGATTACACTCTTTTAAGAACTATGACAATGACAATTCAAAAGACTAGATAGGACACTAGGAAGCTCTGGTGGCCTAGCAAATAAGTGTTAACGTGTGTAGTTCTAATCCACCAGCTCCTCCATGGGAGGAGGCCACTTATGGCCTCTGAAAACCCACCAGAGGGTCAGCTCTGAGTAGATTCCAACTCAGCAGCACATAACAAGATAAGAAGCTTAGGGGAGAATGAGATATGTTATTGGAGGAAGAAGAACTCAGAAAAGGAGAGAAAGAATGGCTGTCAAAGAGTCCAGTCAAAGTCACTAAATTGTACACATAGCAACTGTGGAATTTGGTGCATGGGTTTTGTATGCTTTCAACAACAAACATTTAGAAAAATGAGTGCCAATGGATAAAGAGCCTCTTACATTACTCAGAATAGTAGAAAACCAGTCTGCAAGGTACAGACTTATCTGACAGCTGACCCTTTGGGCAAATGCTTTGATTTTGATCATTGGTTTGGAAATAACTTTATCCTCTCAGATTAAAGGTTTTCACAGAGATGATCCAAGCAGAGGCCCAAAACCCTAAGAGGAAAATGTACATAAAGGGCCCTTCAAGAGAGCTTTTCATTCCGTTAAGTGGCAAATTGGAAGGGGAGCGAAGTTCTCCCACGTGGCTTCCTTGTTTACCGGGCCAGCCTAACGCTGTGATAGAAATGAAACAACAGCTTGATGCCTAACACAGCTCACCCTCAGGCACTGATTCAGCTCTTTGTTTCCCATGAGCTCTGCTTCAAATAAACAGATCAGAGAACTTTATTAATTATGCACTCTGGGGCATACGCTCTGATCGGCACCTGGCTCCATACGTGGCCCCAGCAGCCAGACTCTGCCTTGCTTGTGACAGAAAAGTCACCTCTAAATTCCTTCCTTTACTGATGCCCTCCTGACACCCACCCTGTCATATTTATTGGCTGCATAGGGTGTGGTAAGCGAAATGAAGATTAAAAAGTAAAAAAAAAATCAGCTCCAGTTGTAGTAGTTTCAAAAGATGCACTGAGATGCTCAATACATTGTTTGGGTATTGTTTTGAAAACAGCATAAATGACCAAAGAAATGGTTCAATAAAAGCTCTTGTTCTTTCTTCTGATGGTGAAAATTCTGTCTTAACAGCATAGAAATTGTACAATAAGACATTAGGAGCATCTCAAGATCAAAGTGTATGGGCAGAGGGTCATCCTGCACACCCAGGAAGGCCTTGTGCAGTGAGAACCCCCTGCCCATCAACAGGCAATCATTTCTAGAAATTCAGAGGAGGATTGAGATTTGTTCTTTGACATACCAATGAGTTTCCTTGGATGTGAGTTATCCTAAGAGGCCTAGCTACCCGGAGAAAAGGAAGATAGAATAAGGAATTACACGTGGTGGTTCAGAAACAGAACCATCACCTTCCCCATGGGAAACTGGAGTTAGAATCTCAGCCAACACCACTTGTGCATAACCAGCTGTCTGTCAGTGGAAGTCTGCACGTTGTCACAACACTGACCAGAGAGCTCTGATGATCTACTCTATGGGGAGTCCCACAGTTAACTCAAAGGCCATGCCTCTCCAGCAATTCAAATCCACCAGTGACTCTACAGAAGAAAGACGGGCAATCTCCTCTTGAGCAATTTACAGCCTCAAAAACCTACTGGCAATGCTGAGTCAGTTCTGACTTATTAGCAAGGAGCTTGAGTTCATTTTTGTTTTGGTTTCTTTGAGGTTTCTTTCTTTTTAACAATTTCAGCCAAGCACTTCCAGATTAAGACAGATTAGAAGAAAAGACCTGGTGATGGACTTCTGAAAAGCATCCATTGAGATTCTACTAGATCACAGCGATCTAAGCTGTAAGTGATTGTAGACGTGGTGCAGGGCCAGACAGTATTTTATCCATCTGTGCATGCAGTCTGCATGAGGCAGGGCCCAACTCGACAGCAGCTAACCACGCTGCTGTCATCACTGGTCAGGCAGGGCGACAAACACTTACCAGGTCATCCTTGATTTAATCCTCACAACAGCTCCCGGAGAGAGGTAGCTTGCTCCCTAATGCAAAGACAAGCTCTGGCTCAGCAAAGTAACTGGTCCAAGATTCAACCCACAACAAGAACTCAGGATTTCAATCCAGTTTACCCTGGCTCTAGACTTATCAAGAGCAAATAATGCTAAGAAGGAGTTTTAAATGGGTGGTTGCTACTATTAGGGATCTCTGGTGGTCTAGCAGGTAAAGGGTTGCACTGTCAAACCAAAAAGCAGACAGTTCAAATCCATGAACTGTTCTAAAGGAGAAAGATGAGCAGTCTCCTTCCATGAGATTTACAACTTCTGAAAATCTGCAGGAAAGTTAGTTATGAATCAGCTCTGACTTGGAGGAACTTAGCCACACACAGGTAAGAGCATCATGCTCAGATCAGAGACAGAGCTGCATTTGAAAAGCACATTTCCCCCCTGTGTTCTACTGCTAATGATTTAATAGCTTTGCATTGCCTGTTTTAGCTAGTTTTCCTATGTGACGTTAATAACGGGCCTCTTTTCAGAGAATTTTGACCTCTTTGAGTCCCCATGGTCTGTAGGGACCAGGCTTCGCCTTAATATGGCAGTGAGTCTTTCTATATTCGCCCTTTAGACCCGGGATGATAGCTGCCCTGCCACATCTCCAATGACAAGGAAAGAAATTGTGTCTTCTTCATTCACTGATCAAGAGACGTGCCCCATCACCAGAAGCAAGCTGTTGTTGAGTCACAGACAACAATGCATTGTTTCAATCACTTTCTTGTGTGTCTTTGGGGGTCTTTCTGACCATACCTGGCTGGGCCCACTCAGCTGGTTTGCCCTTACTAGACTCTGAAGGTTATTTCTCTGCCATGATCTGCAATTAGCGAGCCCTCGCTTCCCTTCCACAAATGTCTCTTCCAGCCTTTGGCAATTACGCCTCATTTCTCTAGGTTTCATACAGCAGGCAACTGAATAGACTTAAAAGCACAAGCACGTGCAAAAATAATCCGCTTCCCAATATAGTAAACGCTGAGAAGTTCTATATTGGAACTCTGTGAGCGCTAACTGGCTGGGGTGTGATTAACCTAATAGGCTTAAAGCTCCACTTACCATCACATCTGTCAGGACATGAGCAAGACACAGGCCTGTAATCCAGGTCGTTGCCCTTCCCTAACAGCACGGGGGCTCAAGATAACAGAATATGTGCAGGACGGCAGGACGCACCTCCTCTTCCCTGGAGGGCCAAGGAAGTCTGCTTTCAAGGTAAGCTGGTCTCAAGTTCGAGATATTGTGAAGTGGAATTCAAAGGACTCTGGTCTGGAAATTGCCTGGATGGACTCGTAAGACAGCCTTTTTGTTTCCCTTTCAAATACTGCTCTCTGAAAATTGCTAAGGTTGTGGGTGGAAGATGACTGTAAGCTGAAATCATGGGGTGCACACCTTCCCACAGTGACATTGTGAACAGCGTTGCAAAGAGTGGCATTCAGTTTTTTAAAAAGCCCAAGGCAATTTTGCCAGGGCGTCAGGTGGGCAATGGCAGAGGCTCTATCCCTTTACTGCTTCAAAGCTCCACCTACTATGATTCTGGTGGCGGCCAGTCCCAGGGACGGAGGCCGGCTGAGGAGCAGGCAGGTTCCGGGTGGAATCCAAGCACAACAGAAGGTCTTTGTCAGCTTATGGGAGAGCCAGCTTCAGGCAAAAGGAAGGACGTGGAAGGATTGATCCTAGAAGCCAGAACCTCCCCATCCCAAAAGACCAAATCACAGGGCCATATGTTTATGACACAGAACTCTCATGGGCCACAAGGCTCAACTTTTTCTGGGGAAGAAAATGAGAACAGTGAAGCCCAGGAGACCTCTGCATCCCACAGACTGGAGAAACAGGGAGATGGCAGCCAAACAGTCCTTCCTCCTCACGGGCCTGCAGACAAGGTGGACTTTCCCGAGCCCCTGGTGAAGGCCCACCATCACGCTTACACCTACCTGCACTCGAGCCTCTCCAAATACGAAGCAATCCTGTCTGTCATGCATCAGGCCACCCAGACACAGGAGCTGCTGCAGCCCATGGTCAGCTTCCTGCTGCTGTGCTTTGATGAGGCGAACCAGCTCTTGAGGGAGATGTCCAAGGAGGGAGACGCACTCCTCCAGGATGTGAGGGCAGATCTGGTTTGGCCGTTGAAGGGAGGAAAGCCCCGGGAGCAGCCAGACCTCCTGCAGCAGCTCTTGCAGTACACAGTCAGCAAGCTGCAGGCACTCCACAGTACGGTGGCCTTGCTCGCCTCCAGCCTCCTGGATGGCTCTGGCGGCTACTTCCGCTCCACCACAGGCCACTTGGAAAAGAAGCTGAGCATCACGAGGGATGTGGACGAGCATCTCTTGAGGGTCCTGGGGCAACTAGAGAGCTTGGTGAGTGGCCACAGGGACCCAGGAGTGCAAGGTCTCCCCTTGTGCTCGGAGGATAGCGGCATTGGTGTTGACAATGAGTCCATGCCGTCCCTGGACAAGCTGGGCAAGCAAGCCAGCTGGGACTGTGTGCTGGAGCCCATAGAACAGAAGTCAGAAATTTCAGTCCAAGGGGAAGCCAGTCCAGGGGGGCATGCCTGGCAGCAGAGTCCCTTCTGGATGGGCTCAGACAGACCCCAAGAGTGTCCACTTTCACGGCTTCCCACGGCAAAAATTCAGCCCACACCGAGTGGAGCATGGAGCCAATGTCCTTCCAGTACAGGCCCAGCCAGGGTTCCCTCCAGGCCTTTGGGGCCAGGTGAAAGCATCCCGTGTGATGCCCATGGATTTGGGGTCCCTGGAGAAGCACACATGTCTAAAGGCTCCAGGTTGGTCGTCTCTCCATCCCTCAGTGAAGATGAGGCCGGTAGCGAGGAGGAGGAGGATGAGAAGGAGGAGGAAGAAGATGAAGTTAGCAGCATGAGCCCATGTGTGTGGCAGAACACAGCTCTACTTTCAAGGCCTCAGTCTTCACCGGCTGGCCGGAAAAGTGCATTTCAACCTTATTCCAGGAGACTGAGGAGCCTCCAGGCTCAGGAAATGATCCTGAAGATGAAGGAAGCCATCAGTGAAAGGATCAAATTTGTTCCTATGCCTTCTGGGCCCCAGGACTGGACTGAGGAAGAGGACAGGAGGGTGACGGTCCCACCGAGACCCAGCACTGTCAGTGGCAGCAGGAGGCCTCTGGTGAGGCAGAGGAGGTCACAGTCAGAGCCAAGTCTTCAGAACCACATGGAAGACCCCACTCTCCAGGAGCTGCAGAGGGTCCAGAGGGACCTCACTCAGAGGCTGGAGGCGTTCTACACCCTGGGCCCCCAGCACCAGCAGCACAGCCGGGAGCAGATGCTGAAGTCCAGGCCAGCAGCTTTGTGGTCCAATGACTGCCGGCTGACGCCAAGCAATACTACCAACAAGCTGAAGGCGTCCCTCACCAAGAACTTCAGCATTTTGCCTAGCCAGGACAAAAGTATCTTGCAGAAGTGCAGTCCCCACCCTGAGGATGAGCAGGCCAGGCAGGGGACCATTACACAGCACCCCAACTCTGTCTTCTCAGATGAGAAGACAAGTGAGTCTCCCAGGGCTGAGGACTGCAATATGGGGGGCCGGCCCACCAGAACGTCAGTCAAGAAGTTGATTGAAACCTTCAGTCCAACTGACAGTGTGAGGACAGTGGGGGATCCCAAAGACTGTGAGTCAAGCCCTCGCCTCAGGAAGTGGGGTGTCCCTATCATCCCTCCCAGGTTCCCCATTTACAGGGGGCTTGCACCTTTGTACCCGAAGCCCCGCATTTCCCCAGCAGCAGGCTGGAGGCCTTTCGCACCTATCTTCCCTCCTCTGCTTCCAGCAGAGAACACCAAGGGTGAGGACAGCAGTGGTGAGTGGGAGGAAGACCCAGCTAGTTTCCCACCACCACCTCCAGAAATCCTGATGGACCAGTCATTTGCTTCTCTGGAGCCCCCAGGAAACGGTGAGCTGGCAGAGGACTCGGCTAAAGGGACCACCATGCCAGAGCTGGAAGGGGTTGGCACTGCCAGGAGAACATGGGCTTCCCCAAAGCTCAGAGCCTCCGTGAGCCCCATTGACCTGCTGCCCAGCAAGGCCACGGCCAGCCCCACCAGGTCTCGCAGCTCAGGGCCAAGGAGCAATCCCAGAAGGCTGCCCTTGGACTTGAGCCACGCAGCAGCCACCAGCCAACACGTAAAGGTCGAGGGTCGGCCTCAGAGTCAGGCACCAGCAGAGAAGGCCACCAGCCTCTGCAGGCCTTCCCGGAAGGCAGTGCCCTGGCAGCACTCCAGCCACACCTCTGGGCAAAACAGGACCTCGGAACCCAGCCCAGCCAAGCCACCAAGGGGGCTGCGTTCTCCTGAGGCCTCAAGGCAAGGCCAAGAGAGGAGGCCCCCGGTGGTAAGGAAAACTTCACCTACAAGGGTGCACTGGTCACCTCAAACTGAGAAGAGACTCCCGAACCTGTCCTCCTCCCACAGGCCTGCTGAACTAAACCTCCCCTCTGTGCATGGATCCCCCAGCCCACCACTCAGCACGAGTGCTCACAGCCCCCCAGTGAGCCCCAGGGTGCTAAGCCCACCAACTCCAAAGAAACAAGCATGCTCACCACCCCAACACAAGCTGACCAGTCCTCCTCCAGCCAGCCCACCTGCTCAGCAGAAGGCCTCCAGCCCCACTACCCAGGGCAGAGAAGCAAGCTCCCCCTCCTCCGTTCCTTCCACATCCCCCCCAGTCTCACCATCTCGGAGACAAAGAGAAACAGGAGATTCTGAAGACAGTCCTACCGCCATGGCCAAAGTATCTGGAAACACACATTCCATATTTTGCCCGGCCACCCCCTCACTGTTCGAAGCTAAGTCACCACTCTCACCAGCACATCCACTGACACCACCGGCTCTGCCTCCAGAGGCTGGGGTCTCACTTGGGACATCAGCAGGATGCTGGAGGAGCAGCTCAGGACCACGACTGAGAGACACACAGAGAATGGTGGCTCTGTGTGCCCTCAACCCTCAGCCTTTCGTCAGAAGGACAGCTTCGGAGCGCCGGGCGGGCATCCGACTGCGGCTGCCCGTGTCAGGCTGCACCAGCTCAGGCCATGAAGGCCAGCTCAGCCGGAGCAGGTAAGGAGTCCCGGGCGCACCCTGCAATGACGCTGAGTAGAGCTAACAGCCCAGGGCTCTTCTGGGTCAGTAATTTTGAAATTGTATTGTAAGAAAAGAGGTAACTGAGAAAAAGGGGTTCAAGGCACAAATCCAAGTCCACCCCAGTCCCACCCCACTTCAATCTTGAGCAACTGTGCTCTTATGAGTTACCCATATTGGATTTCTAAGCAGGATTTGCATTGATTTAAAACAAATAAGTTCAAAACTATCATGTTAGTCCAGTCTCTTCTCTCTTATTTTACAAATGGGGAAATAAGTGCAGCAACTTGCCCTCAAGGTTAATTATCATCACCCACCTACCCCACCTGGACCCAACAGCCTGATGTCTTTGTGGGTTTACGAGTATCTAGGATGTTGCTGTTGCTTTTGTTAGGTTCTCTGACTTGGTTCTCATTCATAAACAACAGAGCAGAGAACTGCCCGGTCCCGCACCATCCTCCAGGTCTCCACTGAGCTTCAGTTCATGGTCGTCATCACTCTATCAATCCATCTCTTAAAGGGACTTCCTCTTGTTCTCTGACCTTCTCCTTCTAAGACAGAAGTTCTCAAATGTTTTGGTACCAAGACTCCTCTAAACTTATTATCCAAGAGCTTCTGTGTATGTGGAATACAACTATCCATTTTTATATACTAGATATTCACATATTAACTTATTTTAAGGTAACAAAAATAAATGCATTAGGTGTCAACATAAATAATGGGCGTTTTCACAAAACAGTTCTATTTTATACACAACAAAAACAATGTAATGGAAAGAATGGCACCATTTCAAATTTTCATTAATCTCTTTGGTGTCTGGTTGAATAGAAGGGAGCTGGGTTCTCTTAGGTGCCTCTGCAGTTGGTCTGTTGTTATTTACCTGTCATGTTATTGTTGTTGTTATGTGCCATTGAGTCACCTGCGACTCGATGTACATTAGCTCAGAAACCTGCACTATCCTGAACCATGTGTAGACTCTGAAAAAAAATTCCACTCTATAGTCACACATGAGAATGGAAAAGGCAAATAAGATCTTCATATAAAAATCTTACAGAGAAAGCAAAATTTTATAAAAAAAAAAATCCCACACTAAAAAAACCCCAACCTTACAGAGTAAGTCTCTACCTCACTCACGGTGTCCCCATGAGACAGAGGTCAATAGTGGTGATGATAGATTGTTTCAAACCTTCTGGACCCCTTCAAAGTGTCTTGGATGCCTCCAAACCATGCCTTAAGAACAGCTGGTCCTGGAGGCACAGCAAATGAATGTTTGGCTTTCCCATATCTGCAAGCCAAAGTGGACTAGTGCTACGTGTCCTTGAAGCGAGTCTGATTTCAACCTCCTCACCAGTGGTTACAGAGGGGTAGGGACACCTGACTGGGAGGAATAACTGACAAGCGTGTCCGTCCCAGCCTCACAGACAGGCATGAGCACTGCGACATGAGTCTAAGTCTCACCATTGCCTGCCATAGAAAGAACGGGTCACCTGAGTGAAATATCTCAGTCACAAAAGGACAAATATTGCATAGTGCCACTGTTGTAAAACTGGACTGACATCAGGATTGAGGGGAGACTGAGAAAGATGGGATAAATTATGTATACTGCATTGAAACAGATGAGGGAGAGAACTGTTTAAAAGGGATACATGATTAAGTATTGTCATGACAGGAGTCCAGAACAAAGGCTGCATAGTGGAGTGGACTTGGAGAGAGGAATTGTATAACAAAGAATTTTTATTTTACTTTTCAAAGAGAAGAGTGAACTGGGGAGCGGGGGTGGGCAGGGAGAAAAGTGCAATAATGAATGAATGGAAATCCAAAGTCTCTGTAAGTTTTCATTAAAATGAATAATAATAATTAAATTTTAAAAACCCAACAACAAATAAAGAAAGCCCTGGGGAAAAGAAAGACAGGAAGGAAGGAAGGAAGGAAGGAAGGAAGGAAGGAAGGAAGGAAGGAAGGAAGGAAGGAAGGAAGGAAGGTAGGTCAGTCACATGCTCAAATGACCACTTCTCAGAACTACCTAGAAAAACATGCCTTTTCTGAAACTCTGGGCTGAGAAACAAAAACTTATTTTTGAGACTTGAGGGGGACTTTCATCGGCATACTTTGATATCAGATCAGACAAAGCTGAACCAACTCCAGCCCCTGATATTTTTGAGTTGTCTGTGTATAAATCAGCAGTTAATTTCTGCCAGAGTGATATGTGTTGCAGACTTCACAGTCTGCTGAGGCATAAATGGCAATTTTTCATCAAGTGAAGTCACTCGCTCGGCAGTCAATTTTAAATAAAGATACGATCTCTCAGGAAAGTTGTATGTTATTATAGTTATATAAACTTCCCCAGCCACTTGAAAGAAATGAAATATTGATTATTATTGCAAGAATCTTAATGTAATGTTGCTCTTTCCTTAAATCTAAAATAAGCTTCCTACAGCCGAATAGCCTTCGTCTAAGAACCTCAATAAATGTTAATGTATTACTCCTCACACAACCACTTACTCGTTTATTAGATTTCTAAAACGGTGCCCTTCAGGAGAAGAGCCTGTAAGAACAGGGACAATAAAGTGACATTAATTAAAAACACTAACATTTTAAAACAGCAGGAGCAATAGTAAAGTAACATAAAATTGTTCAAGAAGAAAATAAGGCTCTTCCTTTCAGATTTCTCCTCAGCACAGGGCAGCTCAAAAAGGGTATTTTATGTCCTGAATCTCAATATCTGGAATAGGTGTGTCAGGATAGGGCAGAGGAATCAGTGTCTTTAGAAAAATGGACAATTCACAAACAGGGTTTTCTCCAACGTCTGAGTGAAAGGTCGTATAATGACACTCACTTTCCTGCCTCCTGACAAAACTACACCTAGTCTGTAGGGAGCTGCCCTGCAAACCCCAAGTCCACAACTCTCTGGTAGTTTGAACCCTTCAGTGGCCCTGCAGGAGAGAGATGATCAGCCTCCTCCTGTTTGCTTCATAATCTTGGAAACCCAATGGAGAGTCAGCGATGAGTCAGTTCCAAATAAAGAGCAGTGAGTTTACTAAGCCAGCTCAGACTGTGAGGTCATGGTGGGGAAATGCTCACTTGACTCCCCTGGTCCAAGGCAAATTTCACATCTGGGAGCCCAACTGTTCCAGCTGTGTGTGCACTCACTGAGATTAATGGCAAGCATTTATCTGTCATCTGACTTGCCGGGAAGCAACACCAGGGAAGGAAACTTGGTTTCCCCAAGATCATGAAACAAGCCAGCGTCAGAGTCAGAAACTTCCTAGTGCAGGGCTGTTCCCCCAAGCAGAGAGACCTGCACCCCAAACCACCTCTCACACAGTTCCAAGGTAGACCTTCAGGGGAAACTGTCCCACACCTGGCCTCAGCACCCTGCAGGTCATCCCATGACAGACATGACTCCCTTCATTAGAAAAGAGGACGATGTTTATATCCTCTTGATCTTGGGGCCCTGGAGATTGGGAATAGTCCTCAGAGGCTTACCCAGGAAGCTCAATTATGAGCTTCAACTGTTATTTATTTGTTGAATCCTCAAGTTGAAGTGCCAGTCTCTAAGTCTCAGGATGCTGGGGCACTCTGTGTTCAAGAAGCTAAGAGTCCCTTTGCTCTTCTAAATGTAGTGCCTGTCAGCCTCTGCCTGGAAAGAAATGGCCAGGCTGAGGCTCTCTGCTGCCCTTGACTTAGTGTCCTGAGCAAAGTATGGCCAGACATCCAGCTGGAGAGCAGCCTACTTCCCAGGCCAACCCAGGAACAAGTGGAACCACAACTACATTGTGGCACCTGGGAAAATAGATCCCTAGTACTGGGAATGTCTGATGTCAGGGACCTTGCCAAAGTACTGAAAAGTTATGATCTCATCCTAAAGACTAAGGTGCACCTGGTTAAAACCATGGTCTTTTCAACCACCTATTATGTATCTGAGAGCTGGACAATGGATAAGAAGTACAGAAGAGAGATTGCTGCCTCTGCATTGTGGTATTGCAGTAGAGTGCTGAGTGTTCCGTGGACAGCCAAAAGAACAACTATGTCTCAGAGAAGTACAGCCAGAGTGTTCATTAAAGCAAAGGATGGGGAAGCTTTATTTCGCATAGTTTGGGCATATTGTCAGGAGGGTTATTCTTTGGGAAAAAGATATCATGGCTTGGAAAGGTGGAGGGTGAGAGAAAGAGAGAAAGACTCTCAGTGAGATGGACTAGAACAGAGGCTGCCGCAATAAGATCACGTGTATGAGAGATGATGAGGATGGCACCCGCTGTGTTTAGTGTTGTTGTGGATTGTACTTGACTTGACAGCACATAACAATGACAACAGCCTAAGCCAAGGACCCCTGGTGGTATAGTCCACATGTAGGGAGTTGCTCTGCTAGCCCAAAAGCCGCGCTTCTCTGGTGGCTTCTGTCCACCAGCAGCAGTGTGAGAAAAAGATGAGCAACCTGTCTCCATCTGATTTAAAGCCCCGGGAAACCTACTGGAGGGTCAGTGATGAATCCTTTCTGATTTGGTGGCAATGAGTTGATCGCTTGGAGCCTGAGCCAGGTGAATGTAGAACCTGCAGAGGGCTGGGAGAGAAACAGTTCTACCACCAGATGTCTGGCAGTTCTAGCCAGCATCCTGGCTCAGTGCGGCCTGCCACAGGCTGCTCCTGGATATGCCCTTCCCGGTCTGCCAGGTCTCACCCCACAGGCAGCAGAGGGTGGTGCGTGCAAGGAGGGAGCTGCAGCCCACAGACCACGCCGGGTCCTGAGCCCGGGCAGGGACTCGCGACTGGGCCGCTCGTGAGCTGACACGAATGAGATAAGCTCTCAGGAACACAACAGAGTCCTCATACCCCCTCAGGTGTTCTCAACAAACTGAGAGACTATTTCTGCATGTCAGATGGACGTCTCATCTGCTTAGGATCCAAATGCGAATGGCTTTGGTGCCTCACGTTAGCCTGATCACACGGGGCTGAGCACACAGCCCTGCCATCAAGGTCTGGCCCCCAGGTTACTGAGCTGATGCTCTGACATCCCAACTCTCTGAGCATCAGGTGCCCACCTTAGTACGGTATGGCCCGAGAATCTTTGCTCTCCTTTCCAGATGTCCCTTTCTACTAGCCCAATAAAACAGTCCCATGTTGTTGTTGTTGTTGTTCTTGTTAGGGACCATAGACCAAGACTAAAATCGCCTGTTTAGGAAGACCAGTGCTGCACTTTCCTACATCCTCTTCACAATCTCTTATGTGCTCCAGCACGTGACCTCTTTCCTCCTTTACTGAGCTAACTCTGTACCAGTTAGTGAGCTGAGAGTTTTACAGGCCTCATTCAGTACTGAAATCTACGAGTACCCAGAAAAATGGGTACAATTTCTACATCCACGTTACAAACATGAAAGCTGAGAAGTGTGATCAAAGCCTTACGGTTGGTGAGTGGAAGAGCCAGTTTGGAACTGAGGCAACCAGATTCCAACTTCTGCCCAGCGAGCCACCAGCAGCTAACAGGCAAGTGTGGCTTTGTGAGCTGGCCCACCTTTCTGGCCTGGGCTTGCCACATGCTCATGCCCAGCCTCCACTCAGCATTCTGGGAGTCTGTCCATCCCACCGAGGGTCTGTGCGACACCCCCCACCAGATGCAAAGCCTGTCCCAGGCTGTGTCACGTGGGGCTCAGCAGCTGTGAAACTCTGTTGTGGCCAAATGCCGGATCTGGGCTCTGCCAAGAAGTCTCCATTTTCTACATTCAGGAAAAGGGTGGCAAATGAGTGAAGCAGGAGGGGTTTGGTGTGTTGTGGTTTATTTTGGTTTTGATTCAAGAAGCTAAGCCAGCCTTTTGTTAAACAAGAAGTGTTTTTTTAAAAACAAAAGCCCAGCTTTCCAAAACTCCTGGAGGAGCTGATTGGTTCAAGCATCAGGGTCCTGGGCATCAGGGAAAAAAGACCACGATTCTTCCTATCACTCAAAACAGCCTTGAGCTGGGTCCCCACAGTGCCTGGCCACAGCGGACCGGCCAGTGGCAGGGCCAGCAGCCTTCAGGACACACCTGTCACAGAAAGGCAGGATCCCCTGCAGACAGGGCTCATCAGCCTGTGGATGAAGGAGAGATCAGAACAGAGATGGGGGTGGGCCAAAGAAGAGAGAAAGTTTCATTAGTATTTGTCTTTTCTTGCAGCAGCTGTGAGGAAAGCCCCAGGAAGAGTGTGGAACCTTGGGGCACCCCCTGTGGCCCAGAACAGAAGCAGAGAGGAGCATCTCCCCCAGATCTCTTTGTGCTGGGTCATGGGCTGCAGCGAGAGCCCCAGCCAGACCCACAGCCCCAGCAGGAGGAGGCGGCCTGACCAGCAAGTGGGTGGAGTCACACTGATGTGGGACACCCCTGAAGACAAAGTGTGACCACCAAGTGGCCAGGCTGCCCCACAGGTGGTGGGCAAGCCAAACTCCTACCAAAGTGTCCTCAAAAGGCACGCATGTGCACTTCCGGGCAGGTGGCCTGAGACTGGCTTAGCAGGCAAAGCAGACATTCTTAGGTCTCGGTCCCCAATGCCTGGCTGGCCTTGGGGTTCAAAAGTTAACCAAAGCTTCAGAGCCCCACAATGGCACTCTTTAATCCTTTAAGTACTGGCCTTAATTTAAGGGGAGGATGGGGGCACACCTTCTTTATCTCATACTTGTTGAGTTAGGTATTTCACCGCTGGTCTTATTGTTTGTCCCTGACCCCTAGTGCCCTTGCTCAAGACAGAATGAAAGGTTGCCCCGTCCCGTGCTGTCTTCACGTCCGTGGGTATGTCTGAGCCCACTAGTGCAGCTACCATGTCGACACATGTCACATGTGATCCTCCCTCATGTATGTTTTCCTTGCTGTTCCGCTACACCAACTGCGATGTACCTTTCTTGCAATTGGTCTTTTTTCTGTGTTGGCATCATTAAATCATTTCATTCTCACAATAATTCATAAAGTCAACATCATTCTTCCAGTGGGACGACTGGGGGAAGGAAGGAGGCTAAGTCCTTGCCCAAGGTCATGCAGGTAGGAAGAAAATAACAGCACAAATTTAAACAGTACTGTCTGGCTCTAGAATCTATGCCCTTTTCTTGATATTTCATTACTAGTGACTCTCTGTTCACTCTGCCCATTCATGCTGTTGTTATGTACCATGGAGTCAGAACCAATTCATAGCTGACCCTCCAGTCGGTTTTCAGAAGCAGTAAATCACATATGTGAGAAAAAGTGCCCATCTTTCTCTCAAAGAGCAGCTGGCAGGTTTATCAGCATGCTTTTGAGTTGGCAATGTAATTCCTTATCACTAAGCCACAGATCTGTGCCTCATATAGATAGGATGGCTGACAAAGTAACTAGGGTCATGGGCGGTAGGTGTACCCAAGACAGTGGGATCAGCTCAGGATAGAGAAGCGTTCAGAGCTATTATATACAAGATCGCTATGAGTCTCAAGCAACGGGATGTAACAACAAGGAGCCACAGAGCTCCCTAAACCATTATTCACAGATGTGTCAGTGGTTGGGAAGTTTTCTTTTGCTTTGGTTTTTAAAGTTAAATGGTGGTTCTGCACTGACTTCCCCCTTAAGAGCTTTGTTTATCCAGAGATAAGAAGACTGAGCTGGAATTAAGACGCTCTCTCAGCCCCACCCGCCCTCCTGCTCTCCAGCCGGAGCTCCGCCCACAGCTGTGCTGCCTCTGGGTCTCAACATGTCTCTAATGCTCTCACTGCCCTGCGCACCCACGTGCTTCTGATACTGAGTGGGTGCAGCCAGGCCACCGGAACAAAGCACCCCTTCTCTGCTTGCTGTGGGTGCTCCAGCTCTGGAGGGTGGCACGGCTCTCGCACGCCAATCTATCCTTCAGGACAGCTTCATCCCCACATCATCTACAGAACTTCTTCTGCTGGAGTTGAAATTAAAGTGAATAACATTCATGACAAAACCCTGCTCTTGCCAATGAGCTAGATGTTTGCTGTGGATCTTGGAATTTTTCCATCGAAGGCTGTGGAGGGCTTCTATTTAGAAAAGAATTTGCAGTAATTGGGTGATTCAGTGCCAGCTCAGGGCATTGTCAAAGGACAAGAATTCTCACCCACAGAGTGCAGTTAAGGGACCTCTTCCAGATCTGATCCAAAGCTGATTTCTTTTTTTATTTGGGGAGAAATAGTGGATCTCAAATTCTTTCTTTTGTGAAATAGATTGCAGGCTCAAGATTACAATCCTGGGGGCCATAACACTTCACGCAAAATTAGCCTATGCTCCGGGTAAATGAAGGCACCTGAGTTTGTCCAGTTCTTAGAATGGAATTGGCCAGGATTATCTCTTTGAAGTGTCCCAAAGGATTGTTGGTTAAACTACAGCAATGGGCCAACCACCCACTTCTGTATTATCAAAGGTCTGCAACACCATCCCTGCACATAACAACAACAAACACCATCCACAATTCTCAGTTATTTGGTATCTGTACCAGAGACCAAATCATCCTCAATGCTGGGCTCATGCCAGAACAAGCCACCCAACAGGGCTGCAGACGATGAGGGGAAGTACTGCTGCCCAACCTTGACCAGGGCTTAGGAGAGATCTGGGAATCGGTCATGCTAACTGAAAATTACATGACAGAGATCTGGGTGTTCTCTCTGAAAGATGAAACAGACAGCCTCGGTGCGGAAAGGCTGGGGCCTGGGACAGTTGTATCCTTGAGAGAAAGCAGGGAGTGAACAGTGTGGTTCCCAGGTGCTTTGAGGAAGACAAGTCAGAAAAGGAGCTACATCCTCTGCTGAGATTTAGGGGCAGGATCCCAGAATCGGAGGCCTGCAGGAAAAACCCAGCTGCAGGAAAACAAAATAAGGACATATGGATGAAACCGAGATATAACATGAGGGTAAAATACATTAAAAAAAAAAAAAATTCCTGGTGCCAAGGTCTGATTAGAAGCCAGAGCCACACTGCAGAGAAGGGAGGCAGGGAGGCAGGGTCATCAGCTGGACCAATTTCCGGCTAGTTTCTCTCCATATCTGTTGACTTTAAGCAACATCTCTTTGCCTTCCTCACATCAGATACCCAGTTCAGAACCTAAGACAGTCCATGCTGAGAGAAAACACAGGGCAGATAGATCAAAGAGCTTTCTCTTTCATTGTGAAGAGCATGAGCTTGACAAGACTCATCGCAGAAAGCCTGCGATATGAATGAAAGGGATTCTGAGAAATATGTTCTTTTTCTAAAATAAGCCAGCATTTTGCATGTATCCAGGGAGCCAATAAGGTGAATTATAAGTGTCAACATGTTGTCAATAGATCATCTGGTTGACTGCTTACAGGCTGCTAAGCTCCCACTCTATCTTCCCAAGGAAATCTTTTCAAAGGTAATATATTTTTAAGTAGCCCCACATCAAAGATTCTGTTACACTGCCATAAAGTAAACGCGCTCTGAGCTTATATTAACAGAGCATGTTATACGGTGCTATCGTTTACTCCCTGTGCCTACCTGAAGTTTAAATAAAGTTCCATCAATCCACGCAGATGTTTTTATGAAATGTAATTAAAGATGCATTGTGCATGCAGAGGGGCGAGCCGTTAACTCACTCAGTGCTCTAATTCAATTTTATGGAGGACCCTGGACACCGCTGATTTGATTACACTCAAGGACTTCGTGAAGTAGCTGTGCTGGTTTTCTGCAGACTCTTTATCAGGTGACAATAGAATTTTACTCTTCTAGAAGCTCTGGTACAGAGCTCTGTGAGGCCCTGGGGTTAGAATTCCCGGAGTCCAAAGCACAAACCTTTTGACCTGGAGTGATGGTAATAGCGGGGCTAAGTAAATGCCCATGGGTAAGCCTGATGGGCTGAAACTGGAGGAAAAGGAAGAGAGAAAAGTAAAAATGGAAAAGGAGGAGAAAGGAAGCAGGGATGAGTAAATACAGCAGTCCCTCGTAGAAGCCAGAGTTCTTCACCATCTCCTACCAAGCCCCGTGATCTGGCTTTTAGGGGTCTGATTCTTCATCTGTAAAACAGCAATCATGGTGCCAGCTTCCTTACGCTGTTCTCTGCAAGACGTGCGCAAGTGGAAAACCATTTTCATCTCTACCCTTGAAGAATCTGGGTATGAGAACTCAGGGCTATTGTTCTCTAGTCCCAGACATTGGGAGAAAGTTAAAACAAAGTAACAACAACAACAACAACAACAAAAAAACATGAACAAACCTATCAAATCAAAAAGCTAAAATTGACTTTCTTCTTTAAAAGGTTTCCTTGTTTTTCAAAGTAAAGAGCAAAGATTCTAAAGCATTTTGCTTGACATTACAACTACAGATGTCGAATATACCAAATGGGGAAAGATCAAATTAAGCTTCTAAATCTCTCATTTAGACCCTCCTTGATCAGGGAGCTGATAAGTACTTGCTGGGCACCTCTTGAACGGCAAGTTTTCCACCAAACACACAAAAGAACTAATAATAATGATACTTGGTCTTTATATACAGTACAAGGTGGTTTAAAAACACAGTTATCTATTGTTTCATTAAATCTTTGGGAAAATCCAGTGAGATGTACTCAGTAAAAGTTTTTAATACCTTTTACAAATTGGAAAAACTGAGGCTGAGAGACATCAAGTCTCTTGCTCCAAAGAAATTTTACCCACTAATATTCTAACACCTACTGGGACAAGTACTTAGATTAACTCAGGGAGGCAGCTTGGAAAAAAACATCACAACCTCCTTTGAAAAGTCTCCATTTTCCCCAGCATTATTTTTATCTCCAGGCAAAATCCAGCTGTTTATAATTTTAGCTCTTCCTCTCAAACTAACTTGGCTATAAACTGGAAACAAAATTCTCCAGAGGATTTTGAAAATAATCTCCTTTACCTACACTTCAATCATAGGCCAACTTTGCTAAACACACACACATATTTAAAAATAAGTCCCAGAAATCTTTGCTTTCAGTGGCCAAGTGGGCTTGCAAGTGGAAAGTACTCCTGGAAGTTGACACATCTCCCCAAGAAGCCAGCTCTAATGTTACTATCGTTGCTCAAAGCAATAGCAGTCAGTGGATGAAACAGAGAAGAAATATAGATCCTAGGAAACACTTACCTTCATGAAAATTATTTGTTTAGCTTCCCCTCCTCCATTTACACTCCCTTTGGAGGGAGACAAGATTGGCTATATTTACAAATCCACAAATCTTTAAAGCTATTGCAGTTAATGGTTCCTGACACCAGAAGCTCAGGGGCTAGGATATGTTCTGGATGTAAAAATCTTCAAGGAGAACCCAAGGTGATTCTAAGGACAGCTGTCGACCTGTCGACCCACAGAGAGGTAATTATAAAGCAGCAATTAAAACAAAACCCTCAAACGTGACCTTCCGCTTCACTGTAATGACAGGAGAATGCAAAACAGTCAGGACCCCTGAATAAACTGAATGATGTAGGTTAAGGATAAAACTTGTCCTCCTAAAAAGTCTCTGACTCAGAAACCTTATCTAGAGAGCAGTTCAGACAATGAAACGACACAGCCATCCCTGCCTGCCCACTGTGGTGCCTGTCAGGAGAGGAACAGCCTGCCCGGGATAGTAGAAAATGTGTATATATCTAGGTTGCCATATCGTCTTCCTACCTAGGGGGATAGCACAATTGACTCGAAGCCCTAATTCCTAGTCTTTTCTAAAATCAATAACTACATCTCCCCCAAAACAACCCCCAAATGGTCAATGTTTACCAAGTGCTGTCTGAGCACAAGGCCTGTGCCAAGTACGTTACACAAGCCATCTCATCTACATTCACAACAGCCTTGGTAAGGTGGGTGCTTTGGTTTTGAAGAGAAAAATTAATAACAGACTTACATTTTCAGGTTCTCCTTACCTACAGAAAAGACTGGCTATTAAAAAAAGTATTCTAACCAAAATTTAATCCTGTGAGGTGTCTTTTTACCCAAATTAGCTCTGGTGGCCTAGTGGTAAGGAGCTATGCTGCTGATCTGAAGGCACTCAGTTCAAATACACCAGCTGCTCTGTGGAAGAAAGATGAGCAATCCTCTCCCACGTGAGTTGTTGTTGTAGTTAGGTGCCATCCAGCCAAGCATGGGTCATAGCAACTGTATAAACAAAAGATCTGCACCCTGTTCTATTCTGTGCCATCCTCACACTTCCTGACACACAAGAGACCATCGCAGCAGTCACTGTGTCAATCCACCTGGTTGAAGGTTTTCCTCTCCTTCGCCAACCCTCCACCCTTCCCAGTACCATGTTCCTCTCCAAAAAATAGCCTCTCTCAGAAACAAGCCCAAAGTATGTGAGGTGAAGTCTCATCATTCTTGCCTCCAAAGAGCATTCTGGCTACACTCTCGCCAAGACATATCTTCGTTCTCTTGGCCGTCCTTGAGATGTTCATTGCTCTTCTCCAACACCACAGCTCAAAGGAGTCAATTCTTCTTCTGCCATCCTTATTCATTGTCCAGCTCCCAGATGCTCTGAAAACCCACTGAAGGGTCAGTTATGGGTTGGTTCCAACTCAATGGTACACAACTCAGAAACAGTTTTATTTAATTTACATTATGGCTCCAGGTGAGTGAAAACCTAGAGACCATTTGTGGCCCAATAAGAATTCATCTCAGTAAAAGGAGAGAACAGGCAATTATAAAAGTCAATTATGTTACAATTATCCAGTGGTTGATAATCTATTGGTCTCTCTGTTCTATTTATAAACATCATTGTAATTAATCTGTCTGTCATTGATGGTAGGTGCTGTCAAATCAGCTCCTTTAGAACAGAACATACTATACTCAATCCTGCGTGAAGATCTACCCTTTGTGCCATTTTCTTTTCTTTTATCCCCATTTGAGAATGGTTATCCCTGTACACACATAGAACAACTGCTCAGAATAAAACTCATGTTTCAATTTCTTTGAGTAGTGATTATGTTTAACACTGCTGTTCTCCAGCTCTCCCTTTCCTGTAAAGAAATAAAAAATCAGAGAGGCTAGCAAACTGATCTGAGACCATACGTACAAGGTGGCCACTCTTGGACTTGATCCCTGGTCTCTATGCTTCCAGGTGAAGAAGGCTGACAGCCCACAGCCAACCGGGCCAAAGCTACAGCCACTTACATTCTATCATACTCCGGTGCCTACCTAAATGCTAGCTATGTTATAATTACCTGATATATATAAAGAGAGAGAGACTGAGATGGGGGAGGGAAAGGAGAATTAGGAGAAGAAAAAGAAAACATAGCTCCCCGAACAACCTCACTCCAGCTGACTGAATCTGGTGATGAGACCTAGGCATCTTTTTTCATTTTATTCTCTCATAGAAAAGGTGGAAACTGTTGGAAAAGTTCCCTAAAAAACTAAAAAATTCCATTGAATTCCACTTGATAAAGAACATCCTAGCAGCTACATGTTATCTGGTATGTCTTTGGTCCCTGATTTTCACACTGAAGAAAGATAGCGATGTATTGCATAGCTATACTTCCAGCTCAGGAGCACCTTAAGTAGAAGTCCCAGAGGCTCACTGGGCTAGCAACAGAGGTGGATTTGAATAAGTAAAAAATAACCTTTTATAATACCCTATAATAGTTTGAAACTAACATTTTCTAATGCCGTAAGACAAAAAGGACATTCTCTCTATTGAACCATAGCGTTGTCAGCTTTCTTATTAAACTTCCTTTTGTTGTTGTTATCTACCTTCTAGTTGTGTGTGACTCATAGCAACCCTGTGTACAACAGCCCTAAACCCTGCTTTGTCCTATGCCAATATTATTGTCTCTGACACACCCACCCCCACTACCCCAGTCACTGAATCAATCTGTCTTCCCCTCGTGGGCTGTCCCTCCACCCTCCCAAGCATGACATCCCTCTCCAAGGACTGATCCTTCCTTGCAACATGTCCAAAGTATGTCAGACTAAGCTTCAGAATCCTTGCCTCTAAGGAACAGCCTGGTTTCACCGTCTCCAGGATGAACCTGTTTGTTCTCCTAGCAGTCCATGGTATATTCAGTACTCTTATTCAGCACCACAGCTCAAAGGCATCAATTCTCCTTCTCTCGTCTCTAGTCATTGTCCAGCTTTCTGATGCATAACAAGCAATTGCAAAGACTATGGCCTGTATCATATGTACCTTAGTCTCCAGACTTGATATCATTGCTCATCAGTACTCTGGAGAGGTCTCTTTCAGCAGACTTTCCCAGCGCAGTTTATCCTTTAATTTCCTGGCTGCTGGTACCAAGAGTGTTGATTGTGGAGCTAAGCAAACCATATCTGTTAACAATCTCACTCTCTTCACCATCTATCATGATGCTGCCAATCGGCCCAGTGGTGAGAATCTTTGTTTTCTTGATGTTGAACATTATTGCTCTTTCCTGTTTGTCTCCAGTAATTTCTAGCTAAACCACCTTTTATCCTCCCAGTCCTTTTCCATTTACTCCTGCAATTTAGGGCCAAGAGCTAAGTATCGTTTTGATGAGACTGGGTCAACTAGCTTGGGATATGACTACTGACGAGACTGCATGGACAGGAGAACATACTGCAAAAGTTCTTCCCGTTCTGCAGCCCCTGTTCCTCCCCTATGTGAGCTCCTGCAGTATCCAAGACAAGGAGCAGATGGAAGCTCATATTCCCTGCCTCCTATATGATGTTGTTGTTGTTGTGTGTCATTGACTCAAAAGCAAATCATGTGTTGACCCCTCCAGTGAGTGTTTAGAGGCTCTAAATCCCATGAGAAAAGATTGCCCGTTTTTCTTCAATGGAGCTGTTGGTCGGTGGATTCAAGTCGTGAGTTTTACAGTACAAACTTCTTACCAGTAGACAACCAGAACTCCCTGCCTCCTGTATACCAGGACATGATCACATTTTGCTGTTCCACTCCTCTCTTGTGTCTGAGATTCATTTTCAGCAGCAGGCAGCAGGTCCACACCTTTGTGCTAAACAGTTATTCAATAAATAATAAACAAGGCAAGGAGGGATCGGTTCTTGGAGAAGGACATCACACTTGGAAGGGCGGAATTACGGAGAAAGAGAGGGAGACCATCAATGAGATGGATTGATTCACTGGGGAATGAGGGAAGGTGTGTCAGAGACAGTAAAGTTGGCACAGGATAGAGCAGGTTTCAGGGCTGTTGTACACAGGGTCTCTATGAGTCGCAAGCTATGACTCAACGGCATATGACAACAACAACAAGCACTTAATGCTCACTTACAATCTGTAGTGAACAATTTGAAATGAGCATCTTTGGTGTAAGCCCTGGATAAAAACAGAATTCTTAACGAGGTGAAAATGATGAAAAATAGTTCACCACAGATCATAGGAATGCACAGGCTAACCTGTGCTTGCCCTTCTTAGTGGGCAGTTCACCCCAGCTAGCAAGGAGTGCAAAGGGCTCAGCCCACACCCACTCTTGTTCTCAGGGAAACCTTCACTCGGCTTGACAAACAGACCTTTCTGTAAGGAATCCTTGCAGACACTCCCGACAGGCACAAGGCCCAGGTTACTAAGTGGTGGCGTACCTTTGTTTTAAAAGTAATGATGTGGGGAAATCTTTTGAGACAGAATTTTTCCCAAGGCACACCAGAACCACCCAGGCCCTCCCATCAGGCCTGAGCCAGGGGTGTGACTGACTGAGCCAGAACTGAGAACAACGGAGCCAAGAAAAACAAAATGAGATGAAGATGTGGCCTTTGCATCTCACTCGCCGTTTTAAACATCTCTGTCTTTGAGAACCCAAGATGTAAGCTTTGTGCTTGAGAACAAGACAGGAAGGCAGGAATTTGTCTTAATGAACCACTTCCCTCCCCCCAGTCTCTCAGCGTTCTGTTTTAAAAGAAACTTGTCTTTGTACCATTCACTTCTTTAAGATCAGGACTCTGTGTTCTTGTGCGATCGTCTAAAGATTGTGTCTTTTCTAGTTGTTTCTCAGCACCTTGAGCTCTTTTTTAACAGTCTCCCCTGTTGCTTCCATACTGTCTAATCAATGAGAGATTCCAAAAAATAAATAAAACCCCACCAAATGCTACATCTATAGGCTTCTATAGTTTAAAAAAAATCTGGAAAATTCTGATAGGCTCGGAAAAAATCCTGGACGATTCTGATAGGTTCTAAGGTCTTCGTGCTAGTTTATTGAGTCAGCTCCAGGACATCCCTACCCAATATACACAGAATGAAATATTACTGAGGCCTGCAGCATCTTGACCACTGCTGGTGCTCAAATTAAAAAAATGATGGGACTCCTGCACATTTTGATTGTGTCATCCAACCTAGAGGGTCCATCTTCCAGCAAAATAAGGACAATATTCTCTTGTTATTTTTTTTTCCTAATCTGACAGAGTCTGGAAGCTCTACTAAGACTTCTCCACAGTGGGTGATCTGCTGGTATTTGAAATACCCGTGGCATAATTTCCACCACCCCAGCAACAAGCAAGCCACCACAATGTGACAAGTTATCAGCAAGGTGGGGACTAGGACCTCGACACACAGGAAATGCTTGTCTCCCAAGCACACCAAAAAAGTTTATTCAGACTACAAACAAGAACAACTAGTTAAACTGTGCAGAACATTTAAAACTAGTCTGTCAGTGTCTGTCCTGTTTTCCATCTAGCGTGTCTTGCACCTCCCTTGGTCAGGTCAGAATGAACAAAAAGAAAAGCGGGTACAGGAAAGGCCTTGCTGTACTCACAAACAGGTGAGAAGCAGCTTGGACTGGAACTGGAATTACTCAAAGTCACACTTAAGCTGCCTATTAAAAGCTCAAGTCTCAGGATCACTGCGCAAAGCCCAACCTCACCCCAGGGCATTGGGAGGGGCCCTGGGAACTGAGGCAGAGATGGAAAGGTGGCCTCCCAGGGAAGAGACCTCCACAGGACTGGTGAATTCTAAGTGAGCAGATTGTAGGGTTCCCAGTGTACCCTGGACAAGACTCCTATGGTGAGGCCAGAACAGTGAAGTGGAACTAATGTCAGTGCTGGAGGTGGGTCCCAGAGATCAGGGCCAGGGTTCAGGAAGAGTCTATGTTCTCGGGTTTTGGCTCCTCAGCAAAGACTGATTTTTACCTTACTCTGCTTGACTCAGAGATCTGGTAACATAGTCCTCAGGGAATTGTGGTATTAACCCAAAGGCAATGTGTCTCTGGTGGTTCAAATCCACCAGTGATTTTGTGGGAGAAAGATGGACAATCTCATACTGCGTGATTTACAGGCTCCCTGTAAATTCCATCCCTGCTGGAGGGTCAGCTACGAATTGGTTCCACCACATCAATGGCATTGAGTTGAGTTTGAGTTGTTCCCTAATTGTACTCTTGTGTCTGAGGGAATGATCTAAGTGCTAATTCTTCTGGTCACTTTGATCTAAATCAAGGCAGAGCCATTCCCACTGTCCAGAGCCTAAGCCAACATGTCCTTCCCACTGTTAGGACCCTATTTTCTCCATCTAGTTTCTCCATCTCCTATGTCTTGCCCTTCCTGTGTCCTGCACACCCCACCAGCTTTGTGCTACAGTCCAATTGGAGGGACGTGTGCAATCCACACTCTCTGTGATGCCTAGGTACTGTGCAACACTTTGTCCCCTATCAAGTATTTTCACTATAGTATTTCAAGTGTAAAGCACCAGGGAGTATTCTTTGGAACTAGTCAGAATGCAAGCTTCTCCAGCAGGCTTCCAAAAGGCAAATGCCAAGTTCTCTCTGCATTTTGAAAACTAGACGACTTTCCACTATCAGATTCCCATGGGGCCAGGCATTGCACTGAAGGTTGAGCAAGGCAGTGCAATGCTGTTAGAGATGTTTGTTACATTCATCTCAAATCAGACCTATGACGCGGGGAATGAGTTTAAACGGCCAAATCAGGGCGCTGGGTTCCCAGCATCTTGTCCAGCTGTTCAAGATGAGAATGAGAAAGTTAAGTTTTACTTTATCATGGGTGACTTCCAAATTTTGATGGTGAAAAAAATCCTGCTACCCTTTTGTTCCAGAGGATTGCTCATTGCAAACAACTGACCAAGACTGGCTAAATGGCTTTCACTCTAAATAAATGTTGTTGTAGCCTTGATCCTGTGCCATCTCCATAAGCAGTTGGAGATAAGTTCTTATCTCCTTGTTAGTCGATCTGAGTCTTGAAGCTCCACTAATACCAAACTGGCATCACAGCGACAGGCATGCCTCCACTGACACAGGGGTGGTGTCGGCCAGAAATCAAACCCACGCCTCACACAGGAGGCGAGAATTCTACCACTGAACCAGCTCCGCCCCCAAACAAACTTCAGGGTTGATATTTTTCTATTTTATCTTCCCAACATTTTTCTTCTCTGTCTTTTCAACGTCGAAGCACACAGTCAGAGAATCTCTTGTCTCTTCTCCCTTTGTGGATTGCCCAGGATCATATGTCCAAACAAAGTGACCCTAATTGCAGCCTCCATGAGTCACTCCCTCATGCCAGGGATCAGATGCCTTAACTTTCTCTTAAAACCCCAGAGCCTTTGTACCAGTGGAAGAGGAGATGGAGTCCTCCTATCCGATAATATAGCCCTCCTGGGGTGATATTTATTCCTTCCTTCCCCTTAATTCTTCCCTCTCCCTCAGAGCGATCTTTTAATAAAGCCATCTTTGTGTTTGTAACACTGCCAGGAGTTCGCTTTTCTGTAGGCCTGTCCCTGTGCCTGCAAACAGCTGCACATGCAGCTCTGAGCTGTGTCTTCCTTCCTAACCCTGAGTTTCAATCTCTCTGGTTTAGTTGCTGACCTGTTTTGTCTTATCCCACAGCTAGCTAATGTTCTCCAAGGTTAAAAATGCACGTGTTCATAACACCTTAGAAAAATAAGTAATTCTTTAATGTCTACTTCAAAATAAACTATGTACATCTGAAACTCTAAGGGACCATATCCTGGGTGATTGCTCCATCATAAAAATAAAATATAAAATGGTGATTGCCCCATTCCAGCTGAAAGGGGGTGAGCTGCCACTCTGGCTGCAGTTGGGGGCTGTCTGCGGGTGACTTTGTGGTCGTCGTGTCACACGGGGTCCTTGTCGAGGAGCTCCTGGAGCGCTTTGAGGACGTGCTTGGGCTGGCTGGCAGCGAAGTCCTGCAGCCGGGAGCCCATCTGCTCGTGGAGGGCCCTGCACAGCCTGCTCACAGCCGCCCGCATGTTCCCGCTGTGGCCCGGCAGCACGCCGTTCCCGGTCATGTTGTTCAGGAAGTACCAGAGGACCGGGAGGACATGGCGTTCCACGGCCTGAGGCTTCCGGGGGTAAACTGAGGTCACCAGCGCTGGGGGCAGAAAAGAAAGAGCAACTGAGTCAGGCGCCCTCTCCTCTCCCACTCCCCTTCCTGGGGACACAACTCTCTCCCCTTGAAGGGCAAGTGGTCACAGGGCTGACTGCTCTGTTAGATGTCCTGCCAAGATGCTTTCAGATGCGTGCTGCCATTGAGTCTCAAATGGAAAGATTATATTGAAATATACTTAAACTGAATTATATTTAGACAAATAGTTATAAATTATACTTTTTTTTTTTCCAAGAAAGGGTCTACAGAAGGGAGCTCTGGTGCCCTAATGGCAAGAATCTACACTGCAAAATCCAGAGGCACACAGTTCGAATCCACCATATGCTCTGCTGGAGAAGGAGGGACAATCTCCTCCCTGTACCAGTCAGATCCGATTTGACGGTACACACACCAAAAACATAATAAAAAATTTTTAAAATTAAATTTAAAAAAGAAAGGGTCTACAGAAGCCAAAGAATCCAGAGCCCATGATAATGAAAATAGGTCCCAACTATCCAAGGAAGAAGAGAGAGGCAGATCTGCCTGGATTACAATCTGTCTCCACTCTTTCCTGCCTGTGTGAGCTTGTAAAAGGCTCCCAGTCTTTCTGCCCCTGTTCCTTAATCAGTAAAATAATGATAATGATCCTGGACCAAGCCCTTAAAGGTGTTTCAGGGATTTGATAATCAAGTGTGTATGATGAGATTGGCCTTGGAGGGCAGGCATGGGACAAGCGGCAACTCCTATCAGCTGCCATTAAGTTGATTGTGGCTCACAGCACCCCTCCTGGATAGGGTGGGGCTACCCCATGGGTCCCAAGGCTGTAGAAGCTGCAACCACATTTTTCTCCTGCTGAGCAGCTGCGGGGTAAAACTCCTGTTGGTGAGATAGAACTGTCAGCTTCTCCTTTAGCAGTCAAGGGCTTAAGATACTGGGGTCACTAGAGCTCTGTATTAGGACTAGCATTGTTTTAACGCACAGCACTCCCTGTAAGAGTACAGAGAAGCAAACAGAAACACTGTGGTAAGAAGAAAAGGAAATATTCTCTCAAATGACATTTTCTAGTTAGAACTAAGACCAGCCAAGCCTCCACAGTGCCCAGGGTCTAGACATGTGGTGTCAAAGTGCTCTGTAAAACCAGCTCTTCACCGACTTCCATTCCAATTATGAGCCTCCTTGAGTCTGAGAAGCCAAAACCCCCAGATCTTTTATTCACACCTTTAAGTTAACAATAATTTAATTGCCTCGTAAACGTTACTAACAGCTCATTTGTTTGTTCAGTGTAAGGCCCACATACTGTGATGGACTGTTAACGTCTTAAAGCATGTTGAAAGCATAGGTTCTCATTCCATATCTTTTTCCACCCCCTCACAATTTGTTTTCTTTTCTCGTTGTCATAAGTGCAGAAATAAAACACAGCATTTGTCAATTTAACACTTTTCATATGTGTAATTCAGTGAAACCAATTATATCATTTATATTGTGCAACCATCACCCAATCCAGTGCCAGATTTTTCGTTACCATAAACAGAAACTCAAAGCTTCCAGTCCCCCTAAAAGTCTCTCAACTCCAGAAAACTTGAAAGCCGGTGGGACCTAACAGTAAGGCCTCCATCACCAGTTGTGTGCTCCAGACAATGTCAGAGTCACATCACGAACCACCCATCTTGGGAGGAGCTGAGTGTGCTTCAGCTGTGACTGGGTGCCCTAAGTGCATTAGTGCTAACAAGGCTGGTTGTACAATCAGAGCAATCCTCCTGACATCCTGCCAAAGGATAAGTGCTGCTGACGGTAAACAATGCTGAGAGCAGTGTTTTGCTTATTTATTAGGCAAAGAAACTGGAATGTTCTCTGGGCCCAGCCACTCCCAAGAAAGTAGCACCACCTGAGCTTGGCTGGGCACAGAACCTGCAGCTTCCCCTCTGTTTATTCCCACAGGGACTCTGAGAGGCAGAGGCTGCAACAGAGGGGAGCCAGGAAGGTCAAGGAGCTTGTCCCAGACCACACAGCCAGGCCAGCGCTGAGCCTCTTAGCGAGACATGAATCAGCTTTGTTTCAAAGTCCATGCTTTGGGATACCAACCACCTCCCACAACTCTAAGAGGTCCTTTTAAAAAAACTCTTTCTCATTTAATACATACACACACATATAACTCAATGCCATCGAGTTGGAACCAAGTCATAGCTGACAGTCCAACACACACATACACCCACACCCACACACACACCCCAGTGGTTTTAAGAGGGTGTAGATTGCATGGAGGAATGAGTAGCTGGTGGATTTGAACCGCCTGGCTTTTGATTGGCAACACAACTCCTCATTCACTGGGCCACCGGAGTTCCATATGTGTGTGTACATGTAAACTCTGTGGTAAATACAGGCAACAAAACATTTGCCATTTTCACAATCTTCACATGTACCGTTCAACGGCATTAAATTTGTTCATTATGTTGCTCAACTGTTACCATGTTCCCATGACCCTTAACACATTGTCACACACTTTAAAATTTATGACCGTGCTTAGAAACACATTTTTTTCAATTGTTTATGGCTGCCTTATGAAACTGAGCGTCAGTCGTTGATGTCGAATGATGTTCCTTTTTTTATTAATTAAAATGTGCAGGATGGCATAGCCGTCATTTACGGTGGCGTGTTAACAGAAATGCACCCCAGGCTTGGATCTTCCTCCCCCTCTGGGGACTTCACTTTCCAGTAGCTGGTCTACAGTTTTCGTTTTCATGAAATCCCCAATTTGTCCTCCTTTCAGCAGCTGGACTCACCCAGTTCCCAGGATGCCTTCCACCAGGAGCCTAAGAGAGTCCTTCTCTTTTCATAGCCATCTTGGGATGGATAATGGGGAACAGAAACCTCACCACTCCCTCAGCTCAGCCTGACACATGTGATGTTTCTTAGGGAAATAGAATATCAATTATCAAGCCATACCCTCAGGGTTCTCCACACAACTCTGGGGTGCCCCTTGGAGATCCTCAAGGATCCCAGAACCCCCAGAAGATTCCGTAAGGGTGCCCTTATCAGTAGGGAATGCAGGACTGTGCTCTGAGTGAGCCCAGCCACATGAGCATGCAGGGGAAAGTTCCAGATGATAGGATCTTGAGCAAGAAGGCACAACTATTAAAACATGTATGGAAACTTAAGGGGAGGAGCAGACGCGTGAGGATGGGTAGGGTGAAATCACAGGGTTATACAGTTTGGTGGGGGCAGGGGAGAGGAAACGGGAAGGATCCAGGCAAAAAGATAGGGAAATGATAGGCAAGGTCCAATGATGATTAATTTTATAAAAAATAAAGCATGAGAGTGATTGTATGAGACACAATATATATGAAGAAATATGATGTAGACAAAGTTTGTAAGCAAATTTATTAAAAAAAAAAAAAAAGGAAAGTGCACTGGGTGGAAAGAAGTGAGAACTCTCCCATGTTTGGAACAGGCCAAGAAGAGTGAAGAAAGTTAACAGGAAAGCCACCCAGTTAATCCCAAAGATAGGGGTAGGGAGCAAAGGGTAAAGTGAGGGGTGAGAGGTTCAAGGAGAAGTGGGTGAGGAGGGATGAGAGGTAATGCAGGGCTAAGGGTGGGAATGGATTTTATTGCTTGAAAACCTTCACTAAATAAATACAGTCTGGAGGTTTCCAAAGTCTTCAGTGAATCTGACCTACAGAAGAAGGTTAAGGACTATCCCCAAACCAGAAGAAGCAATGCCCTTTTCCTGCCACTGAAGGAGAGAGTTCACCTAACCGTCCCCACCCACCCACACGGTAGGATGTGGCTGCATTTCAGGTCAGAGCATGAGCCCCTCAGGAGCAGTGAGGCCCTGTGAACTGCCAGTCACGTCCACCCCCAGGAAGCTCACACCCCACTCAGAGCAGCAGTCCCAGCCTCACGGTCCTCACGTCCTCAGCCCACACTTTCTTCACTGCTCAGCTCCTCTTTCCTAACTCAGAGCCCCTTTCCTGAGGAGATGGGGGAGGGGGGTGTTGCCTGGCTGACAAAGATCTGTCTTTCAAACTGACAGAGGTTGTGGTGGCACTTCCAGGAGTCATTGTGTGTGTGTGGGGGGGGGGGGAGCCCAAGACATTAAACTCAAACTAAAAAGCTAGCTGAAGTAATTAGCAAAGGATTTACTCCTACTAAGCAGTGCTATTATTTGTCAGTGCCTCGTGTCAATTGAAATTATCTCCTCTGTTCCAGGCTGAAATGGAGTAATGGCTGCTTCGGGGGCCTTTTGGAAATAGAGAGAAGAAAATGACAGTAAATGGGTCATCTAAGCAAGGATGCTCTCTCCCCTCTGGGTTCCATAAGTTATCTAAACAAAGGCAGGAGGAGATTTCATCCGGAGAATGCTGAGTTAGAGCAATAGAGACAAGTTCCCCTTTCAGGATTCAGGATGGTCTCAGATGTGTGCCCCGGCGTCACCCCATAGCACCCACTGCACTGCACTGGGCTGTCATCACGGCCTTGTTCACTCGACCCACATGCTTGGGGAACGCCTGGCACCAACCAGGTCAGGGGTCACACTAGGGACACTGGGAGACTGAGCCAGGGCACTGAGATGAGGCAGAGGGAGTGCTGGAATGAGCAGCTGGGATTCGTGCTGCCAATCAGGCTATATTTATCGCATCAACTAAGTTCCTAGTGCTGCAGGCACTGGCGGAGGCCAGCATACCAGCAGTAAAGATCTGTGGGCTAAGGAAGCCATTAGTCCAAAGGGCTAATAGATCACAGGAACAACAGGCTCCAGTAGCCTGAGATCAGAAAGACTAGACGGAGTTCAGCTCCCACTACAGGTCAAGCTGACTGGGATCACAATAGAAGGTTCTGGACAGGGTAGGAGACAAAGGTAGAACAGAGCTCACAATTGTTAAGACCAGACTAACTACTCTGACGGAGCATGGCAAAACCTCTGACACCCTTCAAACCTAGAACTGAACCCCCTCCAAAGATCAGGTTTCAGTCAAACAATAAACAGGCCTACAAAATAAACAAGAGGAATGTGCTCCTCAAGACAATAAATCACGCAGACCAAATTCACAAAGCCAGAAGGGACAAGAAAGATAGACAAAAGGAAATAGGGAAGCCAGAAGGAAGTGGAAAGAGTACTGTTCCACACAGGGATTGGAGCAAACCACAGTCCGACACCAGAAGAGCTACCTGGTGCCCGGCTACCATCAGAGCAGAAGGTCCTGAACAGAGCAGGTGAAGTATCACAAAATAAACTGCACATAAAGTGTTGAACAGAAAATTAATTTGCTTTTTTTATTTTATTTTATATTGGTTTATTTACAAAGTTCGAATATATTGTTTTTCACACCGGATCTTTTAAAGAGAGATGGAGGTGGGGGCAGGTACATATCTGGACACTTTGTTCTAATTCTTTGGAAGATAAACTCCTTGGAGTTTTAAAAGAAAAAAAGAGAAATATTCGAGTTGATGGATCTTTCCCAGGAAGCGCCTGCCTGAAGGAGGAAAAAAGATCTTCTAGCCAAGCTGGCAATCCCCTGAAAATGATCCATGTCAACGTCACAAACAGAATGAGATCTGGATTGGAGGGGGCACGGCTAGTGACTAGACATTTCAAGTCAAAGAGCACGAGCCTGCACATTAACTATCTTCAAACGAAAGCTGCGTGGGATGCTCTCGTGACTGGTGCGTGTAACCTGGGCAGGTGTCCTGGGGAGAGGAAGTGCTACCAGAATCAAATGGAAGCAGAAGAACTTTCCAGAAGGGAAGCAGCATATGGCGATCAGAGAGGCCTGAGAGAGGATGACAACTGTAACTGGATCAGCAAGGAGGGCGCAGGTCAGCAGTTAAGGCCCGGCTCTGCAGCCAGGCACAGGAATCCCAGACTGTGTGCAAGGGGGCGTGGGCACTTAACCTGTCCAAGCTTTGTGCTCTTCAGCTTTGAGCAGGGACAAGCAGGGGACTGACTGCATCCTTCTGCGATCATTATAAGGATAAGGTAGTAACTAGGGCATGTAACTAGGGAAGGGAAGAAGAGAACAAAGCTTGGACAGGCAAGCAGCTGGGACATGCTAGGCCTGATGGGTCAACTCCAGGTATCCCAGATGCTACCCTGAAGATCACTTGGGAGCCACGGAAGAATGTATGATCAAACATCATGTGGGGAGATGCCAGAGTTTAGAGAACAGACTGAGTCTGCTCCATTCCCCCCCAGATGAAACCTTCACAAGATGGGAGACTAGGCTTTGGGCAAGCAGGAAGAATAGTAAAAGTTAGAGAAGTAGCTTGTCCTAGGTCAGAGTCTATGGACCACAAAGGATGTGTCCTTCCCACACATCCCATTAAGGATCCCGGGAGCAGGTTTCAAGCCTGGAATGCAAGCTCTAAGACAGCCTGCAGACTCAAAGCAGAAATGGGATTGGTGCAGCTTCTTCCTTTAACTGACATGTTAAAGAGCCCAGCAGGCCCAGGCGGAGCCCCATCTGCATGTAGTACAGTCCCCGGGCATCTGGCCAGGGGTCAAATGGAGTAAATATCTAGCCCATCCTCTGCTTTCCAGATATGCGTGCCGGAGAAAGGTCAACAGTTCCTAATTCTGACAATGTCATCTGCTCATGAGTCATATACCCACAAGGCTCCCTACCTACCAGAAGAGGTAGTTTCTCTCTCACTCATGCAAAAGCACCCCAGTGGGAGCCCTCTTTGCAAATAAATGAATAAATTTTAAAAAAATGCACAATAGGTTGGGTTGGGGTTTTTTTAGTTGTTGTTGCTGTTCTGTTTATGTTAGTTAGTTTTGTCTTGTTGTTTTGTCTTAAACTATTTCAGTTATGGACAAATCTGTCTCATTTTGACCAAAGATTGTCTTCGGGAAATGCAGATATTGTCTCACGTATATACAAATAAAATAAAATGTTTTTAAAAATCTAATTATTTGGGGAATTATTCTAGGGCTAACAAATCTGGTTTGGAAGAAATGCAGCCAGAGTGCTAGTTAAGGGGCAAGAACTGGTGAAACTTTATCTCACATTCTTTGGGCATGTTGTCAGGAGAGACCAGGCCGACAACATCATGTTGGGGAAAGTGGAGGGTCAGAGAAAGAAAGATCCTTCCTCAATGGGATGGACTGGTGAGGTGACTGTAACCAGGCACCAGAGATTATGAGGACTGCACAGGACTGAGCAAGGTTTCAATCTGTTGTACAAACGGTTGCTATGAATTGAAGACAATTTAATGGTGCCTAGAAATTTCTGGTGGCTTAGTGTTAAGGAGCTGGACTACCAATCCAAAGGCACTTGGTTTGACTCCACTAGCTGTTCCTTGGGAGAAAAATAAAGTTCTTATGGATATTGCAATCTGTTTATCTTATTCGCAATTGACTATGGAAAGAACCCCTTGTGTTCAGTAACAAGGACAGCAACAACTAAAAAAAAAAACCCAAAATGTCTATAGTGTATTTCTTTCTTTTTCCAAAGAGTGCAACTTACTGCCTCTGAAAACCTGCTAACAGGTGAGCTGTGGGTCAGTTCCAACTCAATGGCACCTCACAACAAGAAGGTAAGCTCAACCACAGGTCAGCGGAGAAGAACAGGAATCACCCGAAGGCTGTGGGGCCAACAGACCAGAGCTGCTTACCTGACAGGCGTTCCGTGACATCGAGCATCGCACGGCCACTCAGGAAACGCACGCGCCCAGCAAACACTTGTAGGAGGCACAGGTTGTCTAAAGAGACAGAGAATGTCAGTGACTGAGACACAGCACCAGGGGTCCCAGTGCCAGGTATTCATAGCGGGAAGAGGCCTTTTGAGGTGCTGAATCCCCCCCCCCCCAAGTCATAATAAGACAACTCAAGACAGTAAATGAGCATAGGATGTTCAGGAAAAGGTCGTTGCTGTTGTTAGGTGCATAGAGTATGACTCATAGGAACCCTATGGATAGCAGATCTGAACCCTGGACCTATCCTGTGCCATCCTCACCTTCCCAAAATACAGCTGACCCTTGAACAGTACCAGAGTCAGAAGCAACAACTTCTCGCAAAGTGAAAAATCTGCATAGAGTCATGTCTCCATGACAAATGCCCTACAACATCACACAGCATTTTGTTGTTGCTGTTGTTTCTTAAGAATCTGCATATTAGTGGCCTCAGAGTTCAAACCCATGTTGTTCAAGGGTCGACAGTAGATAAAATGGTTCCCAGACAGGCCTCTTTATGCCCACAAAGTCTTAGAAACTGCAAATTATCTGATTTTAAATAGTCTTCAAATTGCTGTGAGGCTGGACACAGGAAGGTGACTGGATGGCCCAGATGCACGCAGAAAACCAGTGGCCTGGGAGTTGGTCCTGATGAACGGTGAGCCCCTGTGTGTCAGCGTACAACTGTGATTCACAAGATTTTCAATAACTGATTTTCAAAAAATCAACTGTACATCCACGGCACCTCGGGGTACATTCAAACACCAGCCTTCTGGTTAGTAACCAAACACATTAACCATTTGCACCACCAGATGGATACCCATAGATATATGACTGGCTGATTGGAGAGGGATTCACATATACTCATCTATATACTCACAGTAGACTCACATACACACTATCATTTTCTGGGAAACTGAGGCAATAAACCATGCGGGAACATATTTGTGGTTAAATCAAAGGTCAGAATGAGAAGACAGAAATGATGGTTTTCATCAGAGACTGGACTTCTGCCCTGGCCACAGAGAGGAGGCCAGTTATTTTACACACTGAATATTTACGACTATCCTCTAATTACATAGTTAGGTAGCTGCTGTTGCTATGTGCTATCAAGTCGAAACTGACTCATACCTGACCCTCTGGTAGATTTTCAGAGGCTGTGAATCACATGGAAGGGGATTGCTCATCTTTGTCCCTCAAAGTTTTTGGTGGATTTGAACTGCCTGCCTTTGGTTTGGAAGCATATCTTACCCACCAGAGTTCAACATGCAAAGTAGCAACCAAGTAAGACACAGCCTACCCACTTCTCCATCAAGAAGGTCCTTCTACCAGTGGGCAGGTACTTCTAACTGTAACAGAGAAGGAAAATCCCTGTGATTGCTTAACTCCGATCCTTGAATGTTTAAAGTTGGGGTGACCAACTCATCTGTGTTTATCTGGGGTTTGCCTGGTTTTACCACTGAAAATCCCATGTCCCTGGAAATTTCTCAACCTGGCCAGGTCAGGACAGCCTGTCTGACGCAAAGGCACTTGGCTAGCTCTGATAGGGACAGAAGTAGAATGTTGTCAATAGGGCTAACAGGGGAAATATCCCATAGATACTGTGAAAGTAAAGTCCATGGGACTTGCAGAGGGGAACAACAGGAGAAAGAAGAGGTGATGATGTTTGCAAAGTCCCTGAGTAGGACATGAGGCAGAGGGGCGGCATTATTTCACCAGAGGTAGGAAGAAGCCAAGGGGAAAGAGAGCCTGCGTGTAATAAACATCCTGACTTAGCTAATTTTGGGGGAACCATTTAATGTCTGCCACTGGGGGCTCTGGTGGTGTAGTACGTAGGGAGATGTGTTGCTAACCCAAAAGTCACACCTCTCTGGTGGTTCACATCTACCAGCCACCTCACAAGAGAAAGATGAAGTGTCTGCTTCTGCAAAGGCTGGAATCCACACAGGGCGTTTCCCCTGTGTCCTACAGGGTCACTGTAAGTGAGCATTGACTCGTCAGCATTGATTCCTCAGCAGTGGGGTGTCTTGTTTTGTTCTGTTTTCCTTTTCTTTGGTGGTTGTATTGGGGGGTTTTGCTGGGGTGGGGTTTTTTAAATTTTATATTGGTTTGTTCTCAAAGTTCATATAACATTGTGTCCCACACTATTCTTTATTCATACAGTGTTTTATATAATCATTCCCATGCATTACGATTGCTAAGAATCAATCACCAGTGGAAGGTATTGTTCTGTTGCTTCCAGGATGCAGCTCAAAGCTCCTCAGCCCCTTCCTGAGGTCATACCTATTCAACTCTTTCTGATCCAGCCATACCACTTTCATTCACCTTCTCAAATGCCCACTGTTCATGTCACACCACCTTACTTTCACTCAGTGTGGAATCTCTCTCCCTACTCCTCCTTCTTCCCCAACCTAGATCATCTTTCAAGGTAACACCTCTCTGCAAAGCCTTCCTAGTTGTCTTGAATAGGAATCAGTCTCTCTGACTTCCCTAATCTACTCTTCATCTGTATCTGCATTCTAGAGATCTCCAGAAACATTCAAGATGTTCCCCTATGTATCTGACACTCTCCCAGACCCTTAGTGCCTAGAGGGCAAGGATAATACATTAGTCATTTTGTGTCTCACGGGGCGCCAAGCCTAAGCCCAACATATAAATGAGGTTCCTCAGTGTTTGTTTAACTGGGGTGTGTGTGTATATATATATTTAAAAAAACTAGGTTGTTCCCATTTCACAGATGAGACAGTATGCCAGGGAAGAGCAATTTAGAATGTATTAGATGAAACACAACCAGAATGCTCCTTAGAAGTGAAGCTGGAGAGGCTGTCTTGTTGGTTCCTGGACATGACATCAACATCAGGAAAGACTAGGGCAGGACACCACATCAGGGGAAATGAGGGAGATTCTTCATGAGAATGAGTGACACAGTCACAACATATTCTAATACACAGTAATCAGAAAGTTAGCCAAGACCTGGCAACAATTTGTCTTTTCATAAATAAGGTTCCCTGAATCAGAGTCAACTATCTGTTATTGTTTTGTTTGTTTTGTACCATCAGGTCAGAACCGTCCCATAGCTGACCCTCCAGTGGGTTTTCAGAGGAAGCAAATTGTGCAGGAAAAGACTGTCCATCTTTCTCCTAGGGAGCAGTTAGTGGATTTGAACAGCTTGCCTTCAGGTTAGCAGCACAGCTCCTTAACAGTAGGCTACCAGAGCTCCCTGATAACTCTGTTTAACTGTTCCCATCTACAGTCAGTGCTGGGTTCTGAGCAAGATCTTTCCTAAGTGTGTCTTGAAGTGAAACCTGTAGTTAAGTCAGAACATGTATCCAAACTAACACCCTCCGCCATTGAGTTGATTTCAGTGACCCTCCATTGATTTCTGAGGCTGTAAATCCTTATGGGAGGAGATTGTCCATATTTCTCCCTGAGTGGCTGATTGCTTCAAACCATCAACCTTTCAGTTCTCAGACCAATCCATGACCCACTGCACCACCAGGGCTGCTTAAAGAAGTAAGTGCAAACCATTCTTATTTAGTCTTAGTCAGTGCAAGAAAAATCAGGTACTCCTTTTCAGTGATTAAAAGTCGTATGTGAACAGTGTAATATGCACAGAAAATAGTGCCTGTGGCAGTTATTCTAAATCAATGTCTCCTCAATGGCTCCCAGGGCACGTGTCATACCCTGTCATGCCCTAGAGATGTCCTTGCACCTACAGCAAGTAAAGGTCATTGTGATGAAGAATTTGATTCAAGAAGGGATGAGTTCATTGTTTCAAAGTTAAGAGTAAATGTACATAAAATTAAAGGGCAAACATAAATCATCCCTAGGCTGGCTGTTCAAAACTCCAGGACTTCCTGAACCTCACTTCCTGGGCCCGATTTCACCCTCGATGATAAGTCCTGGGCAGTGGAGGCTCTGCGGCAATAGATCCACTTGTGAAGAGAGCAATTTATCCTCCAAATGCCTTGCTCACCTTTACACAAGTTTGAGGAAGTGAGAGATTTCAAAATCCTTTTCTCGACTGTTGTACAAATAATACCTCATCATATATTCCTTTTAAATAGTAATAATCATATATTCCTTTTAAGTTCTTTCCTTCATCCAATCCAATGAAGTGTGTATTATTCGAGAATAAGAGGTGCATTGAAAAGTGGACTGAGGGGGGAAATTGTGCAACAGTGAATTAATTTTTTTTAAAAAAAGGGAACTGGAGGAGGAGGAAGGGAAAGAGCAGGAGGAAATTGTACAACATGAAATGAATGAAAATCCAACTTTTCTGTAAATGCTCATTAAAATCACAATTTTTTAAAAATCAAGTGTTATTGTTGTTATATGCCATTGAGTCACCTGAGACTCATAGTGACCCTGTGTACATTAGTTCTGTACCCTGCTCTATCTTGAGCCAATCTTATCATCTCTGACAGACCTAATCCTATTTCTTTTTTTAAAGTTTATTTTATTTTATTATTTTTGTGTGTGTACCGTCAAATCGGATCTTACTGGTACAGGAGATTGCCCCACCTTCTCCAGCAGAGTGTCTGGTGGATTCAAACCGTGCGCCTCTCTTGCCACTAGGCCACCAGAGCTCCCTAGACCTAATCCTATTTCTACACTAACTGAGTCAATCCATCTCATCCTGGGCCTTCCTCTCCTGTGCTGTCTTTTTACCCTTCCAAACATGATGTCCCTCTCCAAGGACTAGGCCTTCCTGGCCACGTGACCAAAGTATGTCAGATGGAGCTTCAAAATCCTTTACTCCAGGGAGTAGCTTGGTTTCATTCTCTCCAGGTCAGACCTATTCATTTTCCTGGCAGTCCATGGTATGTTCAACACTCTTCTCCAAAATCACAGCTCAAAGGGATCGATCTTTCTTCTATAATCCTTAGTTATCATCCAGCTCTTGGATGCATAGAAAGTAACTGCAAAGACTATGGCCTGGGTCAGACACACCTTAGTCTCCAGGCTGACATCGTTACTCTTCAGTACTTTAGAGAGGTCCTTGACAGCAGACTTTCCCAATGCAATTCGTCTCTTGATTTCCTGACTACTGGTGCCAAGAGGGTTGACTGTGGAGCCAAGCGAGTGGAAGTTATTAACAATCTCAATCTATTCTCTGTCCATCACGAAGCTGCCAATTGGCCCAGTGGTGAGAATCTTTGTTTTCTTGATGTTAAATTTAGTCCATATTGAAGCCTACAGTCCTTGACCTTCTGCAGCAAACTTGTATCATCTGCATAAATCTCTCTCTCTCTCTATTGTCCCAGGATTCACTGTGGCTGCCAGTTTCCATCAGCATTTCAAGCCACACCCAGCCAGAAGGCACTCTTGTGTAAAGCACTGGGGCCTGTGCTTGGTTTGGCCTCCCCGCCCCCTGCCTTTGCATCTGGAAGGAGAACTGAAACAGTAAGAACATTTATTGCAGAGGTAAATGACAAATGGCAAAATCAGAGGTGAGTGTGGTGGGAATGTGTGGGGTGAAGGGATGCTCCAGCATCCTCTTTTGCATATATTTGCTTGTACTTTAAGTCAACGCCAGCAGGATGCCACCAGCACTAAATTTAGAAGCTGCTCTGTCTCTATCCTGGCTGCCTGCTCTTTCTCGGACTATTAAACTTAAAGTTCTGCATTCCTCACAAAGACAAGCAAGGTGAGGACAAATGGCCCTTCACCTGAGAAAGATGTGCTGGCATAGAAAAGACACAAGATTACCTCCGTCTCCCTCACTATCATATTATCCCTGACACGAACCGTGGAGGTAGCTGGCACGCCCAGCACCCAGCATTTTGCAACTGCAGCAGTCACAGCACAAAGTGAACTGTGACTTTAATGGGAGGGAGGGCAAGTTTTAAAAAATACTTCTCTCAGAGCTGCGGCTGTGAGGCTTGTCTGCACCTGTCCAGGAGGTGAGGGTGGGAAGAGCCTGCCTAGGTGTCACTACGATCATGCCAAGCACATGTGTCCCTGGGTCCTATTGCTGACCATCTTCAAGGCCAGATTTCTGTCTCTCCAGGCAAGTTGTGGTTCCTTCAAGCCTCAGCACACAACCTCCCCATAGCTGTGCAAGCAGACTTTGCTTCCCTCCTTCTGGGAATTGAGAGCATTCCCGTCAAGCAGCAATTGTAGCTAACAGCTAATTCCCACTTCCCTTACTCCCCTCCTGAGACCTGTAAGGGATGTAGAGGGGAATATCTACACATGTAAATCTCCGCTGTTCGCAAAAGCCTTATCCATGAGGCAGAAATCTTCAAAAGAATGTGTTCAGGGAAGTAAATAGATTCCAGCTTCTAGAACACTGCAGTTAACAAGAAGGGCTCTTAGGGCATCTTGGTAAAGAAGCACTTGTGTAAGAATATGTTTCTACATATTAGCATTGCTGGCATTATTGTCTCCAAATGCTTCTGTGTATCCCACCTCCACATTATTAGCAAAGTCACCTTTGAAGGCAAGTTCTCTCTCCTCTGTCTGCCGCTATAACGCTCAGCCTAGAGCATTCTCCAGACTCAACTGAGCCTCCACCCTCCTGACCCCCGGCACAGCCTTCCAGAGCAGGAAGAGTCTGGGAGTGTTGGAAAATACACATTCAGTAGACAGCTGTGCCGGACCAGAATCCCATAAGGTCTGGCATCCAACAGATGGCTTAAAAAAATGCTTGTCAAGGGAAAAACAATGTGAAAGAGGCACTGTGCTTGGCCAAGCTGGCTTAAAAGGCTCAGAAACTATATACCTTAGTTAACTGGCCTCTCTTCTTCTGGCTACCTTTATAATGAAGGCTCACCTTTCAGGTCATCATTCAGATTTAAAAAGAGGTAAGAAAATATAATAGTAAAGGGTGTGGACTCCGGGCCTTGAGCGCTTGGGTTAAATTCTGTTTTTAAGTCAACTATAAAAACCAGTTGCCACAGAGTCAAATCTGACATCAGTGTGCCAGAGTAGAACTGTGTTCCAAAGGGTTTTCAATTGGTGATTTTTTTGGAAGAAGATCACCAGACTTTTCTTCCAAGGTACCTCTGCTCAAGCTCCAACTCCAACCTTTCTGTCAGCGGCTCATTAACAAACTATGTGAGTCACCACAAGGACAAGGCAACTGTAAAAGGCTTATGCATAGGAACAGGGAAACTGGACACAATACACTTACCGTTCTCCAACATCAAAATTATATTTACATTATGATTTTTAACCAAGGAAATTTGTATTCATGGAGACAAGAAGCAGAAGATAGCAGAGAACATTTTAAGCAGAGAAGTATATTAAAGGGACATCACAATTGAATTTTTAGATTTCATTTACATTATAATGTTGGTCATACAATTTACATAAGGCAATAAACTCAAAGTCAAGGGGCCAGATAACAGAAGTGGATCTGAAACCACCTCCATTCCAAGCTTATCTGCTCTCTCCAGCAATGGCCAGGGGCTGGGCTAAATTAAAGAAGCTTCTTTTGATGCTGAGAAGCCTGAAAGTGGGGCTCTGACCAGGAGCGGATTGGCTGTCAGCAGCTTGATGCTTTAGCTAGTGAGGTTTCTTCTGAAAGTCAGTAACAGAGCCAAAGACCAAAGTCAAACTGCCTGCTCCAAGAACTTCCTTGATCCCCACAATATTTTCCCCATAATCAGAGGCCTTGGGGCTGAGCTGAAAGGATTCCAACCTCATCTTTGCAGGGGCCACCGGACTCACAGTGTCAGACAGCAGAAGTAGGGAACAAGCTGCCGTATGTATACTCCATCCCTCACTTCCCCCAAAAGTTGTTGCTTACTTTTTATCACCTCATTTCTCACTCATGGCAAACCTGTCTGTTACAGAATAGAGTTACTCCATTGGATTTCTTGATTATATTCTTAACAAAATTCAATTGCTAGGCTTATCTTTCATGGCATCAATGGGTGGATTCAAGCCAAAAACCTTTACAGTAACAATTGAGCACAAACTGTTTTCACAACCTTGAGATCTAAGATGAAAGATGGGATACAAGCAGAAATCCTAGACCATTCTGTCACCAACACTCCACCCAGGGGAAAACTAAACACAAGAGAGATGGCTTTAGGCTCTCCCAAGTCAACTTTACCACTGAATTCCAGAAACAAAAGAAATACTAAGAGGTCACCTGGTTGCTGAGCCTGAGATCAACTTCTAAGTCTGGCTGTGCCGATTCTGAACTTAGTGCCAGAGTAGCTTGGCTTAACTGTGCTCTTGATCCTTTTGACTCTACACTTAAAAGGAAAGATTGCCCTGCTGAGCTGTTGTTTTGTGATTGTCCACATCTGAAGCATTTAACAGATCACGTCCGGCCTAGAGCTCAGACTCTCTGGTAGGGCATGAAGAAGCAAGCTGGGGAGAAAGCACCTTCCAATACAAAGGATGTCAAGCTACTTCCAAGAAAGGCCTCAAGATACTAGGGTGTCTCACAGAATGGCTGGGGTCACCTTAGAGAAGAAAGGCTTACTAAAGAGGCCCATATCTCCTGTTCTACTTGCCCAGTGTTGTTTCTGTTCCAGGACCCCAAACCAGTTCAGTTATGGCCTACAAAACAAAATCAGGACATAGTAGAATTTGAAAAAGGTAGAGCCTGGAACAAAAAACTATGGCTCTAAGCCATGGCATGAGAGACTCAGGAGAGAGGCATGGTGAATTCTTTCAGGAGCCTTTTTAAAAAAAAAATGGGAGTACTGTCGGGACTAGGGAGAGCAACACAGATTCAAAGCACAGATGGTCACTATCTTTGAGTAGGACACCACTATTTCAAACTCTGTCAGGCAAGAGATTAGGTAGGCAACACCCATCCTTCATGGACCCATAATTTGCCTCTTTGGGTTGCTGGTTATTCACAGTCCCCACATTTGGCTAATTCTAGTCCATTCCAGTTTTGTTTTGTTGGCCATGACTAAACTGGGAAGAAACTCAATCCCCTATAATAGTGGGACATTTCATTCTTCGCATCTGTGGGTCAGACTCTGACCACTCCAGGAAGATGAGAACTATTCCCAGAGACAGCCTGACTTGACCCTTCTTACTCCCTGGTAATAATAGATTCTCCTTGTTAGTAGCCTAAGTCCCCTCAGATTATTACTATTTGGATAAGAAATCTGCTGGTTGGGCTGAAAGGGTATTGTCGCTGTTGTTGTTAAGTGCTGTCAAGTACAACACATAGTGACCTCATAAATATAGATCTGAAATCTGTCCTATCCATAAATACAGATCTGAGCTCTGTCCTAACCATTCTCATCATCCCCAACAGATTTGAGTCCAATATTTCAGACATTGCATTACTCTATCTCATTGACGGCCTTCTACTCCTTCACTGACCCTCCACCTTTCCAAGCATGATATCTTTTTTCAAGGAATAGCCTCTCCTAGCAAAATGTTACAAATATGTAAGGTGAAGTTTCCTCAACTTTGCCTCCAAGGAGCATTCTTGTTGCAATTTCTCCAACACATATATGTTTGTTATTTTGGCAGTCCATGAAATATTCTGTACTCCTCTCCAGTCCCACAACTCAAAGGCATCAATTCTTCTGTAATCTTTATTCATTGTCCAGATGAGTGTCCAGTGACTGGGGAAACAGTGGCCTGAATCAGGGGCACCTTGGTCTTTAGACCGACATTTACTCCTCTCCAGGACTTTGGAGAGATCGCTGACAGCAGACTTTCCTAATATTCTTTGCCATCATTCTTCACCAGGGAGCAGTAGCTCCTAGACACAAAGCGGTGGCCCAGACAGCCAGAGCTCCATCTCTTTGCCAGGGAACAGCAGTCCCCAGATGCAAACCAGGCTTTGCCAAGGAGTACCCAGACAAAGGATGGGAGTGTGGGAGCCTAAACCATCTTGGCGGGAGAAGTCAGTAGTCTCAGCCAGTCTCTGTTAGTATTAGGTGTACAGTATTTATTAACCAAGCTCTGGTGGCCTACTGGCAAGAAGCTGCACTGCAATCACGAAGGCACACGGTTCGAGGCCACCAGCTGCTCCTCGGGAGAAGGATGGGCGATCTCCTCCAATGCGATTAACTGCCTCTGCCAGGCTCTGCTAGTATTAGGTGTACAGCATTTATTAACCAGTTTACTTTATTTTGTTTAGGGTGGGGCTGATCATGGAAGGGTTGGAGGGAAGGACTTACATGGTGACTCTTACTTTATAATTTGTGTATGAGAAGGTATAACTGACAGCAAAGCCATCTGGCCCAGCTAGACTATGTTCCTATCTGCTCCAGCAACCCTTTGTGGCCAAGATTGTGTAACTTAATCTTTGGGTTCCACCGGGATATTCTGCCGGGGGCTGATCAAATCACCCCCTTCAAATACCACCCCAGTCTTAGCACTGTCTTAACAATTTAGGGAGGCAGCCAATCCAACCTATGCCTGTGGGAGGGACTCTCCTCTGACCAAAACCTCTAACTGATGAGCCAGAGGAGGTGTCGGCAACCAGATCTAAGAAGGAAGGCCCTGGCCAGCAGGATAAGAAAGAACTGTAGACATCCTTCTGGTAGACTCAATGCTGTCTCAAAGTGTGACCTGATTATGCGAGCATGCTCGGTCATCCCGAGGCCTCCCTTTCCAGGGTACCCAACCCGGAGGGGTGTGGGGAGGGATGGGTATCATGTGGAAGGGATCTGAGTTTCATGACAACGCAGGAGGCCAGAATCTGCAGCCCAGAGCTCTCCAGCATGCTCCAGGAGGCTGGCCCTGAGCGGACAGGGGAAACGGAAACACCTGGAGAGGGAAGAGTTAAGTGCTTCTTATTCCCTAGACAACAGTGCTTACCCTCTTCAAATAGCTAAAGACTGTTTTGCTTGGTGCAGGTTTTCCCAATAAATCCAGGACCCGCGGTGATTTACCAAGAGCCTTGGTTATTGGCAACAGCAATCTCACTTACCCAGAGCAGAGCTGAGAACAAGCTGTAATTTAGAGCTGGATTTATATTGTTTGTTCTACAGCAACAAACTCAGCAAATCATAAATTCCCTCTGAGATGAAGAGTGGAGACTGACAATATTTATGAACTGAAGAGGCGGAGAAGGGCCGGACCAGGCCTTTGATTTGTAACTGAAACTTCTCCTGGAGGCCCCAGCCAAGGACATAGACGCTGTCCAAGACTCACAGAACTCAGCTCAGGCGCGAAAGTGGGGGCAGAGAGGGCTGAGCAGGCGTGCCAGCAGAGGCTTCCAGCCCCACCAGGAGGATGGTCTACAGACGCTCAAGGACAACATGGTTTCTGTGCTCACTGGGACACACAGCAGCAAGCAAAGGTGATCTCAGAGCTTTAACTTTCTCATAGTAATGCAAAAATTACTTATAAAGCCTTAGTGGTAAAGAATTGCACTGCTAACCCAAAGGCACACAGTTCGAATCCACCAGCTGCTCCTCAGGAGAAAGATGGGTAATCTCCTCCCTTGTGGTTTACTGCCTCTGAAAACAGTTCAGGGCCAGCTCTGACTCGACTGTACACAATAGCAGACATAAATCCACTCATATCTTACTTTCTCAACACATGTTCTCCTCACCCTGTCCCTGTGACATTTTGAAATTTTGTTCAGTCTCTGTACAGGATATACCAAAATTCAATCACCTTCCAAGTATTCACAAAGAGACTAGGGGAGCAAGAGTGCGCCAGGAATGCTAACTAGTTAGAGTCAGTGAGTCCAGCTATGACGCAGTACGACCACAGAGGGACTGCCAAGTTCTCTTCCACCGCTCCTACTTCATGTTTTCTTTCCTCCACCACCCTCCCTCCACCTTCCCCTCCCTCCCATCGGCGCAAACCCCCCACCCCAAATCTTGATCCCAAACAATCTTCCTAAAAGGCATTTTCTCATTCATTCCAAGTTCAGAAAGCCAATGGGACACTACCCTGACTCTGGCACCAGAAAGTTGAGGCAGCTCATCACCTAGACCCTCTACATGCCAGCCTCTCCTCTCCTCCCTCCCCTGCCCTCCCCTCCCCTCCCCTCTCCTCTCCTCTCCAGGATTTGGTCTCCCGTCTTGAAGACAGCCATTCTGATCCCACACAAGCTACCTCCACTGTTACCTTCACTACAATTAAGGACACGCTGCCAAGTTCTCCTCACGGCTTGCTCACAGTGGGTGCTCTGTATGTACTAGTTCCTCCTCTCGTGCCCTCACCCTCGGAGGTGAGCTCCTCAACATTGGAGGCGCTCTAGTGCAGGTGGGGTGAGTCCCATCAGTGAAGCAGGAGGAATCCCAGCCAGTTCAGACAGTCTTCACTTACTCTTCCTTCAGGGCCATCTGGCCTTGCCCAGCAAGTCATGCTCCTCATGTGAACCACGAGGCTAGACTAGATACTAACCATATTCCCGCCACATCTAACCACAAAGTTGGCACAGATGGAATGGCAGGAGAAAGCCTGTGCACAAAAGACCTCAAGGTCCCAGGCTGCCCACCTCTATACAACAATGGAGCCTGAGAACCAGCCAGAGCTCTGAACCACACAGCTGACTTCCAAGGCTGCAGGGCAGGTGTGGTGAGTGGGGAGCCCACAGCTGGCAGAGCCTGCTCAGGGCCGAAGCTGGAGGCTTACCCAGGTTCTCAATCATTGCGTCTAGCGCACTGGCAGCGGCGCTGTAAATCCCCGCGTTCTTGGAGTTGAGGTTGTCTGCAATGGCGATGATGATGGAGAGCAGCATGGGGTGTAAGTTCTCTTTGAGGAAGGGAATCATCTTGGCAAGAGACTCCAGTGCCCACTGGTTCACTTTCTTGTTAGAATCCTGAAGCCTTGGGGTGAAAGCATCAAAGACCTATTGAGGAAACAGAAACCAAGAGCCCATGGGAACCCCTGATGATAGGAGTCCTACAGAGCCTGTACCTTGGTGCTCACCCATCTACCCAACCACCCCAGCTGGGATTCCTCCTGCTTCCCTGCTAGGGGTCACCCTCCTGCACTAGAGCACCTCCAGCGATGAAAAGCTCACCTAAAAGGGAGAGGGCACGAGAGGAGGAACTAGCATGTACAGCACACCTGCGGTGAGCAACTTGCTAGGTCCTCTGCATGCTTTCTTTTTTTTTTTTATGTGAGTGTACCATCAAATCAGATCTGACTGGTACAGGAGGAGATTGTCCTTCCTTTTCCTGGCAGAGCATCTGGTGGATTCGAACTGTGTGCCTCTGGGATTGTAGTTGCAGCTCCTTGCCACTAGGCCACCAGAGCTCCCTGCATGCTTTCTTAACAATCAAATTGTTGTTCAAAGTGTTCAAGTCAAGACCGACCCATAGCTAACCCTCCAGTGGGTTTCCAGAGGCAGTAAATCACACAGGAGGAGATTGCCCATCTCTCTCCGGTGAAGCAGCTAGCAGATTAGAACCACATACCTTTAGCTTTGCAGTGGAATTCCTTACCACGAAGCCACCAGAAGCTCCACTACAACCAAAGAGGCATGTGTATCGTACTCACTCCACAAATTCAAATGTATCTATGACTGAGGCTCAAAGAAGCTAAATGACTTGCCTAGATCATGCAGTAAGGGAGAAGCTTGGGTCTTAGTCTAGGTCTGCCGACTTTGAGCCTACACCTTAACTCCTCCATATTGCTGGCTGCTTGGCAGCCTACCCCTAACCCACCTATGACCCCATCGTCTGCCAGACCACACATTGCTGGGTGCTGTCAAGTTAGAACCAACTCATGGCTGACCCTCCAGTGGGTTTTCAGAGGCGATAAATCGCACAGGAGGAGATTGCCCATATTTCTCTCTCAGAGCAGCCAATGGATTTGAACCATGTGACTTTGGAATAGCAGCACAACTTCGTACCACATGCTCTGCCCCATAAATGCACTTAAATAGCCCAGAGGCAGACCCAAGGCCTCAGTCATAGCATTTTGTAACTTTACCTTGCACCTGCCTCACCATAAATTTTCTAGAAGGATAAGCAGTTCCAATATGACTGGCAGGAAGAAACACCCTCGCCTCATATCACTTCCAGGTAGTCTTATTACTAATTACAAATGCCCACTGGGCCACAAGTGCTTATGGGGCACCCCCGTATACTGTTACAGTGGCCTAAGTTGCTCAGAGTTTTCGAGCTGAAGTTACCACCCCAGGAGAAACAGGAGTGGGAGCACAGGGCACGGCGCATTCTCACCTGGACCAGGTTGGGGGTGACGAGGTCCGGCTTGGTCTTGCAATACTCAAGCAGCTGCCCCACACCTTCCATCCGAGACTGGTAGTCCTTGGCCTCCAGCAGGCGCATCAGCTCCCGCAGCTGCTCCACCATCTCTACGCCACCCCGCGTGGAAGAGCGCAGCCCCAACAGCCGTGGGCCACTGAAGCTGAGCCTGTGGGGAAGAGTGTCTGGCTCAGCAGCCAAAGGGGATGGACACATTTCTTGTCCCATAACCCCTCCCACAGACATGCAGAACAGGGACGAAAGAGTCACCGCCAGCTTCCTCTTCCCCCAGTTTCACCTCCACTTGCTGCTTGGAGAACAATGACATTGGGAATCTCTTTTCCTCACAGACAACAACATGGTTGCACCCAGAGCCCTGCTGCTTGTCAGTGGACTAGACTATCTCTTCCTGCATTTCCTTCTTTCTGTTCAGAAGATGTGCGGGAAACGAGAGGAATAAAGCTTGGAGTGAGCATGTGGGAATTCCCGAAAGAATGACTGATGCACATTCAATCTTAAGAGTGGGGAAAGATCTTGCAAGTCAACCTTCTGTTCAAAATTTAAACCCCGTTTGTCCAGTTTCTGCTAGCACTCCTCCAGCACTGAGGAAATGTTAGGAATCCTGCTTCCTGCACCAGAACCACATCCCTATCACATTCCCTTGCCCAATTCAGCCAGCATGAAAACAGCTCTATTCAGAACTCCTATTCACTCACCTCCAAACCCAAACCAAGGTCTTTGGGCTCACGCCCTGTACACGACCCACCCAGCTCAACACAATTCATTCTGTCCCTCATTTCTGTACTCCAATCTGTCTACTGAAGCCAGAGGCTGTGCTGGGCACTAAGAATAATGAGATGAGGGGCATGTTCTTTGCCCTTGAAGAGTCACAGACCACATGGGGACAGGTACGGCAAGAGATGGCAGGAGAAGAATGGTGGTCATCTAGCCCAACCTGAGGTCATAAGGACATAAACAAAACTTCCAGGAGAAGTGACAGGTGAACTGAACTGTGTAGATTAAACAGGCATGTTCCAGATAGAGCAGGTACCAGGCAATGGAACCACATAAGCAAAGGAGCATGGGAGCTCTGGTGGCCTAGTGGTAAGAAGCTGCGCTGCAATCCCAAAGGCACGTGGTTCAAGGCCGCCAGTTGCTCTGTGGGAGAAGGATGGGCACTCTCCTCCCATGCGATTAACTACCTCTGAAAACCCGCTGGAGGGTCAGCTATGCGTCATTTCTGACTCTACGGTACACAATAAGAAGCAAAGGTGCAGCCTGGATGAGTGAGAAGGGCAGGAAGCTACACTTGCAGAGGTGGGTGGAGACCCCTTATGTCCCACCAGCCACTGCAGAGAAGTCTGAAGCAACTCCTCCGCAACTGCTTTTGTCTCAGCTCTACTTCTAGATTAGTCCTAGATGACCACTGTCTGATGGTCACAGGAGCTGTCAATCTAACTGAATGGAGAGACATAGCTCGCTCAAGAGACTTGAACCAAAACTGCATCCCACACACACACACACACACACGCTGTGCTAGCGCCATTGCGCCACTCAGTCAGCACTGCAGCCGCCAGTTTCTTCTGGAAAGTTCCCCTGAGTCCAGATCTCGTCTCATCAAGACATGGGTTGGGTTTGTAAATTTTCACCCAAATCACAATAAAATATTTTTTTCATTAATACAATTTTTAAAAATACTTGCAGTAGGAGAAACAGTCCATAAATGCATCCATCAGTGCTGCTGAGCCAACTAGGGAGCCTCCCCAGGGCCACTCTTGGCCAGAGACAAAAGGGCCCCATGGACCAGCGCTCTCACACGTGGAGCCCCAGAGAGACAAGAGTATCCATACCCCTCGGCAGGCAGCCCGTTCTCACACACCACCAGGCTCCTCGACACCTTGCGGCCTTTGGCAGATGGAAGTTCATCAGAATCTTCTGGTCCCTTGAAAAATACGCACAGAACGTGAGCCAGAAAGAGTGACCCCTGGGAAAGTGTCAGACTGCCCAGGACAGGTGAGAGCTTTAGAGGTGTCATGTGACACTGCCAGAGCCCCAGAGGTAGTGAGGGCAGAGATCACGGTCCCCAGGTAACAGGTGAGGACGTGGGACGCAAGAGGGCTCAGGGAACACGGGCAGTGGAAATAGGACATGTTCTGGTGAGCCCTGGGGAAAGAAACCCCATTTTCCCGCCTGTTGGGAGCAGCAGAAGGAAGTCTAGTCTGTCTCATGGATCCACATCCCATTCCCTTGACCATGTGAGGGCTGCCCCACCTCAGCTTCGTTCTCCATGTGAGAGCACAGAACCCAGATCCCACTGTGTGGCGCTCACCCGCTGCTTGATGGCTGCCATGACCTTCCGCAGGTCGTGGGATGGCAGAGACTGCTTCAGAAAGGCATCAAATTTGGAGTTGGACATCAAGATATTCACCATCTTTCGGCCATAAAACCTGCCAGGAAGAAGGCAGAAGATGGAGAGACAGTCACAGAAATGCATCATAACTGCTTTCCCTATTTTTCTCTAATTATAGTAACAATTCTTTTTTTTTTCTTTCTTTCTTATCTACCATCAAATCGGATCTGACTGGCCCAGGAGGAGATCGCCCCTCTTTCTCCAGCAGAGCATCTGGTGGATTCGAACAGCTCACATTCAGGATTGCAGTGCAGCTTCTTGCCACTAGGTCCCCAGAGCTCCCAAGTAACAGAGTTCTTAATGTTGTTGTTGTTGTTACATGCCATCGAGTCGCTTGCGACTCATAGCGACCCTATGTACGACAGCCCTAAACAGTGCTCTATCCTGTGCCAATCGCACTCTGACACTCCCATCCCAATTACCCCAGTCACTGAATCAATCCACCTCATAGAGGGCCTTCCTCTCCTGCGCCGTCCCTCCACCCTCCCCAGCATGATGTCCTTCTAATTGTGGAAACTAAACTAACCACTAAAAGCGAGCTCTGGTGGCTGCTCCATAAGGAGCTGTGCTGCTAACTCAAAGGCACAGGCTTCCTGGTGCTTTGCATTCTTCAGCGGCTCCGTCGGACAAAGAAGGGCAGCCTCCTCATTCGATTCATTGCCTCAAAACCTGATGGAGGGGCAGCTATGAGTCTGATCTGAGAAGACAGAAGTAAGGTGGTGGTGGTGGTGGTTGTGTACCACTGAGTGAGTAACCGACCCATAGCTGGCCCTCCAGCGGGCTTGCAAAGGCAGATTTTCGCACAGGAGGAGATTTTCCATCCTTCTTCCACAGAGTAGCTGGTGGATTCTAACTGTTCTCTCAGGATTGCAATGCAGCACAATCAGCGCCACCAGCGCTCCTAGAAGTAAGTTTTTTGAGTATTCCCTTTTTTTAAAAAAAAGTAAAAGAATAAACAGAAGCTATGATCCACTAGCAAGACAAAATCACTAATTTTTACAAATTTTTTAGTCTCTTTTCTGTACATATAAAAGTTCAGATGACATCAGAACTTATACACAATTTGTATCCTGCTTTTCCAAAACCCCATCCTCTCCTTTATCATTAATCATCTTCCTGTGTCATTTAAAACTCTCCCTAAACACTCTTGTATTGGCTGCACAATATTCTATTGGCTATAGAACAAGTTATTGTTGTTGTTGCTGCTGCTATGAGCTACTGAATCAGAACTGACTCACAACTAACCCTCCAGCAGACTTTTCAGAGGCTGTAAATTGGATGAGAGGAGATTGCCCATCTCTTTTCCAAGGAGCAGGTGATGGAGTCAAACCGTGGGACTTTGGGTTGGTAGCATATTAAACCTTTTTATAGTATGGGACATTTAGAAGTCTAAGGACATAATAAGGCAGATTCTTAGGAAATAATCAACTCTAACAGTGAAGGGTGGTGGAAGAAGAGATCAACAGGGATTTCAGAAAAGCGGTGATTCTTGAGTTGGATTCGAAAGATGAGTAGATGTGAGGACTGGGACATGAGTGAGAGGAGTGGAGTCATTCCAGGATGGCTACCAGCACCTGTCAATCAATCAGCAGGCCTGGAGAATTTGGACAGGGCTGGACATAGGATGTCATAGGCTGGAGAAGAAGGCAGGCCCCAGCCCAAGGAGGCCTCAAGAGGGGGGGCTTCAGTCTGCAGGCAATTGTTGTTGTTGTTGTTGTTATGTGCCATCGAGTCGTTTCCGACTCATAGCAACCCTATGCACAACA
>NW_006399759.1:3179469-3218780 GCF_000299155.1 Elephantulus edwardii
GTTCTACCTAGGTTGCCCTTTTTGTTAATCTGCGTGTGTTCTGAGTATACAAACATCTCTGGGAACAGTGTGAAAAATAGATTGGTGGAGACATAGCTAGAGTCCAGAGGAACCATTGAGAAGCCATCATAATCATCTAGGCACGAGGTGGTGAAAACTCAAAATAAGGTCATGGAGTGGGGATGGGACATGGTGCTGCTAAGGACTTTGAAATGACAGAACTTGATAAAAGATTGGAGGTAGATCACGAAGCGTCTAGAATTGCCATATTTTACTCAACCTAAGACTCTCTGGTTGTAAAAAGCACCATTACTCTATTTTCCATTGAGTAAAATAAAAGATTTCCTACAATTATATTGTCCCTGTGAAACACAATCACTTATCATGTTATCTCTGGAACAAAAGGTATCATTACTTGTGGGTATTTTCATTTTTTAAGTCACATAAGTACTTGGTTGTGGCTTTACAAGAAAATGTGGAACCTTGGTGATTTCTTCAACAGTGAATATTTGTTTCATTACTATTTCATTTACAACCCACTGTGGAAGTTTTTGGCTTAGTAGTAAGGAGTTGCACTACCAACCCAAAGGCCCATGGTTCAAATCTACTAACAACCTCCATGAAAGAAATATGGGCAATCTCCTCCTGTGCAATTTATAGCCTCTATAAATTGCACTGGAGGATCAGTTATGAGTTGGTTCCAACTCAATAGTACCTGAGACAAACATAATATTAAACATAATAAAATAATTAAACATAATTAAATCACACAGGAGGAGGTTGCCTGTCTTTCTCTCATGGAGCAACTGGTGAATTCGAACCACAAGCCTTTGAGTTGGCAGCATAGCTCTTTACCACTTAATTAAGCGGTTTATGTTACAGAAATAATGGCCAAGTTTGAGAATGTGCAGGTAGCAAACCCAATTCATATATTTGCTTCCTGGTCAACAGCAACTGTGAGGATCTCTAATTGTAAGAAGCCTGGCAATTTCAAAGATATTAAATGTGAAATGGGGGAGAACTCAAAAGCTCTTTTTCTTAGAATCAGTATGGTATAGGATTCCCTGTTCTGTATCCTGGGTGGCTCAGTATATCATCCTTAAATGGTGCAAACAGTTAAGGGACTCAGGTCATAACCAAAAGGTTGGAAGTTTGACTCCACGCAGAGACACTTCAGAAAAAAAGGCCTGGGGATCTACTTCTAAAAAACCAACTTCCTCTGGAGCACAATTCTGCCCTGACACACAGGGGATCAATATGAGTCAGTGTTGATGGGGTAACAACTTGGTTAGTTAGCAATAGAAAAATGCAAGCAGATAAACAAGACTAAGACTAGGAAGGAAGCAGTAGGTCCATTTAAGGCAATGAAGACAATAATAGAACAGCCCCAGGATGGTCCTATGGAGACAGAAGAGATCTAGGACTGTGGGGTAGAGAAGGGTCTGTAGTAGAGGGAGAGACAGGGAAGATCAGAGTTTGCTAGTAACTGGAACCACAAGGGGGGGAAATGTGATGTCTTAGAAAAAAGATAGAAGAAGAGGACAAAGAATAAAGAGATAGTCCGTTAGTCATCCACTTTCAAACAAAAGACAGGCTGGAGAAATCCCTCACAGAGAGTGAGGAGAACCAAGAGAGGGCAGAGCCAGGGAGACCAGGAGCCAAAGGAGTCCATGGAGGGAGATAAAATATAGTCAGTGATGTGTCCGATGAAATGTCAGAACTGAGAAAGCCATTAGATCTGGACACAATTCTAGGTTGCATCACCTCACATACTTTGGCCATGTTGCTAGGAGGGGCTATTCCTTAGAGAGGGACGTGATACTGGGACAGGTGGAGGGTCAGCGAAGGAGAGGAAGACCCTCAATCAGGTGGATTGACACAGTGACTGCAGCAATGGCTCTTGTGTGTCAGGAAGTGTGAAGATGGTGCAGGATAGGACAGGCTTCAGATCTTTTCTTCACAGGGTCACTGTGAGTCATACTTGACTCAACGGCAATTAACAACAACAGCAATTATTGTCATGGAGAAGGGGAAACCAGGCTGCTTCTTGGAGGCAAGGATTTTTAAGGTCTTTCTCACATACTCGAGCATGTGGACAGAAGGGACCAGTCCCTGGAGAAGGACATTATGTTTGGAAGGACAATGCAGGAGAGGAAGACCCTGGATAAGATGGACTGACACAGTAACTGGGATCATGAAGGTAAATGTGTCAGAGACAGTGAGATTTTCTCAGGACAGGGCGAAGTTCAAAGCTATTGTACACAGGGTTGCTATGAGGTGTAGGTGACTCAAAGGCACACAACAACAACAAACAATTGTTGCACAATCCCAAGTAGATCACACTTTAATTTAGAGAGGCCAGACATTGGAAAAGTACATCAAGCTGAAAAAGAGAGTGGGTCAGAGAAAAACAGGAAGGTCCTCAACAAGACAGATTAGAGCTCATGGCAGGGGATGGCACAGGATGGGGCAAGGTTCAGATCCTTTGTTCACAGGATCACTGTGAGCCACTGTCCACTCAACAGCATCTAACAACAGCAATGACACAGAATCAACTTGGGGGCAATAGATTTGGTTTCCTGGGTTTTGCAGCCCTGCCGTTACCTGGTGTCCTGGTTGGAGTCCTGGGCCAGCCTCACCAGATTGTGCACCAGCATGTCTGTGCTGTCCCTGGTGCCCGAGAGAAGCTTCTCTGCACCAATCTGCTCCAGGACCGTGGAGAGGTGCTCAGCAGTGCATTTCCGGACCAAAGGGTTTCGGTGGCTGAAAGAAAGCACGCAACACACATCAAGAGTCATACACGGATTCAGCTGTAGATCCATGCTTCACACCAGCAGTGGGCCCCCAAATCTCTGCCATGTGAGCTGGGAGATCTTTGGGGAAAGAATAATCACTTCCTAACATGAGTCGATATATGAAGTGGTTGGATTCGGGAAAGTGAGTTTCTTGTTTTGGTTGAGGACCGGATGGGTGTGGACTGTTTGGTTGTTTTTTATTTCATTCACAATTGTCTGTGAGCTGATTGGATCTGCCAGATTTAGCCGGATTTAGAATCAACCAGGACTTGGTGGGTGGGCCTTGTATTTAAAAGTCAGCTGGTGTTAATTGCCTTTGGGATGAACATTTCTTCTAAGTGGTAGAGCATTAGTCTGTCAGTTTGCTGTACTGAGAAACCTGGGGTTGCTGTGATGCTGAACTCCGTGCCACTTGTGTGTCAAATGCCATAATGGTTACTCATGGTGGACAGTGTTTGGCAGAGCTCCCAGATTAAGACAGGTTTGGAAGCAGGAGTGGCATCCACTTCCTAAAAAACATGCCTCCGGAAACTCTATGAACTTAGAGAAACAACAATAGTTCTAGAACAGGGTTCAGGTCTTTTGTTCATAGAGTCACTATGAGTCGTGCTCGACTTGATGGCACTTAACAAAAACAATATGAGGACTAGGATTGAAGATAGCAGCTTCAGGAAAACGAAGAACAGCAGTAAACCAAGAGCTTACTTTTCTTGGTTCTCTCTGGAGCTCATACAATACAGGGTGGCCTCAGAGTCCCTTGCCCAAGCCATTCCACTGAGGTGCGATTACTACAGGTCTACTAGCTGGTACAGCAGCTGTGTCAGAAATGCATTATCTCGCATTGTGATGACCAGTTCTTTGGGATTGAGAGTTATTTTGTTTAATGGGATAAAGAGCTTGGGAAATGTTTTTGGTTTATATTTTTATTTTGCTTAAGAGGAAAGGAAATCTGGCTGTACAAAGGCCTCAATAGCAGTAGCAGTCAAGGACCAACCCCAGGAGACTAGTGGTGTCCACTGCACCTCCAGTCCTAGAATCATGTCTTCACCCCCTCATTGGCTTTCAGGTCTCATCAGATCGCTTCTCTGCCTTTTGGCTAAGATCAAGTGTAGGTCTCATCAGAAAGAACTGCTCTGCTCTGGAAGGGGACAAGTGATCCCCAGGCACCACCACAGGCCAGGCCAGCTGGCAGCCCAGGGCTGGGGCAGAGTTATCACCCAGCCTGGAGCACAGCACTTCCCTCTTCCTACCACAGCTCAGGACTGCCCAGCTCACCACATTTGTCCCTTGCCTCCTGGCCCAGGAGAGGTGAGGAGAAGGGTCTTCCTTCCCCAGTTAAGGCAAAGACACTTCCTTTGAAGCCTGAAGTCCTTGGGCTCTTCATTCTTTTTTTTTTTTTTCCAAGCCAATAGTTTTTTTATTGGAATCCTTGGCTTTTTAAATTTTTTTTACTAATAATTTTAATGAAAATTTACAGAGATTTTCGATTTCCATTCATTCATTGTTGCACTTTTCTCCCCATCCCTCCTCCCCTCCAGTTCATTCTTCTCTTTGAAAGATAAAAGAAAGATTCTTTCATTGTTATACAATCCCTCCCCCCAAGTCCACTCCACTATGCAGCGTTCATTCTGGACTCCTGTCATGACAGTAATACCTAATCATATATCAAATGTCAAGGTTATCCTATTATTTAGAAGTGTCCATAAGTGAATCTCACTCAGTTAAAAGTGACATCGGGATGCGGAGGGAGATTGAGAAAGGGGGGATAAATTATGTATACTGCATTGAAACGGATGAGGGAAAAAACTGTTTAAAAGGGATATAAGATTGGGCTCTTCATTCTAATGCACCTTTGCCCCTTCCTTCCCAAGCAGCCCTTCTACACCATTGCTTCCCCCCCCCCCACCATCCTGTCACTCATCTCCGTCCTCCTCTTCCACCCCTGGACCCCTTGCCTGCCTGGTCTTCCCTGACCACCCACCCTTCAAATAAGAGCACTACTTACTAGACCCCAGCTGAGGTGAGGGCCACCAGCGAGCGGGCAGGAGTCACATGCTCCACCATGGCCCCCAGTGAGCGGTTGGCCGCCCGCTGGATGAACTCGCTGGTGTTGCCCATCTTCTGGAGCAAGCAGCGGGCGATCTCCTCAGCCTCCTGGTCCATGTTCTTCTTCAAGGACCTGAAGAGGTCCCCCAGGGTGCTGATGGCCAGGCGGGACACCTTGGAGCGGAGGTTGGTGACCTTGGAGAAAGAGACACCGTTGCCTTAGAGGACGCCTTGCCAGCCCTCCAGCCACCTCAACCCTCAGCTCAGGCCTGGGTCTAGCCCCACTGGAAATCAAATCCCTGTAATTCTTGGTAAAACAACCTCATAATAAACAAATACTTAACATTATTATTCCGGATATAATTTTACGTTATGTTATCTGGAAACACTTGATTTTCAAAGCATTTTTACAAATAATATCCCATCTGACCTTCAGAACTGTGAGAATCCAAATATTTCAAAGAAGAAAGTGAGACACAGGCCCCGTGCAAGAAGGGGCCGAGCAGAGACCTGCCCAGGCTTCTGCACAGCAATGACCTCTGAATTCATATCCTCCCTTAGCCCATTCTCACAGGTGGGGCACGGCCTCCACTTTTACAGCTCCTCCAGGCCCAGCCTCAGGTCCGTGGGAGAAAGGCCTTAGGAAGCGTTACAGTTTCCCTGACACTGGGGCATCTGGACCAGAATACCCATCCTTGGGCATTTTGCAGACAAAGGACAGAGTGGTGACAACTGGGCATAACAGATTCTGGTGGCTTCCATATCCAAAGATTATAAAGAAGAAGACTCGAGGCCTGTTTTCCAATCTGTTAAATGGGTGGCTGCCTCTTCTCTCAGTGGTAGAGAGCTGAGAAGCAAGCAGGGGAGATCCGAGCTCCAGGGAGCCCTGGGTCCCTCTACCACCACTGTGTAACCGCATTGAGCAGCGGCTGCATCATTGATAGGATGGGGGAGGGGAGGGACACACAGTACACTACTGTCTAGGCCTCACCTCCCCGGTCACGGCCAAGGACACGTCGTGCAGCCTCCCAGCGAGGACCTCCGAGTGGCAGGCCGCCAGGCGCTGGATGCTCACCAGGCCCTTCTCCTTCATCTGCCTGAGAAACAAGTCAAGGCCCTGTCATCAGTGGGGAGGGAGGCACCCCATTCCCTCTGCAGACCAGGACAGCCCACGTCACCACCAGGGCACTGTGAGTCTAGATGGCCTCACAGCAGGGACCTCTTCTCTAACACTCTGTCCTAACTTAAGTCGGTGGTGGTGCGGCATGCCTCTAGCTGATTCCCACACATCTCCACCAACGTGAAAGAGTTGAAATGTCCCTGGGATTTCCCAAGCTGTAATCCTGATGGAAGAAGAGTGCGGGTCTTCCTTCTGAGTGGCTGGTGGGTTCGCAACATCAACCTTTAGGCTAAGGGCTGAGCCCTTAACAGTGGTACCACCAGGACTTCTGACTAAAGTCACTACTGTTCTGTAAAAGGCACTTCATGAGGCCCTGGCTCACCCTCCACTCTGGCAGCACTGAGGCCGATGCCGTGCACGGGCCATGCCGACCACGAAGCTGCACGCCTCAGGGCCAGGGGCTGCCCTGCACAGTGAGGTCAGGAGGGGAGACGAGGGAGGGTTTCCCACGAGAGTGCTGGCCCCCACACATCAGCAGCTGCTCAGGACAGAAACTGCACTCCTCCAGCCCAGGAGGAGGAACAATACCCAGAGCAGGTTAATTCTCACTTAGAGAGGTAAATGACTGTGAGGTAAATGACTCAGGGTCACTGCTGAGAAGTCACATTTTTACTTACTGTACCTGGCTCAGGTCAGTCCTGGAAAGGGCAAGGTCCCTGGGCAAACACAGGAGCTAGAGACTAACCCCACCTCCTGGTCCCGACCACCACACATGTGTGAACACGCATACATCCCACGGACTCCTTCCCAGGAACCAGAGCTTGGAGTGTCCACACTCAGCTCCTGGCCACAGAGCACAGGGCCTGGGCAAGGTGTCCTCTCACCAGTCATGGCTGCTGAGGCACTGGAGGGCATCCACCAATCCCAGCTCTGGGTTTGAGAAAGGTCTCAACTCTTTAAAAGCTTTCAGATCCATCTCTTCCTCCTCTTCTTCCCATTCAGGAGACCCCAACGTGAGCACCGCAGGTAATGAGTTAGCTGCACCCAGAAACGCAAAGAAATAGGGCAGGTGTCACCCCGGAGAACCAGCAAGAACCAGGATTCGCTCCTTACACAGCCTAGCCTGCAGCCCTCGCCCACAGCCCATAAGTCCTCTTACAAGGGACCACACAGGGTGACAGGGACTGGGCACAGCTGTGACACCACTCCCTGGGGAGCCAAGGAGACCCCAAGCCTCTGCCTTTTGATGTCTTTCACATTTCCACCATGGCCAACCTGATTATTTCATTATAAACCAAAAAAATAAAGATTGATTTGTGACACGCCGTGGGGCCAAGCCCACTGCAGGCCCCAGCTTCCGTTTAGTGTGAGGCCCAGGAAGTGCAAGAGATCCATGAAGGAGCCCGGGCCTCTGCTCACTCTGAGGCATTCTGACCTCATGCCCCCCCACCCAGGACCCATGCTGCCAGCTTTCCCTCCTTCATTACTCTTGCCATCATTTTATGAAGTTGCCCAAGAACAAGGCCGTGGTCTACAGACAGATGGCTGGAGAAGTTCAGGGAACTACAAAAAGACATTGACAAGATGTGGGGCAGCTAACCTGCACCCACGTGCCACGATGAAGCCTACACCCAGCCCAGAGACCAACAAGAAGCAGGCACGTTCTTAAGATCTCTGATCATGTTTTCTAGTCAATCCCTCCTTCGGGAGAGATGCTAAAATCATAGAATCCTAGATTAGGAAAAGGAATGGAGTTCCATGTCCTAAGGGCACAGCTGAGGCGTCAGAGGCCCAGGAAGGCCCAGGACCCTCCCACGGGTCCTCAGCTCTTCTACCAGCAGCCCCCAGAGCTCCACCACCACACCTTGAGTCCTGACTAGTTCTCTTTAGAGGTTAGCCTCCACCGGGATGGTTTTCACTCAGATACACCCAAAGCGAACTCAAATTCTGTGCTATCCAGTCAGAACTGACTCAAGGCTGGCTCTGTAGGGAGTTTTTGGAGGCTGTACGTCAGACAAGGGGAGACTGCCCATCTTTCTCTCACAGAGCTGCTAGGAGATTTGAACTAACAGAGACACCACCTTAGAATTAGCAACCCAACTCCCTACAGACTAAGCGTCAGAGCTCCCTTAGGTTCATCCAAGGGGCCTTAAATTGAGATGCCATCCTTTCTTCAAAGTCAAGACCCCCTCCTGGGGCTCTTCTAAGCCCCAGAACCAGAGTGTGATGGCCTCTTACTCAGTTCTTACTCTGGTATACATGAGGTGGCATCTCCACATCCTTTCTCAAATAATACAGAAGGCAATGTCATCAGTGAAGCTCTCCCAAGAGGCCCTGATGTCAGGGAAAGAACAAGCCAGCCTCCTACCACCTAGCCCTCCCTCAGCCTCACCCTCTCCTCTGTGCACATTGTACTGTGTCCTCCAAAATATATACTGAAATCGTGACCCCTGGGCTGTAAACTTGTTTGGAAATATGGTTGTGATTGTTGTTGTTGTTGTTAGGTGCCATCAAGTCGACTATGAGTGACAGCGGCTCTATGAACAACAGATCTGAACCTTGCTGTGTCCCATGCCATACTCGTATCTCTGATATGCCCAAGCCCACTGTTACAATCACTGCGTCAATCAAATTTATTGAGGGTCTTCCTCACTTTCTCTGAGCCTGTCTTTCCCAGCATGATGGCCTTTTCCAAGGACCTCCTGTCATCACGTCCAAAGTACATGAGAAGTATCACCATCCTCGCCTCTGAGAAACACCATGGTCACACTTCCGCCAAGACAGACTCGTTTGTTCCTCTGGCAGACAGTGAGATAGTCAGTACTCTTCTCCAAGACTGCAACTCAAAGGCATCAATTCTTCTGTCATCCTTAGTCAGTGTGCCCAACTTTCAGGTAATGTAAGAAGTTATTTAAAAGATCACGGTTTGGATGAGGCACAATTTAGTCATCATCGCTCTTTAGCACTCTGGAGAGATCCTTGACTCCAGATTTTCTAGATTTCTTAACTGCTGTTGCCATGGCTGTGGATTTAAGTAAAGCGAAATTCTATTGTTATTATTGTTGTTAGGTGCTGCCGAATCGAGTATGATCCACAGCGACCATATGAACAACAGATTTGAACTCTGTTCTATCCTGTGCCATCCTCACACTTCCTGACACACTGCCCATTGCAGCAGTCACTGCGTCAATCAATCTGGCTGAGCATCTTCATCTTATTTGCTGACCCTCCACCTTTCCAAGCATGATGTTCCTCTCCAATGAACAGACTCTTCTTGCAACATGCTTGAACTACGTGAGATAAACTTTATCATCTTTGTCTCCAAAGAGCACGCTGGCTGCACTATCTTCAAGACACAGTTGTTTGGTTTTTGGCAGACCAGGGGATATTCATCACTCATTTCCAACACTACAGCTCAAAGGCATCAATTCTTCTTCTGTCATCCTTATTGTCTAGCTCTTAGACACATAGCAAGTGATTAGAAAGACTATGATATAAATCAGACACATCATAGTCTTTAAACTGACATCATTGCTCCTCAATAATTTGGAGAGGTCCCTAACTGCAGACTTTCCCAGCGCAATACATCTCCTGATCTCCTGGCCACTGGTACCAGGGGTGTTGATTGTAGAGTCAAGTAGGATGAAATCAATGACAACTGCAATCTTTTCTCCATTGATAATGATAGAGGCTTGTAAAGTGGGATTTTATTTATGTTAATAAGATCATACTAGAGCTGAGTGGGTCCTAAATGTAATCACTTTCCAGTTACAAGAAACTCAGAGGGATAAAGAGGGGCAAGATGCCACATGGAGACAGACATACACTGCATACATACCTGTAAGGCCAGAACTCCAAGGATTACTAAGCTAGTATGACAAGTTATGGCTGACATTTAATTGTGCTCAAGCAGAACCTATACCTGGACTTGGAGGCTGTTGTACAAACAGAGCAGATGAACACTACAGGGTTTAAAATTAAGAAGGAGTGCGGCAGGGTTGCATTCTCTTCCATACCTATTCAGTCTGTATGCTGAGCAAAGTATCCAAGAAGATGGACTCTATGAAGAGAAATGTGGTATCAGGATTGGAGGGAGACTCATCAGTATTCTGTATTCTGCATTATGCAGATGACACAACTTTGCTTGCTGGAAGTGAGGAGGACTTGAAGCACTTGCTACAGATCAAAGAATGAAGCCTGCGATATGGGTTGCATCTCAATGTCAAGAAAACAAAGGTTCTTACTACTGAACTGATAGGCAACAACATGATGGATGGAGAGGTGATTGAAACTGTCAACAGCTTCATCTTGCTTGGATCCACAATTAACACCCTTAGTACATGCAGTCAGGAAATAAGGAGACGCATTGCACTGGGAAAATCTACAGTTAGGGACCTCTCCAAATTATTGAGGCGTAATTGTGTCAGTTGAAGGACTAAGGTGCATCTGATTCAGGCCATAGTCTTTCCAGTCACTTGCTATGCATCTGAGAGATGGACAATGAGTAAGGATGATAGAAGAAGAATTAATTCCTTTGAGCTGTGGTGCTGGAGAAGAGCACTGAACATCCCATGGACGGCCAAGAAAACAGATTTGTCCTGGAGAGGTGCAGCCAGAGTGCTCTTTGGAGGCAAGAATGATGAGACTTTGCCTCACAAACATTGGACATTTTGGTAGGAGGGGCTAATATTTGGAGAAAGATATGATGTTGGGAAGGGTGGAGGGTCAGCAAAGGAGAGGAAGACCCTCAACCAGATGGACTGACATAGTGACTGCTGCAATGGGCTCTTGTGTGTCAAGAAGTGTGAGGATGGTACAGGATAGAACAAGATTCAGATCGTTCACAAGAGTTGTACTCAATAGCCACTAACAACAATAACTAGAAGGAAATATAGACAAAGAAGAGTCTTCTCTAGAGCCAGGTCCTGAATTCAGACTTCTGGCTTCCTGAATTATTCTTTAAAGCCATAGATCTTTCTATTACAGCAACACTAGGGAGCTAAGCAGAAAGCTGGACAATGACTAGGGATGATAGGAGAATTGATGCCTTTGAGCTGGGGTCTTGGAGGAGCGTATTGAATATACCATGGACTGCCAGGGGAACAAACAAGTTCATCTGCTCCTTGGAGGCAAGGATTCTGAGGCTCCGTCTGACATACCTTGGACATGTTGTGAGGTGGGATCAGTCCTTGGAGAGGGACGTCATGCTTGGGAGGGTGGAGAGACAGCGCAGGAGGGGAAGACCCTCTATGAGATGGATTGATTCAGTGACTGGGGTAATGGGGATAGGTGTGTCGGAGACAGTGAGATTGGCCCAGGACAGAGAAGAGTTTAGGGCTGTTGTACATAGTGTCGCTATGAGTCACAAGGAACTTGACGGCACATAACAATATCAACAGATAGCTAAGCCATCTCACACTGTTATTCAGCATTCACATACGCTTTAAAACAAACACCCAAGAGGCACTGGTGGAGGGAACTTCAGTCTCTCATCTCTAGAGGGTTGGGTTTGTTTCCCTCTGTCCCTCTCATCCCCTGACAGTGGTTGGATAATGTTCACATTTGATGCCACTTGTCCCAGTAATTTCCACTCTGGGACTATATCCTAAGGAAATCATCCTTAATAGGGAAAACATTCTTTGCACACACGAAACAGAAGGGCTTGAGCCAGTTCAGTGGAGCTCACCTACAGCAACCCCGTCTCCCAGGGGACGTAAGTATCTCACAGGATTTATTAAGAAAATCAAGACAAGCAGTTAACAATCCTGAAATGCTTTCTAGCCAGATCCAAAAGAGAAACAGGTGTTGATTGTAAAGCGATTTAAGTGATTCATTCTGCACCTCAAAGCCCTTCTACAACTATCGACATTTATCAACGTTCATAGAGTTTCTGGAGGCACGTTATTTAGGAAGTGGATGGCACTCCTGCTTTCATGTATATTTCTCTTGCTGGGAAAGTTGCAGAGTCAGAGAAAAAGAAGACCCTCAGTGAGATGGACTGACGCAGTGCAGTGACTGTGTGAGCTGGAGCACATTGGAAAGCAGGCGAATTTCATTCAGATCACTTGTTGACAGGGTCGTGTCAGGAGTCATAGTCAGCTCAATGGGACTTAACACAACAAACAACAAATGCCTTCTTTCTTTCAAATGCACATATCTACCCACATACACGCCATCTGGTTCTAAATCAGGATGGTGTCATGTGAGCAGAGCTGTGCTCCATAGCATTCTCACTAGCTACGTTTTCAGAAGTTCTATCTTCAAACTTTTCATGCAAAATTCCCACACACAAAAACACTCTGAACCAGATTGATTAACCTCAAACAGGTGTTAGCAGCAACATCTTTTCAAATGGAATCTCACGTGAACATCAAGTACCCAAAAGTTAGGTAAAATGGCATTTCTTCTGATAAAATGAGGATGAGGGTCTTGCCTTTGCCCTTTGGCACCTCCTCAAGTTGAATCTTTGGGCTCCTCTGACATTGACATTCACACTCACACATACACACACACACACACACCCTTGTAACCAGCACTCTCAAGTCCTGACATTTTCTGAAGTAGCAGCCAGTGAAGCAACAGCTCCCTATATCCTCTCCTCCTGAGTTCCCCGCATCCTTGGGTTCCGATGCCCTGACACTCCTCTAGAACACGCAGGCAGGGTACCTATGCCTGTCCTCCCATCGCGGTCATGAGGTCCTGGGTCTCCACACCAACTCACAGACAGCAGTCAGTTCCAGCCACCACTTATCTCTCAGCAAACTGGCCAAACCCCGGGCAGCCCTCTAGTTCAACGTGAAGCACAGCAGCCAAGGGTACTTCACCACCCCCTAAACATCCCGTTTCATTTTATGTGAATTTACAATCAACATCCACAATAGCCGCAGTCAAGAAATTAAATGATGTTCTACACTGGGGAAATTTACCATCAAGGACTTCTCCAAATTACTAAAGAGGAAGACGGTCCGTTTAAAGGCATGTTAAGGTGCGCCTGATCCAAGCCATGGTATTCTCAGTGACCTCGTCTGCATCTGATAGTTGGATAATGAATAAAGAAGATCGAAGAACTGATGCATTTGAATTGTGGCACTGGCAAATAGTGGGTCTATGGTGGACTACCAAAAGAACAAGCTGATCTGTTTTAGAGGGACTGCGACCAGAGTGCTCCTTAGAGGCTAGGGTCTCGCATATTTTGCACCAGTTGTCCGGAGGAACCAGTCTTTGGATAAAAACCTCCTGCTGGGAAAGGTTGAGAGTCAGGGGAAGCAAGAAAGACCCCCAATGAGATGGATTGACACAGTGACTGTAACAACGGGGCTTGAGGGTGACAGAGAGAGTGAGGACGGCTTAGAACAGAGCAAGGTTCAGATCCCTGTTCATAGTGTTCACAGCGTTGTTACAAGTCGTGCACAACTTCACTGCACTTAACAACAACAGACGTGGCCAGACCCAGCCCAGGGCGCGGATACACAGCCCAGCCCACCTGAAGCATGGCGGGCAAAGCTGGGCTCCTTCTTGCTGACAGGGATGCTGGGGAGGGAAGAGCGGTTGGCCCGCTTCCTCAGGATGAGGCCGACATTTCTTCGTGGACTGCTCAGCCCCATGGGCACAGACTGGGTCCCGCTTCCCCGGAGCGGAAGGAGGCCTGTGGAGAGAGAGGGAAGTGTAGGGAGGACAGTCCTGCCTGCTCCCACTCCATGTCTCCCCTGAGGGAGCTGAGCCCATCCGTGGGCTGTGAGAGGGTGCAGGGCCCAGGTCAGGCTTCCTCTTGTAGGGCTGAGAACCCAGGAGTTGGTCAAGATATTTCTCCTATCATGTGGAAGTCCCAGCCCCCAGGCCCCAGTACCTTCCCTCAAGGCCCTCCGGGAACCCAGGCTCTGGCCAGCGAGCTCTCGCTCCCTCTCCGGCTCCTTTGTCCTCTGAAGCAACTCCATCTCCTTCATCTGCTTCAGTCTCATCTTCTCCTGGGCAGACTTGGAGATAGTGACTTGGATCTGGCACAAGTTCAAGGTAAACTCTATTAACTTCGGAGACCCAGCTCAACCCCAGGGTCCAGAGCACTCAAACCACTTAATAAGGAAAACAGACCAAAACAAGGCAGTGCATCTTCAGACACGCTGTTCTGGCTCCACTCTCCACGAGGACTGGCCACGGATCTCCCTGACCCATGGCATCTGCTTTAAGGCCTGTGACAGTGACTTGATGCCACTTCTGGGAAGTCCCTCCCAGCTGCAACCCACCCTTCAGAACCCTACTCAGATGTCACTGTCTTCCAGAAACTAGTCCTCTTGTATGTTCATTGACTCTCTGTACTTCCATTCCATCAATCAACAAATTCAGTCAATAAAAACATGCATGCCTCCCATATGTCTCCTACTTGTTCTGAGAGTGAATGAAAAAGAACAGAATCCTTCCACCCAGCTCTGCCCCAAAGAAACAAGAAACAGTTCCGTCTACAATATTAGGTAATATGTGTAAAGGAACATAAAGAAAACAAAGGGTTACGGAACTTTGATTTTAGACAGAAAAGCCAAAAGGGCCTTCCGAAGAGGTGAGGTTTAAGCTGAGCCATACAAAAAGTGAGGGCAGAGGTCATGGAGATTTCTAGGGACAGACTTGTCTCAACCAGAGAGATCTGCAGCCACCAGGGTCCTGAGTGTGGAGTGAGCTTGGTGTGGCTGGGACCAGAGAGCAGCAGTCATCAGGGTCTTGAGTGTGGACTGTGCTTGATGAGGCTGGGATGTAGTACAGAAGATTCAGGCTGGAGCACTCTGGGCTAAAGGTAGGACCCGGAACAAGACGGAGACGTGAGGGTAGAGGGGATGCAGGACCCATAGAGCCCTGGGCCTTGTAATCCACGGTTAGGCTCTGGAGAGCCATTCCAGGTTTTAGGCTTGGAGTGACCCGATCTGAATGCAATTTTGAGGAATTTTTTTTGCAATTTTAGTAAGTCTGTGGAATGACTATAAATTATTAATAATTATATTTGGAAGGGCCAGTCCCTAGAGGACATCATGTGTGATATAGCAGATGGTCAGTGAAAAAAAAAGAGGTCCCTTAACAAGCTGGTTGGCAACACTGCTGGCAATAATGGCCGCGAGGTGGCCGAGGGTCTGGCAGTGTTTTGTTCTCTTTTATATGCAGGTCACTTATGAGTTGGAACCAACTCAGTGGTACCTAACAACAAATTTATTTGGAAATAGTTTGACTCTCACGAAGTTGTTCCCCCAGCTTCCCTCAGTAATAGTATCGTGTGGGTTTTTTTTTGGGGGGGGGTTAGGAATAATATCTTGCATAGTCACGGAACATCCTGACTTCCACTAGTAAAAGGACCACACTGGCTGATGCCAGGGGAACAGCCTGGAGCAGACACCAGGTCGAAGCAAGGAGAGCAGTTAGGAAGCTAACACAGTAGTTTGAGCAAGAACTGTGGCAGGGGGATGGTGAGAACAGGCAGGTTCTGGCCCTGCTATCAAAAGTAGGGTCCACCACGTTTGCTGACGTAGGACGTATGGGATAGGAGTGAAAGAGGGGAGCTAAGAATGGCCCAAGATTCTAACATGAGCAACTAGAAGCCTGGAGTTGCCTTTGACTGCCATTCACTGAAAAGGAGGCACCAGAGAAAGAGCTTTAGGGGGTAAGGATGTAAGAGCTGAGTTTTAGAAACGTAAGTTTGAAATGTTATTGTTGTTCTGTACCGTTGAGTCAGAACAGACCCAAAAAAAAAAAAAAAAAAAAAAAAAACAGACCCATAGCTGACCCTCCAGCAGGTTTCGGAGGCAGTTAACCACACGGGAGAAGACTGCCCATCTTTCCCCTGGTTGATTTGAACTGTGTGTCTTCAGGACTGCAACAGTTTCTTACCTCCATGTAAATTTGACATAGCAAGTGTATATCCTAGTGGGGATATCCAGAGGTCAAATAATGCAAAAAGGTCTGGAGTAGAGAAGAAAATTCAGGAGTCTTTAGCATGTTGTTGTTGTTGTTATGTACCATCGAGTCGCTTGCGACTCATAGCGACCCCATGTACAAGAGCTCTAAATGATGGTCCTTAAAACCATGGACACTGGATCGGCTCACCCGGGAGGGTTAAAAGAAATAGTTTCTCTGATCCCAGAGAAACTCCAGTATTTAGAGGTCAAGAAAGAAGTCAAAGCAATGAACTCAGCTCACTACCTTTGGGTCCGCATTGCAACTCCCTACACACTAAGCCACCAGAGTTCCCGAAGAAGATGAGTCGTGGCCAGAAAAAGCGCTGAGCTGGCCTTTGGTGTAAGCAGAGAAGCAAGAAACAAGCCATCTCCTTGCCTCCATTCCTACACGGAGATTTCTCAAGAGGAGTGAGTGACAAGTTGGTCAAAGCTGCTGATAGTTCAAGTTACAAGAGGACAGAGAGCAGTTTGGAAGGGTCAGGGGTCACTGGTGACCTCAGTGGGGGGCCGTTTCAATGGGGCCGTGGAAATTAAAGCCCATCTGAATTGGGCTCTGGAGTGAACGAAGAGATGTGGCAATAGTTTCGGTCTGGTTTGACTGTGTCATGTTTTCTTAAGATGAAAGAGATAAGAAAGAGCTTTTGGTGCTAAGAGGAACAGTCCTGTCAAGAGGAGAATGTTGATGGAAGTGAGAGAACAAATGAATCAGAGCAATATATAAGAGGAGGGTGAGATGATGGGGCAGGTGACGCCGAGATGGTGGTGAGGATGATTGGTTACATCCTCCCTGTCTGTGGTGTATGTGAGTAGAAGGTAGGGTGGGAGATGAAGTCATTTCTGTGAACTGAATTATCACATCCCAGCACCCTCACTCAAGTGGGAGGACTGTGGTGAGTAGACCTTGTCATAAGCATCAGCGAGTCTGTCTCTAACATAACACATGCACATAGTTATATTTGGCAAAAGTCTCCCATAATAGTGACTCTTCAAGTGTTGCTAAATTCTCCCAGACCAGGAAGGAGAAGCCATCTCCCCAAGGTCACCTGGGAAGGACAAGGTATCTGTCAGCCTGTTGGGCACAACCCGTGGCTGGGCAGCCTGTGAGTCAGCCAGTTGCTATCTTGGGTTGTTGACTCATGTTACTCAGCTTGGTTCACCTAAGCCCCTCTGTCCTCTCCCCCACATCCTGCTTCCTTCCAAACCACGTGTAGCCTCCTCATGGCCTGCTTTCTTCCCTCAGCCCTCCCCCACGGCTCCCACTGTACTCTCATCCTCATCTAGCCCCCATCTCGCCCTTCTCCTCTCTTTTTTCTCTCCCTTTCTTCAATCCTCACCCCAGGCCCTACAACAGGTTCTAAGGTCTAATCTTCAGCACTAAGAGTTGTTGTCATGGGGCCTTTTGGTGCTTTCACATAAACTGGTCCCACAACCGGATATTTTTAAAAATCTGCTGGCATCGATGCAGCGGCCCACTTAGACCTCACCCCTTCCTCCCCGTGCTCACAGATACCTTGCTGTTACTCTCCTTCTGGGCCTCTTCTTTTAGCAAAGGGCGGGCGTCTCTGGCATGGCTGAAGGAGAAGGCCGTGAAGGTGGGAGCAGACTGAGAGGAAGGCAGTGAGGGCTTCTCGGCAGCGGCAGACCTGTCTCTCACCACTGGGGCTGAAAGCCTTGCTTCTGAGGAGTCAAGAACAAAACTGGAACTGAGGCTGCCCAGCACCCCTGCTCCTGGGACTCTAGAACCCTACAGCTGGTGTTAAATCACTGTCTGAGCCCTCCACCCTCAATTCTTGTGCAAACATTCCCTTGATGGAGAAAGGCATAAGTTAAATTTAGTGTAGTGAAAAGAATCAGCATCGAACTGGCTCTACACAGATCCTATGACCGTAGAGGGGCAGGGAGGCTGGGTAGGAAACAGACTCTGTAGCCTCTGATACTTCTTAAGTTTAAGAGATTTCCTGGGAATAGGAAGCTCCAGCTTCCCTGGGAGTATGTATCTCAACAAGAGAATTCGTGCAAAGAGCACACTAAGTGTTTTCTACCAGGTAGGCCTGTGTGAGTCCGTGGCACAGAGGACGAGGCTGGGCTGGAGGGGCCTGAGCACTAACTGTTGCTAGTACAGTCCACTCATTTTTACAGACAGGAAAGCTGAGGCCCACTGACCACTGGATGCTCTTGTAATTGATGAAACACGAATTGATTTCCAAATGCATAAATCCATTTTATCTCTTTGTTAGTCTAACATTTCCCCCATCAGTGGACATTAAAATACATATCAGAGGGGAGCTCTGGTGGCCTAGTGGCGAGAAGCTGCAGTGCAATCCCAGAGGTGCGCAGTTCAAATGACCAGATGCTCTGCTGGAGAAGGAGGAACAATCTCCTCCTGTACCAGTCAGATCCGATTTGACAGTACACACACACACACACACATACACAATTTAAAAAAAATACATATCAGAAAGACAAGGCTTATTTATTTCTTTTTTACATTAAAGTTCTTCTATTTTTTAAAAAAATCCTCAGGTAAAACTGAAAACCAGGAGTTCTCTGGGGAGAGAGGGAGCCCCATTTGTGGTGTCTTGCAGGACTACTACTCTCGTTCTCTGTCCCACCCCTTGCTTGTACAAAGGATCCCTCTACTTGATGCATGAAGGGCTGGACTGGAAAGCAGAGCCAACGTGTCAAGATGAAGAGGAACAAGATGAAAGGAACCTTTATCTGTCCAAAAGCAAGACACAGGGTGGAGGGCACACTACCCTGTGCTGGGTGACCAGGACAAGGACTGTAAGAATGTTCTAAGATTCTGGACATCTCCAGCGTCAGATCTTACCATCTGAGTGTCTACTATATTCTAAGCATGTTTCATGTGATTGGATCATCATAGTCCATAGGGTGGACAGTGGGATCCACAGATCATGGCTAGAGAGTCAGAGAGACCAAGAAGGACTTTGACATTGTGTCGCCCTCTTTTTCACACATACCTCTGTATGAGCAGCCTGTCCCTGCCCCTAGGCCCTGGGGAATTTGTTTTCTAGCCGTAAGCCTGGTGATCAGGAGGAGGTGTTTACTGACGGGTCTCCTCTCCCCGCAGCAGCATCCTCAGGGCTGGTTCAGGCACTGGGGATGTCAGAGTACTCTCCCAACAGTCTGGTATGGAGAGCAGGGCAGGGGCAGCTGCCACTGGGGCTTCTGGGCTGCCAGATGTGCCTCCCAGGTTCAGCTCTGTGTCCTGATCCGGGAGACCTCTTAAGACTGACCCACCCGCTGAGGTGATTAGCAAGTGACCTGCCAGCAAGCCGATCAGGGCAACTCCACCCCTTCTGCCACCAACACAGCAATTGCCTCTATCCCCATCACCACCTGCTCCAGGTCTGCTCACCCTCCCTTGGCCGCCAGTCACCCCACCCCACCCTCATCCACAGAGTTAGGTCATCCTCTCAATGAAGAAACCTCCCCCCCACCTCTTCAAAGAGCCTCTCTAAGCCTGAGTCTCCGGGCCGCCACCCACCCCCAACAAGGCCTCACTTCCACTCCAGGTTGGCCCTAATCTCCTGACATTTAAACCTTTAAAACTCTGGACCAACCTGACTACGGTTTTGTGGGTTGCAGTTTCCACACTGTTCAGTGAAGAATTATTTTCCATTGGCTTAAAATGAGGCAACAGAACAATGTGGGTAGAGTGAGGGCCCTGGGATGCCCAGGGTGGCATAGCTCACTGGCAGTAGCCTGTCTGGGGAGCCAGGCTGGGGGGAGATGCTGCTAGGGTCTCCATCTGAGCAGATGTCAGAGGTGCCAGGCAGCAAGGGCAAGGACTACAGGAACACCACAAAATTCAGGGACATGCTGCGCTTTAGACGGTGCCACCTGGGGGAAGCCCTGGCGGTATGGTGCATAAGATAGTAACACAGGAGCCCTACTATGCTAGCCACATTCCTCATACTGGCTTATCACATCCTGTGCACATGAATCTTGGCGATGCCACACTAACCCCTGAACTGTCAGCTCACAGAGCCCAGTGTGACCCCTGTCTGTAAACTGGGCTGTCAGGGCTGCAGGAGCTGGTGGACGTGCGCACACCTGGCTCACTGTGAGGCTCCATGAATGATACTTCTCTTACCCTCCCACATCCAGGCCTGCTTGCACCCTGAGGGTGGGGCCCCAGAAACTTCTTCAGCTTTCCTTCCATAAAATAGAAAACTGGGGACAAGATCGCTGGGGTCTCCTCCCAGGATATCAGAGAGTCAAGTAACTGATGGGGTTGGGGTGCACACAGAGAGTACTTACCAAGAGATTTAGGGGTCTTCTCCCGAGGCCCACTGTCCCGAACCAATCTTAAAAGAATGAAAGGGGGGAAACACCGTGAGAGAAGGCAGGACAGAGATGATATTGTGAGGAATCCATGGTTTCTTCAAGTCAGGACGGTGGCTGAGATGAAGACACTGGGGAAGGGGCTCTGAGTAACCCTGTAAGGGAGCCCTTAGCCAGGGAGACGTAAACACCAGGGCAGGAGGACCAGCACCGGCCCCCCTCCCCATCAAGTCAGGCTGGGCATCCAGACCCACTCTCAGTGCATCCCCTGGTCTCCTGGCTGCACAGCCCAAGATTCTCAGGAAACAGCACCTGCACAGAACTACCCAGACATAAAGGAAGTTCCTTTCCACTGGGGTCCCTGGGGCCTGGGAGCGGAGGAGAGCAGCTGCAGCAGACAGGACTAGATACCTGCAGCTCCGAGGAGGCTGAGCACACGTTCCCAGCCTGCACAACCTCAAAATGCACACCTTTGATGTGGAGTCGAAACTGACTGGTAGCTGACCCTCCGGCAGATTTCCAAGGCTTTAGATCACACCTCAGAGCCACTGATGGATTTGACTCACCAGAGCGTGGCACCTTTCGGTTAACACACAACTCCTTACAACCTGCACCGCCAGGCCCTTGCTGTTATTGTTGCTGTTATGGGCCATCGAGTGGGAACTGACTCATAACTGACCCTCTGGTGGGTTTTCACACGCTATCAGTGGCATGGGAAGAGACATCCTCAAGTGGAGCAGCTGGGGATTCCAGACCCCAGTGACTTGGAAATAGTCTTCCTCAGGACTGCAATCCCCTCTCTCCCGTCCCTCAGACCAAGGTGGATCATCTAATGCTGCTAACCACAAAATTCTGTTGTACTAGAGACTCAATACCTCAATATCCACCAGAAGGGGAAAGGGGCATTCCTGATCCTGTTGGAATTTCATTGTAGATTAAATATAGTTGTAAATTGTTGTTGTTGTTGTGGACCATGAAGTCGGAACCAACCCATAGGTGACCCTCCACCGAGTTTTCACAGGCAGTTAATCGCATGGGAGGAGACCGCCCATCCTTCTCTCACAGAGCAGGTGGTGGTTTGAACCGTGTGCCTTCAGGATTGCAGCACAGCTTCTTGCCACTAGGCCATCAAAGTTCCCCAGCTGTAAATTAGGCAGCACCATTTGCTCACTCAACAAATAATTAGTGAAGTTCTAGACTCTGGAATTGAACATGAATAAAACACTGATGGCCCTGCCTTCACAGAGCTTACTCTCCACAAAGGCCAGTTACACACCATCCACCATAGACAGTTCTCAACAGGGAAATACAGCGCCCTCTGGGGGCTGACAAGGTGACAGTGCAACTGGAAGAGCAGCTCAGGCCAGGGTAGCAGAGCCCAACCCTACCAGAGTGCCTGCCCTGGTCAGAGGACCCCTACCCTGGGGAGCTGTGGAAGTCACCTAGGTCCACTGAGAGCTTCAAGATGGGCCTGGACCAGTCAGGACTTGGAGTTGTTCCCTTGAACAGAATATAAACTCTGGGATGTTGACCCACAAGGAGGACTTGTATGGACAAGGACAGTAAGGGAACACCCAGGACTCCGGGCCTTGGGAACTCACCCTCCAGGGCTCTGAGAGATCCCACCACGTAGTGGAAATCCAACAAAGGCCCAGACTGCACAAACGGGGTCTTTTTGGAGGAAGGGAGATGAGCAGAGGAAGAGAGGCAGGGCTGGAACAGCCTTAGAGTTGTTCCTGCTTTCCAAGATCTCATGAGGATCTTGGTGACCTGCTCTGACATAGGGCACCAAAAACACTGGAGCCACTTCCATCTCCCAGGCCTGGCTCAGTCCTGGTAAGGCCCACAGCATCGAACTACAGGCTGCTGCTGTTCATCGTTTGCTGATGAAGGAATGTGGTGCCAGAGAGCTTGGCTCAGCCTCTCTCAAGCTGTGCGTCTTATAGGAGTCTCTCCCCTGCTGCTTCTCTGCACCAGACAGGACCTGAGGTCAAGATAGATACACATTCCTATCAGAGTGTCTGTCTTTCTCCAGGTGACATCCCTCTACTGAAACTCCACTACTGCCTGAGGGTCCTCCACAGACTCCAGAGAGGAAGGGGAACAACAAATCACTGCCTCCTGCCAGAACCCTTTCCCTGCGCCCCCAGGCTGGTACCATGAGGCACTCCCCAATGTCCTATGACCTGCAAACTCAGTCCACCCCAAAATGCTAAGATGGAAAGATCTGGTGTGAAAAACCATGTACATGAACTTTTTAAGTAAACTAGTATAAAACAAAAATTTTATTAAAAAATTTTTAAATGCCCATCAACAAATTAATGGATAGAGAAGCTGTGGTAGAGCCACACAATGGAATACTATGCAGCACTGAAAAACTAGGAACTCACAAAATACTATACAAAATGGGTGACCATGGAGGACATTATGCTGAGTGAAGTATCTCAGTCACAAAAGGACATATACTGCATAGTGCCACTGTTGTAAAGCAGAACTGCCATGGGGGTTGGGAAGAAACTAAGAAAAGAGGGGGAAATTAATGAACACTGAATTTAAATAGATGAAGGAAAGAACTGTCTAAAAGAAATATATGATTAGGTATTATTTGCATGACAATAATCCAGAGTAAGAGGTGTAGAGTAATGTGGACTTGGGATTGAGGGGAGGGAGGAAATTGTGCAACAATGAAAGAATCTTTTTAAAGAGAAAAGCGAACTGGCAGTGGGGAAGAAAATGTGCAACAATGAACGAATGGAAATCCAAGTTTTCTGTAAACTTCCGTTAAAATATCAATTAAAAATATTTTAAAAATAAGTTGTACTGCTAACCTTAAAGCATGTGGTTCTAATCCACCAGCTGTTCCATGAGAGACATGGAGTCTCCTCCTGTACAATTTAAAGCCTCTGAAAAATCTACCGGAGGGTCAGCTATGAATCTGTACCATCTCCATTACACATGCAACATCTGCCTCTTTACCAGATTCTCTGTCTACTTAAGCCCAGCGTCACAGCGAGGGTTTCAGTATTCCCCCCTCCGTCTACCGTCACCAAGCCCCCCTGTTCCCTCTTCCCCTGCCTACCCTTCCTGCACCCTCCCCATCACAGACCCACTGCTCAGCCCCTATCCACAGCCCTGTTGGCCCCTGTCACTCTGCGGTTGCCAATGTGACCTTCCTAATTCAAAGCCCATGTCGTTCCACACCAAAAAGGTTTCAGTGGCAACTCATTCCTTCAGGATAAAAAAAACTCTGGCTTCCTGGGTTATCACAGACGCCCCTTAGGCCCAGTCTGTCTAGCCCATCTGCTTTACATAAAATGGGTGTGGCTATGCAAATACCTCTGCTCCCTGACTGCCTCACCCACTCCTTCATGTCTCTCCCTCTTCTTGGTCTTGCAAACTTGCTTCAGCCTTCAGAGCTCAGTTCAGGCCATACCTCCTTCAAGAAGAAGTCCCCCCAGCCTGGTTGACATCGTTTTGTACTGGGCTATCCAGCATGGTGGGCAGCCTCCCGTCAGCAAAGAATTTGGATTCAATGATTTTCCTGTAAATCTCTCTTGAGCTGCTAGAACACACTGTGTCTTATTCAATTTTTTTTTTCAGCAGTAGCAACGAGCACATTTGGTAATGTTGTTGTTGTTGTTGTTAAGTGTCATCAAATAAACTACGACTAATAGCCACTCTGTGAATAACAGATGGAAACCATTCCCTGTCCTGTACTGTCTTTACAATCTCTACCATACTCGAACCCATGTTACAGTTACTCTACCCATTCATTTCATTGAAGGTCTTCTTATCTTTCCCTGACCCCCTACCTTTCCATGTGTGTCTGTTTCCCAAAGGGCTGGAACCTCCTGACAGCATCCCCAAAGTATGAGGGATGAAGTTCCACCATTTTTGTCTCCAAGGAACATCCTAGTTTTGTACTTCCTCCAAGATAGATTAATGTATCCTTTTGATAGTCTGTTCAATACTCTTTGCCAACACCATAATTCAAGGCACCGATTCTTCTTTGTCATCGTCATCGTCTCCTCTTCCTCCTCCTCCTCCTCCTCCTCCACCTTCTTCTTATTATTATTATGTGCTGTCAAGTCAACTATAACTCATAGAGACTCTATGCACAATAGCACTGATTCTGAGCCAGTCTTACTGTCTCTGACGCACCTACCCTCATTATGCCAGTTATTGTGTCAATCCATCTCATCCAGGGTCTTCCTGTCCTGCACTGTTCCTCAACCCTTCCAAATATGATATACTTAGGTTTTCCTTAGATTAGAATCTATCCTTAGATTGTTGTTGTTGTTGTTAAGTGTCATCACGTAATGGATGACTCATAGCGACCCTATGAACAAAAGACCTGAACACTTATATAACTTTCATCTTTTCTGCAAGTTCATAGAATTTCCGGAGGCAAGCTATTTCAGAAGTGCCACTCCTGCTTCCAAGCTTGTTTTAATCCGGGAGCTACATTAAACACTGTCCACCATGGGTAACCATTATCGCATTTGACACATCAGTATCCCAGTGTTTAGCATCAGAGTAACCACAAGTGAACTCTGTTTGGCAAATGGACAGACCAGTGCTATACCACTTAGAAGAATGTGTGACCAAAAACAATTAAAACCAGGCCTGAGGGCCGCAGATTAAAATCACCCACCTTTGGCTTGGTAGCATCACTTTCTGTCCACTAGGCCAACAGAGCTCTCTATGTTGTTGTTGTTGTTGTTGTTAACAGATTCTTCTTAGGTCTACTTTTTTTTAATTTATTCAGTGAAAATTTACAGAGACATTGGATTTCCATTCATTCATTGTTGCACTTTTCTCCCCTTCCAACCCTTCCCCCTAGTACACTACCCTTTTGGAAAGGTAAAAGAAAAATTCTTTCATTGTTTTACAAACCCTCCCCCAGCTCTACTCCAGCATGTAGCCTTCGCTCTAGACTCCTGTCATGACAAAAATACCTAATTACATATCCCTTTTAAACACTTTTCTCCCTCATCTGTTTTAATGCAGTACATATTATTGAACCCATGTTTCTCCCCAACCCCAAGGTCAGTCCTATTTTACAACAATGCCACCATGCAGTATTTGTCCTTTTGTGACTGAGATACTTCACTCAGCATAATGTTCTTCAGGGTCAACCATTTTGAATAATATTGCATGAGTTCCTTGTTTTTCAATGCAGCATAGTATTCCTTTGTGTGAATACACCACAGCTTCTCTATCCATTCGTTTGTTGATGGGCACCAGGGTTGTTTCCAACTCCTTGCTATTGTGAACAAAGCCACAATAAATATGGGTGTGCATATATCTGCTTGGATGTCAGTTATGGTCTCTTTGGGTTATATTCCCAGTAGTGGAATTGCTGGATCAAAAGGGATCTCTATTTCGAACTTTTTGAGAAAGCGCCATACCACCTTCCACAGTGGTTGCACCATTTTACACTCCCACCAACAGTGAATAAGGGTTCCAGTTTCTCCACAACTTCGCCAGCATTTGTTGCTTGCTGTCTGGTTAAATTTTGCTATTCTTACTGGGGTGAGATGATATCTCATAGTTGTTTTGATTTGCATCTCTCTTAGAGCTAGGGATTTTGAACATTTCTACATCTGCTTGTTGGCCATTTAATGTCTTCTTCGGTGAAGTGTCTGTTCATATCCTGTGCCCATTTTTCTATTGGATTATTTACCTTTATCTTGTTGTGGTGAGGTCTTCTTTATTCATCGTCCAACTTTCAGACCCAGAAGAAGGAACTGACAATAACTGACAATACCATGGCTTCATTACCCTAGTCTTTAAGTGGATACCATTGCTCTTTAGCACTTGAAAGAGATCTTTGAAAAGCAGATTTACCCAGAGTAATCTGTCTTTTGATTTTTTAGTTGTTGTTACTATGGTGTTGATTATAGGTCCAACTAAAATTAAATAGTTAACAACTTCAATCTTTTCTCATCCTATCATGATATTACCTATTATTTCAGTGGTAAGGATTTTTGCTTTCTAATGTTGAGATGCAACCCATATTGATAGCTATATTCTTTGATCTTCTGCAGTAAGTGTTTCAACTATTCCTCACTTTCTACAAGCAAAGTTGAGTCTTCTGGATAAAGCAAATTGTTGGTAAGTCTTCCTTCAATCCTGATGTTACATTCTTCATATAGTCCAACTTTTCAAAGATTTGTTCATCATACAGATTTGAAAAGGTCTGGAGAAGGAATGCACTCCTGAGACATACTTTTCCTGACTTTAACTTTGCAGTGTTCCCTGGTTTTGTTCACACAGCGGCCTCTGGGTCTATGTAGAAGTTCCTCCTGAGAAAAATTAGGTGTTCTGGGATTCCCATTATTCTCAATGTTATCTATAATTTGTTAGTATCCACACATTCAAATGCCTTTTCAAGGTAAAACAAAATAAAACCCCACAAGTAAACATCTTTCTGGTATTCACTGCTTTTAGTCAAGATCGATCTGACATCAGCAATGATATCCCTCATTCCTTGGTCTCTTCAGAACCCACCTTGAATTTCTGGAAGTCCTCTGTCAATGTACTATTCTAGTCATTCTTTAATATCTTCAACAATATTTTATTTGATTGTGATATTAATTATGGTATTTGATGACTCCTACCCTATGCAGACTCACCCTTTTTTAGAATAAGAACAAATATGAATCTCTTCCAGTCAATTGGCTAGGCAGCAGTCCTCCAGATTTCTTGGCATAGACTTGGCATAGTGTTGTTGTCGTTGTTGGTATGTACCATTGAGTCTCCTGTGACTCATAGCGACCCTATGTACAAAAGCTCTGAATCCTGCCCTATCCTGAGGCAGTCTCACTGTCTCTGACACACCCACCTCCATTACTCTAGTTACTGTTTCAGTTCATCTCATGCAGGGTCTTTCTCTCCTGCGCCATCCCTGCACTCTTCCCACCATGTTGTCCTTCTCCAGGGACTGGCCCCTCCTGGCAACATGTCCAAAGTATGTCAGACGGAGCTGCAAAATTCTTGCTTCCAAAGAGCAGCTCAGTTTCACCCTTTCCAGGACAAACCTATTTGTTCTCTTAGCAGTGCATGGTATGTTCAGTACTCTTCTCCCACACCACAACTCAAAGACATCAATTCTTCTTTTATCATCTTAGTCATTGTCTAGCTTTCTGATCCACAGCAAGTAATTGTGAAGACCACAGCGTGGATCAGGTGCACCTTAGTCTTTAGACTGTCATCATTACTCTACAGTAGTTTGGAGAGGTCCCTGGTAGCAGATTTTCCCAATGCCATTTGTCTTTTGATGTCCTGACTGCTGGTGACATCGGTGTTGATTGTGGAACCAAGCAAGCTGAAACTGTTAACAATTTCAATCTCTTCTCCATCTATCATGATGCTGCTAGTTGGCCCACTGGTAAGAATCTTTGTTTTCTTAATGAGCTTCAATCCATATCAAAGGCTACAGTCCTTGACTTTCTGCAGCAAAACACACTTCAAGTCCTCCTAATTTTCAGCAAGCAAGATTGTGTCATCGGTATAATGCAGGTTGTTGAGTCTTCCTCCAATCCTGATGCCACATTCCTTCTCATAGAGCCCAGCCTCCCAGATGAACTGTTCTGCATACAGATTGAAGATTTAAAAGGTATGAAGAGAGGATGCATCCCTGGCATACACCTTTCCTGATTCTGAACCATGCAGTATTTAATTGTTCTGTTCTAATGACTGCCTCCTGCTCCAAGTATAGGTTTCACATGAGCATAATTAAGTATTCTGGGATTTCCATTCTTTTCAAAGTTAGCCACAGTTTGTTGTGATCCACAAGTCAAATACCTTTGCATAGTCAATGAAACACAGATAGACATTCCTCTGGCACTCTCTGCTTTCAGTTAAGATCCACATAACATTGGAAATAATACCCCTAGTGTCATGGCCTCTTCTAAACCCAGCCTGCACATCTGGCAGTTCTCTGTAGATGTGCTGTTGCAGTTGTTTTTGGATAATCTTCAGTAGGATCTTGCTTACATCTGATATTATTGATCTTATTTGGTAATTTCTACACTGTCAGATTATAGTGGGTATTTAATAGTTTTTAAGTGAGTAATGAATGAATGGATTAATAAGTGAGTCGGTAAGTAAATGAATGGAATGGTGACAGGACCTCCTTCCTACCATTTGCTAGAGAGCCTCACAGAGATAGCTGGCATCACACCCTGACAGCAAATGGGCAGATATTCACAACCAATCCAAGCCAGAGGCAGGCCAGGCGCCAGGGGGCCACACGTGTCTCAGTTCAGCCCCTGCCCTGCCCTCTCCTGCTCAAAGTTAAATAACACAACATGGTTGAGAAAAAGTCAGAATAAAAGGAAAGGAGGTGGCCAGGCAGTCCATCCACGTGGTGTCACATAGACAACGCAGAAGTCACTTTCTTTCTCTCCTTGTCACTCCAAAGAGGGCAATAAAGACTATCAAGCAGGCGAGCTCTGGTGGCCTAGTGGTAGGAAACTGCACTGCAATCCCAGAGATGCGCGGTTCAAATCCACCGGATGCTCTGCTGAAGAAGGAGGAACAATCGTCTCCTGTACCAGTCAGATCCAATTTGACGGTACACACATAAAAAGAATGAATGAATGAATGAATGAATGAAAATTATCTTTTAAAAAAAGACTATCAAGCAAGAACAGACAGGAAAGTGGAGTTCAAAGAGCAGTAGAAGTTGAGCAGGTGGAGCAAAGGTGAGAGCCAGGTTCAGGCTGTAGGGATGGTGTGAGGGAGTACTCTTCATGGGGGGAGTGGGGATCACAGGGGCTCCACCCACAATGGGTCTGAGAGGGAGGGAGACTCCTGCAGAGACATGTGGGCTGGCAGGTGTGGACATCCACTGAGGACAGACCCTGGAGACTCCTCTTAGGTCCCAGGCAGCAGGAGGTCAGCAAGGTGGGTAGCAAAGAGATGTAGGGGGTGGAGAGGAAAGATTCAAATGTGAAGCCAAAGGAAAGCAAAGAGCCAGGCCAGGAGAACATTGTGAGAGGCTTAAGGAGAAAGCCAGGAAGGGCTAACTAAGAAAGGGCAGGGGCAAGGGAAGGGTGAGGACCTTTCACAGTTTTGTGTGTTTTAAAAAGACATGATAGGATGTAACAATCTATTAGAAACCAGGTGAAACTGAGGCTCTAATCCAAGATGGTACTTTAGATATAATATTTTAGAGACCACAAGAGTGGTTTCATTTTGACAGAAGTAAGAAACTCTTCAAAGGGATGCAAATTCTTACGTGATACAAATGAAGGCTGTTCTGTAACTAAATGAAAGGTTGATAGCTTGAATCCACCCAGTGATGCCATGGAAGAAAGGCCCTGGTGATCTACCTCTAAAAAAAATAAAATTATAGTCACCAAAAACACTATGGAGCACAGCTCTGCTGTGACACATAGGTGGGGTCACCATGTCAGAACACACTGAACTCTCCAGCCAGGGATTTGCAATGTGTATATGTGGTTTGATTATTAATATTGGGATATTTTCCTCCAATCTCTGTGACACACACTTTCATCAGCAGGGGAACATCAGAGATGCCCAACAGTTGGGTGAGAACAGGGAGGCAACCTGTCCTCCAAGGAGACATCAGGCTGGTGAGAAGCTGCAGAATTCACCCCTATTCAGAGAATCTTGTGTCCCCAGCACAGAAAAGGGCCTCATGGAAGAATGAAGACATGAACAAATAAGTCCAGGGCAAATTTCCTGGCTAAGAGCTGAGGAGGTCAGCATGTAGGAGACTGACTAGAAGGTCTAAGACCAGACAGAAGGTCAGAAAGGAAAGCAAAAGCCAAAATTCAAACAATACAAAGAAGTTGGGGATAATATGATTGGAGGCAAGGCCTCTGGCCTAGGGCTAGAGGTGTATCCACCTTTAAGTGAGTGGAAGGGAGAAGTGTCTGAGCAGGGAAGAAGGAGAAGTTGTCAGATGGGAAGGACTAGAATAGGCCACATGTTCAACCTGATGGTGAACATGGAGTAGAAAACTCAAAACCAGCAGAAGGCCCATAAACGGGGTCGGGGCCTGCCTCACTGGCGAAGAACACACAGAGTCACACACTGTTCTGACTTCAGCGGGGATGGACCCCAGGGATATGCCTCCCCACCTAGAGATCGTTCATTGTCTGTACTCATTGATAAGCTGCAAATCCACACTCATTACTACACCGAGACACTCAACTCCACTGGTTCTTCTGGATACATTGTCATTCTCAAGTGTCAGTGGGTCAACTACAACTCACGACGACCCCATGACCAATAGAGCAGATCCTTGTCCTATATCCTGCATCATCCTCACCCTCTCTGATTCGCTCAACCCCTTAGTGACAGTCCCTATGTCACCTATCTTATGAGGACATAGAGATCCCCCTCTGAGTCCAAAACTTTTGCAGACTTTCCACCCTTATGATAGTGACTGTATTTCTAAACCAAGAAAAAGGGAAGGGCGTGTTCATGGTGGTTCCCTGAGAGATTTCTGGCTTTCCATGCAAGAGGTCCAGATGGGATTCCCAACTAATGCACTTCACGCTCCGCTTCCCCCCACCTGGCAGCAGAGGTGTGTTCATTGCTATGACGATGAACAGGTTTCCACACTAAGACAGACAAGGTGATCCATTTCCAAAAGTCAGCCAACACCACCAAGTCAACTGTGACTCGTAGCGACCCTATGAAAAGGACCGCAGTCCTGCCCCTTCCTGTGCCGTCCTCACCATCTCTGATACACTTGAGCCCATTGCTACAGTCTCTGTGTCAATTCATCTCATCAAAGTTCTTCCCTCTTAACCTGACCTATTACTTTTCCCAATAAGATGTCCTTTTCCAAGGACTTGTCCCTCCTAACCACATACTAGTCTATCAAAGGATTGGTGCAGGACCTGGCAGTCTTTAGTTCCCCTCTAAGTGGACAGGGTTGTCACCTGGCTAACAAGAAAATAGCTAACAGCAAACAAGAAAATACATGATAACAAAGAGCTACCAGGAACTCAAGGTGCTGTCGACCCAAAGGTAGGCAGTTCTAACCCACGAGCGGCTCCTCAGGAGAAAGACAGGCCATCTCCTCCTTTGCAATTTATAGCCTCTGAAAACCCACTGGAGGGTCAGCTATGAGTCCAGTTCTGAGGAGTTTGCTGAGACCTTCAATAGTTACCATATACCCTTGGAAACTGGAAGAAGAGACCCAAAATCTCGGTTTTTACTGACTAGTGGTGCCAATAACTGAGAAACCCTGGTAAAAATGTTGCCATCTATAGGTTGGGGACCCAGCCCTTCACATATCCAATGTCTTCAGAATTCTGTCCTGCAAGGAAATGCAGCCATGGGGAGGCAGGGCAATCAGGAGGAAACAGAAGACCGAGGGGATGACAAAGTATCTCCATGACTTAGGACCACTTACCGTGAGCGTGGGGCCCTGAGGCCAGTGAGGACGTCTTGGCCTGGAGGCAAGGGGCTAGGAAGGGAGCTGGAAGCCTGAGACGAGGTCCCAGCAGGCAGTGAAGCCTTGGGGATGGGGGGGATCACAGCACCTCCCAGAGACTTCTGCATCTTCTCATCATTGCAGTGCAGGTATTGTGGGGAGATATGCACCTGAACAAGGAAACAGGTATGGAGAGAATCGCCTCCCCCACACCCACTCCTCAAATGTGCATTGAAGCCCAGGCCACTGTGCCTGTGACTGTGACCCTGTTTGGAAATAGGATTTTCTTTTCTATCAATGAAGGCATTCCCATGTTACTTCTGAGTTGTAAGAAGAGCAGAACAGACACAAAGACACACAAGAAGATAGAGAAGAGGAGAAGAGATGCTGTGTAAAGACAGACACACGCAGCAGATGCAGCGAAAAAATAGGAACACCAAGAACTAACCAAACACTGAAAGTGAAATAGACAATGAAGAACTTTTCCCTAGAGCTGTGCTCTGAATTTAAGAATTTTAGCCTCTAGGATTGTGAGGGGCTCTGGTGGCTTAGTGGCAAGAAGCTGTGCTGCAACACCAAAGGCACATGGTTGAAGGCACATGCTTGGAGGCCACCAGCTGCTTCACAGGAGGAAGAGCAATCTCTTCCCATGCGATTAACTGCCTCTGAGAACCCACCAGAGGGTCATCTATGGTACACACCAGCAACAGGACTGTGAGAAAATAGCATTCTTTCTTTAAAGTATCCACTATAGGTGTTATACAGCACCAAAAATGAACACAGAGGCAGGGATCTGCATGGGACCACACACAAACACACACACACACTCTGGCTGCTCACCTCCCACCACCTCACACAGGACGGGCCCCTTCTTTTGGGAGGCCCCTGAGACAGGCCGGCTGGGAGATGTTCTCTCTTTCTTTTCTCAGCACACACGGCCCTGGGACCCTGGAAAGTGCACTGACCCTTCCTGCTCCAAGCAAAAAAGACTGCAAAGGTGCCCTCCTCATCTCGCGCCCCACCCCCCCACCCCCCACTTGCAGTCACTTTCTTGGTTATTTTGCTGTTCTTCTCATTTCAGAAAAGTCCCAAAGCATCTGAGACAGTAAAGTCCTGCCTAAACGTCTGGTGTAGCTTCCTCTTTCTCTGAATGGTCAGGCTGGGGTCCAGAGAGAGGAGTGACTTGGCCGAGGTCACACAATCATGTGAGGGGTGAGTGGGGTAGAGGTGGGGTCCTCTGAATCCTAGTAGGATCTTTTCCCCTCTGCCTTAATGTCTGACTTAAAACAGAGCGAGGCAGAGCGCATGTACTCTTCTGGAGAAGAAGACCTAGGGAGCACCACGCCTAAAGGAAATGGTCATGTAGCCTCTACTTAAGCACTTTCAGAAACAGGGGGCTCACTACCTGAAGTGCAGCCACCCAGGGTCCCCAGCAGACAGGATCCAGATGCCCTCAGGGAAGGTGGGAAGGAGGCCCTCAGTCTTTCCTTGCCCTCCCCCCACTGTTGAAGGCAGCTCCTAGGACGCCGCTAGAGAACCCCAGAATCCCAGAACTGAGCACAGATAACCACACGTTACCCCACCGAAGAAAATGCAGGGAGGAAGTGGCTGGCCCAAGTTTATTCAGTGGGTGTTTATGCTGAGCTAGACCCTAACTTCTTATTTTGAGGGGTTCTTTCTCTATTTATTCCCTGAAGGTGGTACGAGCTAGCGAGTTCAGGGGAAAGGCAGCCCCCTGGGCAGGTACTAGTCCAGTCCTCCAATCATAACTCCAGATCATTCAGCCCTGCCTCCTTCCCCACCCCGCTCGGGGAGGCCCCGCCCAGTCGCCTCTGCCCCTTCCACATCCAGAGGCTTTGCTCTGCCAACCAGGCTGCAGAACACTGCAGGGTCAGAGTGGGCTTCCCTAACCCCCACCCTGCCTGACCTCTGCCTTTGCTGCTTCCTTCTCTGGGTCTCACCCTCCTCCAGGGAGTTTAGTAGGAAAATGAAGGACAGACAGAAGGACAGAGAGGCTTGAGATGAGCCCAAGATTCAACAGAAAGGCCTTACCTCCTGGGCACCAGGCCTCAGCTCCTGGGGACCCTGGCCACTTCCAGGAGGGTCCAGACCCTTCTCCTTGGCCCCGCCGACCTCGGGGGTGGCGGGGATGCTCTGGATGGGGGGCATCGGCCTGGGCACCCTCAGTAGCCTCTGAGAAGTGGCACGGGGGATGACGTTCCTCAGGGGAACCCCTTTGAGGCCTGCCCCAGGATCCAGAGGGGCTGTATGAGAGGGGAGAGAGGACATAAATTAGTCCTAGGAAGATGGCAGAGGTGGGGGATTTGCCCCCAGACCCCCAGCCACGCAGCTGAGCAAGCAGATGGTGCTCGGGGCCTTTCTCATCCCTGTGAAAATGTAGAGAAAAATGCCGATCAGAGGCACCTATTTAAAATTCAGAGGCCAAGCGAGGAGGAAGGGAAGTAGCGTCAGCCCTGCACCCGGAGCTGACTAGAGACTGCAGCTCTGGACCCCGGGGCCACACAGGAGTCCTGCAGCCTCGCCCCCTCTGAAACCCGTTTGCTCTCAGGCAGAAGAAAAACAATTGCATCAGGGAGCAATCGCATTGCGTCTATGACACGTTTCTAAAATGACAAGTGCCTGGCACATCACAGATGACAATGAATTTTTTCCTACTCCCCTCCCTTCTCAGCTAATGATGTGGGGAACAGTTATTTTGACACCGAAGCACTCTGACGTCATCTAAAAGACGTCATCACCACCTCATGCCTAGTTCTAGGTCTAAAAACCACTGTACCCTGCAGACAACCGCGCTCCACCAGGCCCGCCCCCGCTCACACAGCAGCGTTCTCCTGTCCCCTGTGCAGCCCCCAAGGCAAAGGCACCGGGCAGCAAGGACAGACAAGAGCTGAGATCTCAGAATAGGTGGGGGAAACAAGAACACAGGCTAGTGTCTTGACTTCCAGAGCCATTTTTGTTCCATCCGATTTGGAGGTCTGGTGAAGTAGTCCGTGGGGAGTAGTACTGATAACCAGAAGGTGGTGCCTCTGGAAGGTTCCAATCCACCAGAGGAGGCTTGGAAGGAGAAAGATGGGCCCTCCCCATGCAATTTATACCCGCAGACAGCCTCTGGCAGATGAGCTATGTGCCAGTTCTGACAGGATGGCAAGTCAAAGTATATGCTCTGCTGCCTGCAGGCCTTCCCACCTTCCACCCTGGGCTGCCTACGGCCCCCACCTGGCCAACTACACAGAGACGTTGCACAGCCCCAATGCAGGGTGGCCAGGCAGCCCAGCCGGCTGGGAATGTGACATGCAGACTTGTGCCAGGTGGAGGACAAAGGAAGAGTAAATAAAGACCCCTTGGTTTCTTCATACCAGAAATAACTCAGGCATGAATGGAGGCTTTCTTTGCTAGGGCTCATGGTTAAGAGGAAGGGTGAAGAAACAAAAATAAAAGTCAAAACCAGGGTAATTCTGTTGGGAAAATGTGTCCCAAAGAAGCCCGGATAGGCTATTTTCCCCTAGAGTTGGAGGTAATGCAAAAAAACCCAAACCAAACAAACAAACAAAACACAAATTTCTCCATGTGGAGCGAAGCTTTCCACAGTGGCCAGTTCCTGTTCCTGTTTGACCCTGACACCCTCATTGGCTAACATGAGTTCTGCCTCTAGCAGCAGTGTGACCCTAACACAGAGAGTGAGCACAGCCCTAGTTAAGGTGGCAGGGCATCCAGGCCTGCTAGGGAAGATGGGGCAGAGGGCAGAGAGTTCCTGGTCTCCACGGCTTATTGAGAGACCACAGATCGCTTCCGGTGATCTCAGCACATTAACCAGAACAACTCCTGCTTTTATTATCTTACACCAGAACTTCATTTTTTAAAAAGGAAAATGAAGATTGCTAGAAAAAATATTATCAAAAGTCTTTAAAAAAAAAAAAAGCAAACAAGTAAGCAACAAAACAAACCTTGAGCTCATTGCCACCCAGTCTGAAATAACTTATAGCTGACCCCTCACTGGGTTTGGAGACTGTAAATCTAGATTGCTTATCTTTCTTCCTCAGAATCACTGGTGGATTCGAACTGCCAGAGAAGGTTAGCAGGGTAATTTCCTATACACCAAGCTATCAGAGCTAAAGGAGGGAGTCATTGATCTGGCAGCAAAAGAAGTTGCACCATCTGGAGATTCAAAGCCAATTTCTCCAGCACTCCAGGCTACCTGCTCCCTCCTTCCCGCCAGGCTACCTGCTCCCTCCTTCCCGCCAGCTAGCCACAGGGTGATTCCAGCATCCTCTTGGGCTCACTGGGAATCAGAGATGCCTGTAGCTTCATGGGGAAGCTAACTGCTAACCAGAGAAGTTGTAAATGCACCCATTTCCAAATGAAGGTTTGACAGTAGCAGTGACAGGCCCCTGAGACTGAGACTTCCAGGCTTCTTACTCCTTTTGCACCCAAGAGTTCAACGACTTAAGAAGGAACTAGTTACACAATTTTCCCAAGGCAATAAGGGGTTTGTGCGGGGAGAAGGGTGCAACAATGAATGAATGGAATCCCAAAATCTCTGTAGATGTTCACTGAAATGAAAAATAAACAACCTAAATTAAAAAAAAAAAAAAGAAAACAAAGAAGAACATTCTCTTAGTAGGTTATCAAGCAGCTATACCAAGAACTCAGTTGCTACTCTGTAAGAGCTCACAATCAAGTATAAGATTCTTATTTTAAACAAATAATCACACAAGTAAATATACAAAGGTAAACTATGAGAAAACCTAGGAGGAAAATCTCAGGAGCATGTATTCCTGGAGATAATTGCACAGGACAGACTCAGACAGCGGAGGGAGCCTTCTCTGAAGAAGGATTTGGGCCTTTGGAAAGCCCCGCTTCCTTCCAAAGCGGAGCTGCAGGGTATATGGGAAGAACAGTAGGCTCTAAAGCCCAAGGCAAGGAGGGCACATTTGGTCAGAGAACTGGGAGTCTACTGCTCCTGACATGCAGAGATCAATGACAAAGTCACAAAGGGTCAGGCCAAAACTGCACAGGGCCTTGTGCACAAATAAACGCTCAGAATCTCATTCTCAGTCCATTGGAAAAATCACTGGGTGGCTTTTAGTATAGTTGGTAATGGAAGAGGACAAAATATGACCAGATTTGTATTTTAGGAGTCTTCTGGGGAAAGTTCTAGAAGGGACAAGGGTAGAAATCAGGGCCAGAGGAAGAAGGTGGCGGCCCAGGCATGAAAACATGCTCCCAGGAGGTAGCCTGGGACGGAGAGAGAATCCTGTTTGGTGGGTGTGACCCAGTCATTCCTGAGTCAGTGCTAATGTGTCCGCTGTCTACCCACTGCAGCTGCAGGTGGTCTGGGGTCTGTGATCTTGGGTGGTAAGTGTGCAGGGCCCAGGGCTCAGCACTTACCTCTGGACGATGCTCCCAAGCCCTCTGAGAGTCTCCTCTTCTTAAGCTTGTCTTTGATCTGGGTGGTGTCCCGGGCCACACTGCTGGCCTCTGACTCCAGCGAGGGCAGGGGGGCAAGGGGATGGAGCCCCAAAGGCAGGGCCATGAGGCCCCTGGGGTGGCCATTTCTGACCTGCCAGCCCTTCAAGGGGACATCCGGCTTGAGGCTGCCAGGGTCCTGAGGTCCACTCAGGAGCTGCGACGGCTTCTCCAGCAGGGTGTTGGGCACAGACTGAAGAGAGGCTGAGGAGACAGGCATGGCGGGCTGAGAACACAGTGCCCAGGTGACACCAGAATCTCACCATCCTTGCCACAGTCAACCACTCGGTCTGGTGAATCCCAGTCACTCAACAACCCAGCCACTATGTCACCAATTCATTCCCTCAATGGTATCTATAAAACATCTAATGTGAGCCAGGCCTGTGCCAGGAGGTACTTCTGGAACAAAAAGGGAATCCAATATGGAAGGGGGGAGCATCCTCTGGCAACAGACAATGGGCAGATCTGCCCAAAGATCACCATCATCTATCCCTGCAATGCAGCACACACATTCAATATGCCTGAGTGCCTGACACGCACCAGCCACAGACAGAAAACAGACATTCAGATGATTCACGAAAAACCATCCTCACGCAGACACGTGCTTATCCACTGACTCATTCAGCAAACTGTTCACAGGCATTCACTATGGGAGTCTCTGAATGTGCAAACATCTACTGCAGTCAGCTGCTAGCGGAGTTGGAGGCTCAGGTCCATCCAGAAGCGCCTTAGAGGAAAGGCCTGGTGATCTCCTGAAAACTCAGCCACTGAATCCCCTCTGGCACTCAAGGGGTCAGAGTCGAACTCCACTCAGTGGTTATCGCTTTGTATGTGCAAGTGTGGGGTAAGCAGGGCACAGTCTTTGATATTAAGGGGTTTTTAGTGGATTAGAGAATAAAATATGCCTGTCAAGAGGAGCCTGACAAGGTAAAAGATGACCCGTGCAATAAGATCTCAACAAAACGCCTTGTTCTGTTAGAGGAGGAGAGTGGTCTGGAAAATGTCCGTGAAGTGGTGACCCTTGAGCTAGACCTTGAAGGAGCCCTACACATAAAGGCACAGGGGAAGGCAGACTGACAGACTGAATTTCAGAATCTCTGCCCATCTTTAGCTTGATGCCACAGACCCTGCAGCCCAGACCACAGATACTAGACTGGGAGTGGACCCTTGAACCAAGAGCAGTCCACCTCTCAGTTGGCCTCTGGGATGTGCAGGGCTGGTCTCTGGAATGTGTGTCCATTGATCTCTGATGTAAGGGGCTGGCTACCGGTGTGTTGGGGGTTGGCCTCTGGTGTATTGGGGGCTGGTCTCTGGTGTTGTGAAGGGCTGGATTCTGGTATGGGGGAGTCTGGTCTCTAGCGTGTTGGGGGCTGGTCTCTGGTGTGTTAGGGGCTGGTCTCTGGTGCGTTTAGAGTTGGCTTCTGGTGTATGAGGAGGAACTTGAAAGCTTTGCCCTATCATAGAGGAAGACGAGTTCAGAACAATCTCCATCCAAACACCAGAACAAGAGCTTTTCAGAGAAGACCAGATCCAAGTGGGAAGCCAGTGATGTCACCAGAGTTTGTGTCACACAGTGTGGTAACTCATGGTTGGACAGTGAATAAGGCAGAATGAAGAAGAACTGATGCTTCTGAATTGTGATGTTGGTGAGGAATACGGAAAAAACAAATCTGTCTTGGACGAAATGCTAGGAAGATGCTCCTTAGAGACAAAGAAGGTGAGTCTTCACCTCACATCCTTTGGGCATGCTTTCACAGGAGGGCCCAGCACTCTTTCCTCTTGCCCTGTGCCCTGGAACTCCCTGCAGTTTCTCATGCTCCTCTCCGCCCAATGGCAGTCTCTTGCTCTGGTGACAAGCGACACAAGGGCTTTGGAGGTCCCTCCTACAGTGCTGGACTGGCACTGGTGAAGCCTGGTGCCTTGAGGTCATTCTGGTGTCATCATCTCTGACAGTGATACAAGCAGAATCAAGAGGTGCAGGCCACAGTCCCCTGTCAAGGCCACAGATAGAAGCTAATGGAGAAAGTCGCCAGGTGGGAAGTGGTGAGGAAACCGAGTTTTAGATCCTCCCAGAAGAGCTGTGGGTGAGCACTAACATTACTGGTAAGTATATTCATTTTCTCCTGGACACAAGAGCCTACTATTTGGTCCTAAAAGCCTTCTGAGTTCTCAACTCTTCTCACTATTTCTTAGTTGTTGGA
>NW_006399759.1:3219532-3284351 GCF_000299155.1 Elephantulus edwardii
GAGAAGATCTTCACCCTGAAATCTACAGCGTCCCTTTTCAGCAGGAAGTAGCTAAGAGAATACGCCATCCCCTTTTCCTTATGAATCAGGGTGAAATCTCTCTCAGGTAGGAGTGATAGGGAATGGCAAAGGACACACTGACAGAGGAGATTAATTAGAACTGGCTTTGACAAGCGCCTTGACAACAGACTGCCAAGAAAGGGGAGGAGAAGTACAGTGGAAGTGCTCCTTGGAGGCAAAGACAGCAAGACTTTATCTCACATAGATGGACGTGTTGTCAAGAGGGGCCAGTTCAAGGAAAAGGACACCACGTTCAGAAGAGGAGTGAGTCTGCTAAGTAGACACATAGGGAGATGGACAGACAGCGCCCACACCCATGGACGGAGTACAGCTGGGCAGGAGGCTAGTGCAGGACTTCATTCTGTTGTTGTGAGAGCAATATGAATCTGAGCTGACTCAAAAACAGGCAACAACAATGCATCCCCAAAATGAGATGCTGCCCCTCAGTGGGGGTGTGCCTCACAACCTTAGGCAGCCTGGACCCCACAGTCCCTCTCACTTGTTTTCCCAGGCATCCAGGCCAAGCTCTCATACCTCACTCAGGCTTGGCTTCCCTTCATGGTCTTGCCTCTGCCCCAACCCTCTGAGCACACCTCCTCAGCCTTCTCCGTGGGTTCTCCTTCTCCACTGTCCAACCACAGGGAGTCCTGGTGTTTCTGGCTTCTGTCCCAGTCACATCTCACACTAGCTGCTCTCACGGCCACTGGTTCACTGTCCATGCCTTCAGTGATCTTCCAAATGTGGAACTACCCAGAAAGTGTGGCTTTGGCTTGACCACTGCCCGCTCCATCCTTACTGGCTGCAGAGCAGAGCATCGCCCACCAGCAAGGATCTCCCCCATGGAAGTCTACAAGCATCAGCATGTCCTACACTCATCCATCCTCTTCTTACCTCAGCTCCCCCGGCTCAGTGAGTACCAGGTATTAATTCGACACTTTGCAGTAAGTAGTGACCACACTAAACTCATGACACCAGTGGCCAGGCTAGCTCAGACCTGCCCACTGGGAAATGCTCCAAGAAGTTGGCCAGGGACAGCGGTGACCAGCCTGTAGTCAGCGTAGGGGAAGGAGGACGGTGTGAATCTGCACAGCAGGACCAGCTGCCCCAGCCAGGGCCAGGAACCACTGAGCCCAGACCTCACCCAAGAGCAGGGGTCAGCCCGGAGCACCCACTCCTTCCACAGCTATCCCTCCCCGCCCGGAGCACCCACTCCTTCCACAGCTATCCCTCCCCGCCAAGCTCCTTCAGCATCTCAAGCACTTTGTTTAAGACCCCAAAGTTGTCCTGTGGAGATGCTCATCTTACACTCTCCTCCATCCATACATCCATCTCCCACCATGCCATGTGACATCCTCAGGACAGGGACCAGGTCTTACTCATTTTTATTATCATGGTACCAAAAGAGGGGTCTCTGGGTGGTGGAAATGGTTGGTAACACATTCAGCAGGGTTATGGTTCAAGTCCACCCAGAGGTGTCTCGGAAGAAAGGTCTGGCTATCTCCAGAAAAACCATTTACTAAAGATCCTACAGAGCACACTTCACCCTGACACCCGGAGAGAGTCAAGGACAGCTTGTCAATGGGTCTCCTGGGGTTCAGGAGGCAAAGGTGTCCTAGGCCACACCCTCTTGTAACACGCAAACCTCAGACCTCCGCAGGACTCTAGCTCACCTTGTGGAGAAGGCTCCCGCAGGGAGATACACACTCATCCCAGGACTGAAACGTCTCCAGGAGCTGCAAGGTCAGGCTCCAGACCTATTCCTCCCTCCTGTGTGACCTGAGAAAGGACCTAACCTCTCTGCGTGTGTCAAGCAGAGAAAGCTGGCCACAGCCAGGGTCCACACACCGTGTTCCCCAGCAACCCTGAGCCAAAGGATTTTCAGGCTTTTTACTAAAGTTTAGAAGATTAATTAATAACATTGCTATTTTATTTGCAAATGTATAGATAGATTTTTCTTTAGCCTTCAGCCCCTCCCTGATATCAGGAAATGTCTGACATAGTACTAAACTAAGCAGCTGTGCCCCTGAGGGTACCCCCACCCCACCTCCGGGCCAGCCCTAACAGGCATTCTATGATTATCTGCATTCCTTTCAGATGTCACATGGCCCCTGCTTCAACCTCTCACAAGCTGCCTGTTTCATCCAAGGCAGGACTGACTCCTGCTTCCAGGGGAAACTGAGGCCCAGACAGTAGCAGAGTCAGGCCTGGGGCCCCATCTCCTGATGCCAAATTGCCTTGCACACTGCTGTCACTGTCCTAAAGAAAGGGGGCTCATCTTGCCGTCCACGAGGTCTCAGCCCCACTTCCTCCATTTGTGCCCAGACTCCAGCCACAGACAGGGGTCAGCCCTCAGTCAGTCCACAGTGCCTCAGATACTGGAGGCCAAGCTCCGTACAAGCCCCTGGACCCTCCGCATCCCCCTTTCCCCCAAGTCAGGGAGCCAGCTAGACACCAGGGTGAAGCAGGGAGGATAGGACAGACCCTGGCAAGCTGGGCCAGGTTAGAAAGTCACAGGCATCGGGCAAAACCCCCTCTCAGAGTGCAGGCCCTGGGAACAGCTGAAAAGATCCCACTGCAAGGCCCACCCTACAGCAGTCTGGGAAACACCAGGAACAGCCCCCAGCCCCCAGGTGCCCCATTCCATACCTGGAGAGACATCGTCGCGTGTGCCCATGCCCCGGGTGGAGAAGGGGCCTTGGAACTGGTCCAGGGCAGCCGCTCGTCACTGGCCTGGAAGAGCTGTCCTCCAAACTGGAACATCCAGGGGGGCCTGTGGAGGAGCAGGCCAGAAATACATCCGTGACAACGCTTTGTAAACTGCCTCGCGGGGAGCTCTGGGGTTACGCGCTAACCCAAGGGTGGCACATCCCCAGAGGTTTGAATCCACCAGTTGCTCCAAGACGGATAGATGCTCAGTCCTGCCGTGTGATTTACAGCCTCTGAAAATCCACTGGAGGGTCAGCTATGAGCCAGTTAGTTCTGACTCAATGGCAAGGACAGAGAGACGGAAACTGCTTCTCTGACAGCCCTGGGTGACCAAGTGGTTGATCACTCAGCTGAGAACCAAAAGGTGAGCATGAGTCCACCCAGGGGTACCTCGGAAGAAAGGCCTGGCAATGCACTGAAATTTCAGCCTCTGAAAGCCTATGATCACACACGAGGGCACTACGAGTCACAGTACACTCAGCAGTAACTGGTTTGGGTTTTGGTTTATAATGCCTGGGCAGCACATCTGCCTGAAGCTAAAGCATTCTTTTTTCCTTTTTTTAATCAAGATATCTATTTAGTTACATTATTATATAGGACAAAACTTAGTTGTTGTTTTTTTGTTTTTCCAAAAGGGTAATGTTGTTGTTGTTGTTGTGTGTCATCAAGTTGCCTGCAACTCATAGCGACCCTATGTACAACAGCTCTGAACCCTGCCCTATCTTGAGGCAGTCTCACTGTCTCTAAAACACCTATGCTCATTACCCTAGTTACTGTGTCAATCTATCTCATCTGAGGTTTTCCTCTTCTCCGCTGTCTCTCCACCCTTCCAAGCATATGTCCTTCTCCAAGGACTGGTCCCTCTTGGCCACATGCCTCAAGAATGTGAAACAGAGCTTCAAAATCCTTGCTTCCAAAGAAAAGCTTGGGTTCACCCTCTCCAAGGCAGACTTGTTTGTTCTCCTGGCAGACCATAGTATAGTCAATACTCTTCTCCAGCACCACAACTTAAAGGTACCAATTCTTTTTTTTTTTGTCATCATTAGTCATTGTCTAGCTCTAATGCATAGCAAGTAATTGCAAAGACCATAGTATGAATCAGGTGTACCTTAGTCTCTAGACTGACATCATTGCTCTTTAGGATTTTGGCAAGTTCCCTAACAGAAGACTTCCCCAGTGCAATTCACATTTTGATTTCCTGACTGCTGGTGCCAAGAGTGTTGATTGTGGAGTTGAGCAAGCTGAAATTGTTAAAAATCTCAAGCTGAATCCAAGTGTGTTCTATTGTACTTAGGGTTTTTGAAGGCCTGTTACTTCAGAAGTGGATGGCCAATCCTTCTTCCTAGGGAGGGGAATACACATCTGTATTTTTTGGCATAGAAAGACACTGATCATGAAAATAACCAACTATGAAACACAGAAGGATCTGTTTTAAAGAATATAAGACCATTATTATAGAACATGTTTGAGGATTCAAGGGGGGGAGGGGAGAGATCAGAGGGGTGAGGATGGGCAGGTGGGGGAGGAGGGCTTAATCATAGGGCCATACAGTTTGATGGATGGAGGGAGGGGTGGGTAAATGAAAGGGGAAAGGTCGGTGAGAAAAACAATGTTTATGAACTTTGTAAGTAAACCAGTATAAAATGAAAATTTTATTTTAAAAAAAGAATATGTTCATATACATACATGGTAAAGAAGCCTACCACTGGGCCTAAAGACACTTTATTTCCTGGCATCTTAACTCTGTCAAATATTTCAAGATGCCTAAGTACCAGCCTGCTGGACTCTGGGGTGATTCATGAGAAAGGGCATCTTTGCCAGTTGGCCCATTTTCTTCACTTGTCCCTTGAAGGTGGGCACCCTCACAGGGCAGGCGGGATTTTCCAGGTGGAGTCTGACACTGTTTCTCCAGTGGCTTCTATTTTCTTCAAAACTCATGACCCTCAAACGAAATGCTTATCAACAGGTGAAGGGATAGGTGCAAAATGAAGTCCTACCCAACCCTCATACAGTGTGCTGAAGGGTGGCAAAGAAGGAAAGATAGTGCATAAGCTCACTACCAGGAAATAGAAAGCTCTTAAGTTATACCCTAAAGAGACCATAACCAACATCCAAGCAGATATATGCACACCCATGTTTATCGCAGCTTTGTTCACAATAGCAAGGAGTTGGAAACAACCCAAGTGCCCATCAACAAACAGAGAAGCTGTGGTATATTCACACAATGGAATACTAAGCTGCATTGAAAAACAAGGAACTCATGCAATATTATTCAAAATGGGTGACCCTGGAGGACATTACGCTGAGTGAAATATCTCAGTCACAAAAGGACAAATACTGCATAGTGCCATTGTTGTAGAATGGGACTGGCATCAGGGTTGGGGTAAGACTGAGAAAAACTGGATAGATTATGTATACTGAATTGAAACAGATGAGGGATAGAACAGTTTAAAAGTGATATATGATAGCATATTATGATTATCACAGGAATCCAGAATTAAGGTGGCATAGTGGAGTGCATTCGGGGTGAAGGGGGCGGGGGCAGGAGAATTGTATACCAATGAAGAAGTTTATCTTTTGCTTTTCAAAGAGAGGAACAAACTGGGAGAAGGGAGGAGAGAAAAAAGTGCAATAATGAATGAATGGAAATCCAAAACCTCTGTAAATGTTCATTAAAATTAATAAAATAAAATTTTAAAAAAGAAGGCACTTAAGTAAATAAATATTTAAACAGATAAACCTAAGATAACTTGTGGTTGATAGAGGTGGGAATAAGAAAAAAAAAGGGAGGATTTTGCATTTTGTTGCTGTTACTACTAGTGGTAGAAGGATCTGGAAATGGATAGTGGGAAGGTAGAGGATGGATGTAGCTCAGTGATACTGGGATTGAGCCCCAGCATCTCTATTACTAAATTATTTGGGAGCTCTGATAGCTTAACTCTATGAGGCACCAGGATTGAAGGAAGACTCATCAATAATCTACGTTATGCAGATGACACAACCTTGCTTGCTGAAAGTGAGGAGGGCTTGAGACATTTGTTGCAGAAGATCAAGGAATGCAGCCTTCAGTATTAATTGCATCTCAATGTCAGGAAAACAAAGATTCTGACGATGGATGGAGAGGAGATTGAAACTGTCAACAGCTTCCTCTTGCTTGGATCCACAATTAACACCCTTTGTACCAGCAGTCAGGAATAAGGAGACACATTGCACTGGGAAAATCTGCAGTTCGGGACCTCTCCAAATTATTGAGGAGTAGTGATGTCAGTATCAGATGTGTCTGATTCAGGCCATAGTCTTTCCAATTGCTAGTTCTGCATCTGACAGCTGGATAATGAATAAAGATGACAGAAAAAGAATTGACACCTTTGAGCTGTGGTGTTGGAGAAGAGCATGAACATCCCATGGACAGCCAAGAAAATGAGATATGTCTTGGAAAGGGTGCAGGTGGAGTGCTCTTTGGATGCAAAAATGATGAGGCTTCGCCTCACATACTTTGAGCATGTCGCTAGGAGGGGCGAGTCCTTGGAGAGGGACATGATGCTGGGAAGGGTGGAGGGTCAGCAAAGGAGAGGAAGACCTTCAACCAGGTGGATTGACATGGTGACTGCTGCAATGGGCTCTTGTGTGTGTCAGAATATGTGAGGATGGTACAGGACAGATTTAAATCTTTTGCTCAGAATGTCGCTATGAATCATGCTTGACTTGATGGCACCTAACAACAACAACAACAACAGTGGCTTAATGGTAAGGAATTGTGCTGCCAACTCAAAGGTATGAGGTTTAAATCCACAAGCTGCTCTGCAATAAAGGGGCAATGTTCTGCTGTGTGATTTACTGTCTCTGAAAACTCACTGAAAAGTCAGCTATGAGTCAGTTCTAACTCAATGGTACTCAGCAGCAGCAACAACAAAGAGAATGGGTGCAAAACACGACGAATATAATCTATGTCACTGAATTAGGGGAGCTGAATTGGCAACTGTTTTACTATACTCATTTATTTTTACATCAAAATAAGTTTTGAAATATTACTCCCTTATTGTTGTTATGTGCTGTTTGACTATGTCTCATAGCAACCCTGTGAACAATAGCTCAGAACCCTGCCCTGTCCTGAGCCAGTCTCACTGTCTCTGACACACTAACCCTCATTATCCCAGTTATTGTGTCAATCCATCTCAGCTGATTTCTTCCTCTTCTGCGCTGTCCCTTGACCCTTTCAAGCATGATAACCTTCTCCAGAGACTGGTCCCTCTTGGCCACATGCCCAAATTATGTGAGACAGAGTTTTAAAATCCTTGCCTTCTAGGAGCATCTTGGTTTCTTCTCCAAGACAGACCTGATCAGCTTTGTGCTTCTGCTCATCCTTCTGGAGTTCAAGGACATCTTCCCACAAACCAGCTTTCTCTCAGGAAGTGCCTGCCCGTCTGAGTAGAGTTCTTGGCCCTCATTCTCCCCTCATTGAGCAAGCCACATCTCTGACCCACTGAGCACTGCTCTGTCATCTGACTGACCACTGGGTACTCTAAGCCCCTTCTCAGCCTCCTTTCAGCTGTGGGAGTCAGTCATCAGCTCTGGCCCTTGATCTAATGCCCTTTTCTTTCCACGTGACAAACTCTGTGACATTACATTATCATATTGTCATATTAATGCTTTGCTGAAAAGCTGGTGGTCAGTTTTCATCATGACAGGCAAGGAAGGTATACAACCAGAGCTGTTCAGTGGTAGAGTCAGGGTCAAAGCGCATGTCTCCATTTCTTCTCCAGAGATTTGCCTCCTTGAGAATTCATCTGGGGACACAGTGAGATGCACTGCCACCTCCCTTTTGCTAAGCAACAAGTTCCAACTCAGGAACTGGGAAAACCTGCCCTCCATCTGGAAGCCAGCCTGCCACAGTCCCCACCTCAGGCCCCAGGGGGGCAGCTCCTAGCAACCCCTCTGGCCAAACAGAGGGCCCAGTCCAGCCCGGGCCCCCAGGCCCAACTCAGACTTAGCCACTTGGCTTCTCTGCCTAAAGAGAATTTCCCTCACAAGGAGGTGAGAAGGCAGCTTCCTCCTGTCTGCTGTTATTGCTGTTGTGAAGTACCGTCAAGTCGAGGACACATCATAGGGATCCTATGAGCAAAATATCTGAACCCTATTCTATCCTGCACCATCCTCACACTTGCTGACACACAAGAGCCCATTGCAGTAGTCCACTGTGTCAAACACATAAATGAGAGTCTTACTCTCCTCCTGCCTAGCGGCTACTGAGAAAAAAGGACTTGACCACAGGGTGGTAAAATCCAGCCACGAGTGTCTGTGAGACAGAGCACTTCTCCTGAGCAAGGCAGAGGAAGATTCCACCACACAGGCACCAACACGCAACCCGGCGCCCAGTGAGTCCGGGAGGAGACTCTGGGGAGATCACCCCAGCCCAGCAGGAGCGTTCCAGGCTGAGACAGGCCTCCCAGGGCCAAATTACAAAAAGCAAGCTGGAGTCCGCAGGGTGGGGACGGAGGGAGACCCAGGCCCCACAGACTCACTCCTACTAACCACACCTCTAGCCAGAAAAGTGACTATCTATGCAAATTATCTTTCAAAAATAGGTATTTCTCTATAGCCTTTGTTCCCAACCTTGGTTGTGTTGCAGAGTCACCTGGGAACCAATTAATATGGCAGATTTCAAAGCACCATTCCAGCTCTACTGATCAGTCTTCTAAGGAGCAGGCTGCAAGATCCAGGGGCAGTACAAACGGTTGCATGTGTTTGGTTGTGAAATGAAAGGTTTGCTGTTCTCGTCTACCTACCCGCCTCTCAGAGGAAATGCCTGGCAGACTTTTTTCCAAAAACTCAGCCACCAAAAACTCCATGGAGCCCAGTTCTGCTCGGACGCACGTGGTGCCTCCATTAGTGTCAGCTCAATGGCAAACTGATTATCAGTCCACAGGGACATGCTGTTGTTTGAAACTCCTCCACGATTTTGATGTCCAAGCAGGGTTGAGAACCACTGAGCAGCAATATAGATTTGCTTTATAATAAGATCTCCATCATGTGGCTCACTTTATGCCTTCAAAGTGGGTATTTCAAACGAACATACTTTTTTAAAAATGGTTGTTGCTGCCTCTGTTTCCCCAAAATGAACACTTCTTTAGGATGCTGAAGACAAGACCTGGAGCTGCCTGGGAGTCTAGATAACTCAGGGTTCAGCAACCACCTCTACTGCAAAGAACCAAGGTCCAAGACTGCCCTCCTGAGGCCCTTAGCAGTCAGAACGGCCATGGGCCAAGCCAGCTCTATCTTCCACGACCTGAGGGCATCAACAGCACAGAGAGGATAATGGTGGCCATCTCATAACTTCTATCAGGCTGAAACTCTTCAGGCTGGCCCCTGCTTGCATCTATACCTTTAACTCTTTGGGCCCCTAAGTGTCTGTGGAGCAGGATCTCCTAGGTGACCATCTATGGAGAGGTGACCCAGGTGGCTTTTGGACAAACATCCAGGTCGTATGAAAGAGCAACAAGTGGTACCTCCCCAGAAAAGTCACATGAGCTCAAGAAAAGTTAAAGACCCATGTCCAAATGGTAAAGTCAAGGTAAAAATGCACGTGCAAGTGTGGATAAAGTGTTGAGATTTCACAGGGACCCCACTTAGTGCCAGAATCCTAAGGCACATTCATGGTGCTCCACTTGTGCCAGCACTCCGCTAGACTCTGAAGAATTACTCTGTCTTCTAAGGAGCCCAAAAAGCCCATGGACTCTGAGGACTAGGCTTCTGTCCACACGCCTGTGATCTAGATTGCCTAAGATATCAACTCCTCCACCCTCGACCTCTGTTTTCCAACTCAGAGAATATAGCAGTCCAGGGGAAGTAGACACTGTCCACTTCTTCCACTAAGAACTATGGCTAAACGGCTCCATGGTGACCTGCACCGCAGGAATGAAGAAAGGCAAGAGCGGTGACTCACATTTCAAGTGGAAAGGAAACAAAGGTAGGATCGGCCCAGAAAGAGTGTCGATCCCAAGGACAAAATTCCAACAATTCTAAGCTTTGCACAGCCCACAGAGAGACACAGCCGCCTTCCTCCCAAGGAAGCAGAGCAGAGATTGCTCCTGTAGAGAACAGCTCACAGGAAAGAGAGGAAGGGAAGGGCATCAGGATGGAGGAGAAACCAGAGAAGAGAGAGAAGGGGAGGGAGGATCACCCTGAGATCCAGCCCCACCTGCCCAGGAGCTGCCATCCCAAAGTCTCTCTTGATGTGGCGATGGCATTAACACTTCTCCTTTTAAAGACCTCTGAAAGACATCAGTTCTAAAAAGTCAGAGTTCTCATCTCCTCAGACCTTCTACAAGATGGATTGACGCAGTGACTGGAACAGTGGGCTCACGTGTGTCAGAGATGATGAAGGTGGCCCAGGATAGGACAAGGTTCGGATGCACTATTCATAGGGTGTCTATAAATTATAGTTGACTCTGTGGCACTTACCAACAGACTTATTTGGCAGGGATAATAGCACTCATGCAAAGATAAATGGAGTAAAAGAGAGACCCAGGGGGGAAATGAAAGAATTTACAAACCCTAATTCTGGACCTAAATATATGCCTCTCACTGAAATATTCATCCTCTAAAAAGAAGCCTTTGGAAATCTATGTACGCATCCTTCTCACATCTTTGCATCTAGAGTAAATGAAATAATGTATGGAATTTAGTACCACGGCTGGTGTATTAGAAAGCTCTGGTGGCTGAGTGGGTAAGAGTTTGTGCTGCCAACCCAAAGGCAAGTGGTTTGAGTCCACCAGCTGCTCTCCTGGAGAAAGAGATTTAAAGTCTCTGAAAACCCACTGGAGGGTCAATTGAGTCTTCTCTGACTCAATGGCACCTAACAACAACAGCAGGAGCTGGTATGTAACGGATGCTTAACAATGTCAGGTCTGAGATCTTCTTCCTTCTCGTAAAGTTAGGAGGGCAAAGCCCCCATTCCTACACGGCAGGTCCAGGTAGCTCAGACGACCCCTTATATGAAGGAGATGGACACATCTACAGAGAGAGAGGCTCAAACGCCGATTCTTTTGACCTCTTCCAGCCCTCACCCGTGATCCCACGCTTCTCGGCAAAGACTCCCTGTGACTACAGGCAGAATAAACACTTGATTGCAAAGAGACCACAGAAAACATCAGCATCATCTGAAAATATTCCAAAGAAGAGTCATCCAACTGAGTTTGGAAGGAAGGATGATGGAAAGGAAAGCATTGCAGGCTGAGGAAGGAACCCTGGGCAAAGGTCTGGAGGAACCGGCATGACCATGTGTTTGCCATCTGGAAAGTGGGCCCAAGCCTAGAAAGGTGATGAAGGTCACTGTGGAGACCTGGAGAGTTTGGTAAAGAGGTTGGGCTTGTGCTGAGAGCGAAAGGAACTCCAAAGTCTTTCCAAGAAGGGAAGGGCATTATCTGACCTGTGTTTTCATGCAAAATTCTCAGTCAAGATCTTCCTAGAAGAGAAAAGCCCCTAGCCAAATTTTAATATCAAAACTTAGAAGTGACTAGCCCAGTCTCTGCTGCTGTTGTTGTTGTTGTTGTGTACGCTAGAGTGGGAACTAAACCCTAGCTGACCCTCCAGTAGATTTTCAAAGGTAGTAAATCACACAGGAGGAGATTGCCTTCTTCTCATGGAACCACTGGTGGATTTGAACCGCATGCCTTTGGGATTCCAACACAGCTTCTTACTACTAGATAACCAAAGCTCCCATCAGAGTCAGTTAGCTGTAGCCAAGTGTTTAAGGCAGTGGAATCCATCATGATTTCCTCACACAAACTCGAGTACTGCTGATTATGAGCCCAGTCTCTGTACTGGGTATAAAATAAATAGCTTAATTTAAATGTGCCAGTAGTTCTTGACAGAGTTGAATAAGAAGTCTTTCCTACACCTGGTGCTTTCTCTATGGGGATAAAGAGTCAGCCACTCACCTCTTATTGTACACATGCACCTCACTCTCCACTCACCTCTGCTTGTCTTACGAGAAGTGGTCTATCCAGAAACCAGTTCTCAGGTGACCTCATGGACTCTCACCTCCAAAGTTCAGTCTATCACTGAAAGTCTAAGATTCACCAATTCTTGAAGCACCAATCTTGGTACCTACTAGGCACTGAGATACAAAGGTGAGTAATATTAAATTCCAGCACCTGCTAGTCTTGTGATCACAGGTATATGTTACTTACAAAAGTGCACTGGGGGCCTCTAACCTTCTTTAACTTCACAAGGTAAGAAAATAATCAACAACCCAAGGCTGACTGCTGTGAGATAAATGTTGGATATATCTCCACCATCCAACTCTGACAGCTGTCGCTCCCAAGTACTCTGCACTCCTCTGCTGGTTTTCTGCACTCCTCTGCTGGTTTCAACAGTGTGTTGCAATGGCCACACAGAGCTCACAGAGGGCAGTTTACAAGGGCAGTAATAGGTCACATTCAGGACCAGAAATAACCAGGAAAGCTTCTTCTCAGCCACAGGCAAATCTCTCTCTGATCCTTGGGCTCCATGACCACTTGGCCTGGTCTGTGTTCAATTCAGGCAAGTGCTGCCAAGCTCAAGTGTTGCAAAGTTACTGGCATTTCTATTCTGCCAGAAAGTCTCCTGCCCAAAGGCACTCAGCTCCCACTCTGTGGGTCAACACACACCTGTAATTGAACTTGACTCCATTCACCAGGGAGCCCACGTCTCACACCCAACTACACGTTTTCCTGCCACCATTACTCTCCATCTTGCACTGTCTGCAGTACTACAGTGAGCTCGTTCTATTTATCCTGGGTCTAAATGGCTCAAAGGATGTACGCCACTCCCACCCTTCTTCTTGGTATTAGTTGGGATTGACTCTCATATAGGTCTAATTACTTGCTCTACAGAGGTAACCCGTGGTTGCTGTGAAGCTGAACACTGTGACACTGATGTGTCAAATGCGAGAATGGTTACCCATGGTGGACAGTGTTTGGTGGAGCTCCCCAGTTAAACAGGCTTGGAAACAGGAGTGGCATCCACTTGCAAAATAGCTTGCCTCTGGAAACCCTATGAACCTGGAGAAAGGACGAAAGTTATACAAGTGTCCTGGTCTTTCATTCATAGAGTCACTTTGAGTCGCCTACAACTCGATGACTTAACAATAACAACAACATAGGTCTAACAGGATGGTATATCTGACCCCGCCCATCATTAGGGTTCCATATACCTTGTTTCATGGTCCTATCTCTATAAGGGTTCCAGCACCCTATTTGCCTTATTAGTGAGCTGTCCAATCCTCCTGGTGGGCCACAAGCACCTTGCTTGCATAGTACCACACACTCACTTACAGAGTCACAATGCTGTGTTGAGAAATGCCCCAGAAAAGAGATCCTTTGTATGCCAGTTATTAACCTTCTCTGAGAATCACTTTGTTTAACTGCAAAATGAAGAAAGATAGTGACTATGACAGCAGTTAACAAAGATTATAGCCACTTCAGACAGAAGATGTTATTGTTGTGGTGGTGGTAGTGGTGGTGGCGGTGTGTTGTTGTTGTGTTGTTAGGTGCCATTGAGTCAACTAAGACTCACAAAGATCCTATGAACAACAGATCTGAAGCCTGCCCTACCTGTGCCATCCTCATGCTCTAGTAAGGCTGTCAACCCATCTTGTTGAGGATCTTCTCTTTCTCTGTCCCTTGACTTTTCCCAGAAGGAGGATAAATTTGTGGAAATACTTCTGCCATGGGTCTAATTTAAGTCAGCGGTGAGTTAAGATAGGGAGAGGCAGGGCACAGATCTCAGAAGAAGAGGGTCAAGTCAACAGGATTTGGAGATTGACTAGATAAAAGAGATTGGGGAAAGGGGATTCTAGGCTGGCTTCTCAGTTCTGGCATGGAGCCTGAGCCAGGACAGGGAGAGAGGCCAGGGAGAACCCGGTGAGGGGAAAGGCAGTGAGGGAGTGTGTGCAGGACGACAACCCAGCAAAGAGGCAGATGTGGATAAGGACTGAGGATCCAACCATTAGGGCATCATCCTTAGGGTTGGACCAGCCATTCCTGTGGGGTTGGGGAGGCAGAGAACACAGCAGGCTGCTGTGAGTTGAGGAGTGCTTGAAAGGTAAAGATTGGGAACAGTGCAGACAACTTTGTGGACATCTTGGTTAAGAAGAAAAGAGAGAGGTTGTAGATGAAGGGATATAAGGAGTAAATAAAATATTAGTATTCTGTTTATTTGTTCTTTGTTATTTCAAGGACTGGAACTACTAGAGCATATCCATAGAAAGAAGAGAAAGAACCAGCAAGAAGGGAAAGCTTGGAGGGAGAAAAGACAATGGAATGATGGGATGAAGTCTGAGGGTGAGCTGGAAATGGAGAGGACGCAGGTTCGAGAGGGGCACCGGGTCTTGTGAGACCAGAGGATGGACGAGGGTGGTGCAAAGGGAAGATGGGTGTTGGAAAGGTTGTGTTGATGGGAGCTCTGGTGGAGCTAGTAGTAAGAAGCTGCACTGCAATCCCAGAGGTGTGTGGTTCAAATCCACCAGATGCTCTGCTGGATAAGGAGGGAAGGAAGGCAGGAAGGCAGGAAGGCAGGAAGGAAGGAAGGCAGGAAGGAAGGAAGGAAGGCTGGGTTGGAAGCCCAGATGCTGTTGGTGAAGAAGAAGTAAGATTGCTGAGTATGAGGAGAGACTCAAATGAGCATAGAGACATTCTGGAAGAGTCTCAGGACTGCATTCTGATTACAAAAATGAAAAGAAGCCTACCCTTGCCCACCTCCACCATCAGCCAGATGCCGCCATCTTCCCTCGCCTGTGGCAGGCTGGTTCCCACAAAGACCCTCCCCTCCAAGACAAAGGCTCAGCTGCTCCAGGAACACAAAGTCACCTCCATGTCCTACACCCACTAGACCCTCCGCACAGAGCATCCTGGGGGTCAGTCTCAGACTCCTAGCTCAGCTGTGATGACACACACACAGCAAGAAGGAGGTGTGGGGGTGGGGTTCACAGAGGAGAATGCCCCCACAGGTGTCCCCTTGCAGGCCCTCTTCTCCACCTCTGCTGTTACCCCCACCGGCTGCAGAGGCTCCCTGCCCTTCTGGTGTCAGGTAGGGCTCAAATGCGTGTCACTTCCTCCAGACAAGATGAGGCACAGGGCGGATAACAGCACTTGGGAATATGAAAACCACAAAGTACCAAACACAGGTTATAGAACTTCATCAGAGCTTAAATATTTGTAACATGACTGAACGCAAGAATAATTTCAAAATTAAAGCACCTGAGTGTTATATTTTCTTCTTGTTGAAAAGAAACTGGGTATCGTCTACATGCTGCTCTGGTGGGTTAAGTGGTAAGGAGTTGTGCTGCCAACTCAGAGGCAGTTCGAACCCACCAGTAACTCCACAGGAAAAAGATGGGCAATCTCATCCTGTGTGATTTACAGCCCCTGAAAACCTGCTGGAGGGTCAACTACGAGTCAGCAGCACATAACAACATATGGAAAGCACTGAGCAAGTCATTTCCAAATATTCTGCCATTTTTATTGTTGTTTTGTGCCATTAAGTCACCTGTGACTCATAGCGACCCTGTGTACAACAGTCCTAAACCCTCTGTTCTGTGCCAATCACACTGTCTCCGACATACCTACACCCATTACCCCAGTCACTGAATCAATCCATCTCATCGAGGGTCTTCCTCTCCTGCGCTGTCTCTCCACTCTCCTAAGCATGACGTCCCTCTCCAAAGACTGGTCCCTCCTTACAACATGTCCAAAGTATGTCAGACAAAGCTTCCAAATCCTTGCCTCCAAGGAGCAGCCTGGACTCATCCTCTCTAGGTTTCTGCCATTAGATTTTTTTTTTAAATAGGACAATGAGACAGATGTTGCTGCTGTGTGCTGTCAAGATAATGCCAACTCTCAGCGACCCCCTGGAACAGAGTAGACCTGCCCCTAGCTTTCCTAGGCTGTGATCTTTATGGGCACAAACCACCAGGTCTTTCCTTTCACAGAGCCATCAGCAGCTTCAAACTGCCAGTTTTCCAATAAGCAGCCAAGCATTTAGCCATTGCACCACTTGTGCTCTTTAGATAGATATTTTCATCCATTTATCTGTAGAAGATAGAGGCTCAGAGAGGTTAGGAACGAGCTCAAGGTCACAGAGATAAGCTCCTAAATGATGAGTCAGAATTTGCATCAGGGGTTCTCTGCTGTTGAAGGAGATTGTTGTTGTTATTATTAGGTGCTGTCAAGTCAAGCACAACTCACAGTGACCCTGTGAACAACAGATCGAACCCTGTCCTCTCCTGTGCCGTCCTCATCACCTCCAACACGCTTGAGCCCATTGCTGTAGTCATTGTGTCAATCCATCTTGATGCAGGTCTTCCTCTCCTTCACAGACCCTCCACATTTCCAAGCACGCTATCCTTTTCCAAGGAATAGCCTCTCTTAGCAACATATCTAAAGTGTGAGAGGCAAAGCTTTGCCATCCTTGCCTCTAAGGAGCACTCCGGTAGCAGAACACAACACTTCATAATATGCTCTTAGAAGTCCAAAGATCTCAATTCCATTCTATCAGCTTCGAGCTGTGTGACTTCCAGCACATTAGCAAACTTCCCCAGGCCTCAATTTAATTGCAAAATGATGATCATAATACCTATTTCACAAGGTTATTGAGTGTATCCAACATAAGTCATTTCATGCTATGTCTAGAGGATATTCAATAGGCAGTGGCTTTTAATGTATTATTTGTTTAAGAACTGTTCTGCTAGGTTCAGAGAAGGAAAAGATGTTTCCTTATGAATGAACTTGAGACAAGAGGCTACACAGGCCTGGTTGAGGTTAGGGGACAAAATAGAGGTGCTGCCTCATGCGATAAGATGGTCCTTTCTTTCTGAAGTGCCCTGAGGCGAGCCTGAGGCTGTGGCCAGGCTGAGGCAGCATTTAGAACCAGGCCTAACCTGCATTACTGCTCTCCCAGGAAGGACGGGGCTGTGGCCCAAAGCCCAGAGCTGCACTTCTCAAGTGTCCTTATGACTCACAGTTGAAGGATACAGCCTTCTACTCAAACTCTCAGCTGAGTGAATTGTCTGGGGAAATGAGTGCGATAGGAAGAGGCAGGAGATTGCTACATATGGATAGAACTGTGACATCTGAAATAGCCTCCCAGAGATTTCTAATACGAGAATCATCGGACTAGAAGATGTGTGAGAGTCTGTGAGTAAGAAAAAGTGTTGTTTAGGCTGTGTTTTGGAAAACAGTGATGGCTAGGGACATGCAGGGCTGACACATTTGGTCATCCAGGCTGTGTACTGCACAAAGAAGGGGCTCGTAACCAAGGGAACACCAGCCACACTGAAGACATTGCAAATGTGTCTACTATTACAGTCATTTTATGATAAATAAAGTGTCTTGAAAAAGAGGTGTCCTTTTCTATTTAATACAAAAGCAATAGTGTAACAACTGGAGTCCCTAGTGAAAAAGGTTCATGGAAATAAATGGATTTTAAAGAGAAAAGTGAACTGAAGTGAGAGGGTGTAGGAGAAAATGTGCAACAATGAATGAATGGAAATCCAAGTATTCTGTAAACTTTCGTTAAAATCACAATAAAGAATTATAAAAGAAGAAGAAAAAGAAGGAGGAGGAGGAGAAGGAGAAGGAGAAAGGGTCATGGTTTTATATATAAAAGGATCTCTGGTGGCCTCAGGGCAAGAACCTGCACTGCAATCCAGAAGGAACATAGTTCAAATCCACCAGCTGCTCTGTGAGAGAAAGATGGACAATCTCCTCCATGGATTTACTGCCTTTGAAAACCCGCTGGAGGGTCAACAGTGGGTCATTTCTGACTTGATTATACTCAGCAAAAATAACAACATATTCACAATGCTCCGACCCTGGCCCCACTTTTGTATTTCACATTCGTGCAAATAAGAATGAGATCAATCAGGCGAGCTCTGGTGGCCTAGTGGCAAGAAGCTGCACTGCAATCCCAGAGCTGCATGGTTCAAATCCACCAGATGCTCTGCTGAAGAAAGAGGGACAATCTCCTCCTGTACCAGTCAGATCTGATTTGACGGTGCACACATTTAAAAAAAAAAAAAAGAATGAGATCAATCAGAGCACTTATTAGTAGTCCTTTACCACAGCTTCTCATTGTGGAGTGGCATGTACCTGAACCTGCTTCCCTGGTTACTAAATCTTGAGCTGGAAGGGATCTTGGTAGTCAGCTAGTCTCCTCTCCAAGAAGTGAAGCATTAATCTGAGGCCTGGGGAAGCTACGTGATATGCCAAAGACCTCCTAGGAGCCAAGGTCAACTGGACAGGATTGACCCACAGTGGTGGCCAGCTGGTAAGTGCCTAACAGTGCTCAGTGTGGGAGGGTGAGATGGCGTCCTTCTCCAGCAACTCACCTGTGAGTCCTCCCCCGGACAGTCACCTCAGCTGTACCGCCAGGTCAGAGCATCCCTTGGTTGCTCCCATTGACGGGGCATCCCTAGGACGAAGGTTCTTGACATTGTTGTATGTCATTGAGTTGAACCCAACACATAGCTGACACTGGTGGGTTTTCAGAGGGACTAAATCACATGGGAGGAGACTGATTGCTATCTTTCTCCCACGAGCATCTAGGAGATTCAAACCACGTGCTTCTGGGTTGGCAGCGCAGCTCTTTAGCACTAAGCCACCAGGAAGTTCCTCCACGAGATAGATAGGCACTGTGACTGCAGCAGTGGGCTCAGCTATGTCGGAGATGACAAGGATGGTGCAGGACAGGGAAGGGTTCAGATCTGTTGTTCACAGAGTCGCTGTGAGCAGTACTCTACTCGACAGCAGCTAACAACAAGGTTCTTGGTGGGACTGGAAGCCAGTGGGTCAAATTGCCAAAAGACCATCGTGGGGTCACACAGCCATTGGCTGGGGCTGGGAAGCCTTCTGTCTGCATTGTGTTATCTACCATGAAGGTCTGAGTTACTCAGAGTTTGACCATAGTTGTTGTTGTTGTTGTTGTTATGTGCCATCGAGTCGGCCCTAAACTGTGCTCTGTCCTGTGCGAATCGCACTGTCTCTGACACACCCATCCCGATTATCCCAGTCACTGAATCAATCCACCTCATAGAGGGCCTTCCCCTCCTGTGCTGTCCCTCCACCCTCCCAAGCATGATGTCCTTCTCCAAGGACCAGTCTCTCCTTACAACATGCCCAAAGCATGTCAGACGAAGCCCCAGAATCCTTGCCTCCAAGGAGCCACCCGGTATAACACTTTCCAGGATGAATCTGTTTGTTTTCCTAGCAGTCCTCAATCCTCTTCTCTAGCACCACAGCTCAAAGGCGTCAATTCTCCTTCTATCCTTTTTAGTCACTGTCCAACTCTCTGATGCATAACAAGTGATTGCAATGACCATGACCTGTATCAGATGCACCTTAGTCTCCAGAGAGACACCATTGCTCTTCAGTACTTTGGAGAGGTCCCTAACAGCAGACTTTCCCATGGCAATACGTCTTTTAATTTCCTAACTACTGATGCCAAGAGTGTTGACTGTGGAGCAAACTAAAGCTGTGTACAATCTCAATCTCTTCACCATTCACCCTGATGCTGCCAATTGGTCCAGTGGTGAGAATCTTTGTCTTCTTGAGCCTCAACCCATATTGGAGGCTGCAGTCCTAGACCCTCTGCAGCAAGGGCTTCAGGTTCTCCTCAGTTTCAGCAAGCAGGGTTGTGTCATCTGCATAACGCAGATTGTTGATAGATCTTCCACCAATCTTGACCCCACATTTCTCCTCATAGAGCCCAGCCTCCCAGATAATCTGTTCTGCATACAGGTTGAAAGGGTATGGAGACAAGACGCATCCCTGGCGTACGCCCTTCCCAATTTTGAACCATGCAGTGTTTCCTTGCTCTATTCTGATGATGACTGCCTCTTGGTCCACATATAGGTTTCTCATTAGCATGATCAAGCGTTTTGGGATTCACATTCTTCTTAGAGTCAGCCACAGTTACTTATGATCCACACAAACGCCTTTGCATAGTCAATGGAACACAGATAGACATTCCTCTGATATTCTCTGCTTTCAGCCAAGATCCATCTAACATCAGCTACAATATCCCTAGTATCACAACCAACCACTTCTAAACCCAGCCTGGACTTCTGGCAGTTCTCTGCATATTTCAGCTAACAGATGCTGCCCTGGACGTGCTCACCAAGTTGTGCCAAGAAATCTGGAGACAACCACTTGGCCAACTGACTAGAAGAGATCTATATTTGTTCCCATCTCAAAGAAGGGTGACCCAACAGAGTGTGGAAACTATAGAACAATATCATTGTTTCACATGCAAGCAAGATTCATTGACCACAGTAGTAAGATCTTTAATGAAGATTAGCCTGGTCTGATGCTTTAAGAAAGTTCTCTGCATGGCTTGATGTCCTCGCAGTCCTGCCCTGGCTAGAGCTGACTTCTTCACAATGCATCTGGGAACCCTTACAGGTACAAGAGCAGGGGGCCAGAGGTCTTTTCTAATCAGAGTCTCAGCAAACTTGTGACCACGAATACAGCATTTAAATATCTATCACATTCCACAAAGGGGCTCTTGACAAGGACTCTTCTACAAGTGGCTCAGAAGAGGCCAGAGTCACCATCTTAGTCCTTTGCACAACGGCCCCAAGAGAAAGCTGACTCTCTTTCTTAACAGGGAAACTAAGGCCTCTCCAGTGACCTTTCCAGCACATATACCATACACTTTTGCAAATGGGTTCAATGTAGGGATTTTTTTTTTTCTGTCTTCATTTTATTGAAGGAAAACATGAGTTTTCCAGGTAGGGATGTGATTTTGTCATGTGAGGTTATGATAAGAATCTGTGGAGTTCCTTGGTTATACTTGCTCCAAGACTGGTGCAATTTCATCTCACCTACTTTGGGCATGTTGTCAGGAGAGAACAGTTCTTGGAAAAAGACATCAGTTCTGGGAAAGATGAAGGTCCAGAGAAAGAGAGATGCATTGATGCAGTGACAGCCACGGTGGGCTGGAGCTTAGCAGATGTTGTGAGGATAGTGGAGATCTTGTTTAAAGGGTTTCTGTGAGCTGTGGTTGACTTGATAGCACATAACAACAACAATTACAACAAACAGAAGGCAAAGGTGTAAATAATAAGAAAAACTCATGTGAATGATGTGAAAAAATAAGACTCTGTGGCATTGCAGTAGAGCTGATGTAGAAAGCTCAGCCATCCACACAGCTGCTTCAGAGCCTGTGTCTGTAGCCCAGAGATCAACTAGATCGCAGGAACGTGGACAGGAGGGTGTTCCTCCAGGAATAAAGGGCAGGTGGGCAGAGGAGCAGCGACAGCACCGAGCCAAGTGGACTGGCAAGACTGAGTGCGAGGAAAGGCTGAGAGAGATGGAGACAGGAGCAAAGAGGCATCTGAGATGGGAGGGAGAGGTGTGCAGAGGAGGAAAAGCTGGAAATGGGGAAAATGTGAATGAAAACCGCAGCGGGCTCCCATCCCCACTCTGAACAGCCTGGCAGGAGGCAGGATAAACGACCACAGAGAAGAAGGTGCCGATGAGCACGGAGAAGGGCACCACACGAGTGACTGGTGAACGGGCACAAGTGCTTTGGGAAGGCAATTTGTTTATAAAGAATAGAGTTACCGGGACCAGTTTCTGTGGGTCTGTTCTGACTCCTGAGGCCGCCACGTGGCAGGGTAGAACTTTGCTCCGTAGGCTTTTCAATGACAGATTTTTTTTTCCAGATCAGATCACCCGGCCTTTCTTCTGAGGCACCTCTGGGTAAACTTGAACCTCCAACCTTTAGGTTAACTACCACACACACTGGCTGCTTTGCACCACTCAGGACTCCTTAATAACATTAAAGGCATGCAAATGCTCTGTTTGGCAAGTCCCCTCCCAGGTATAGACCCTGGAACAAACTCTGATGATGACAGAGAAAATCCAAATGTCTGTCAACAGGATAGTGGAAGAATAAAGTGTGGTGCGTCCACCTGATTGAATATTACAGGTCAATAAAAAAGGGCAAAATCATCCTCTACTCAACCCCATGGTTGACTCTCAGCACGCTGTTTACAGAAAGAAACCAAGCACACAAAAAACTACACAGCGTGTGATCCTATGCATATGACGTTCAAAAATCTTCCTATGTTCATAGGTGTTGCTGTGGCGTTAGACCAGACACACAGCTGACCCTCAGTCGGTTTCCAAGGCCCTCTTTCTGTCTCAGAGCTGCTGCTGGATTCACATCACCAGAGAGGCGTGACCTTCAGGTTAGAAGTGCAACTCCCCTCAAACTACGCCACAAGTGGACAGGATTAAACAGCCGTGTTTAGAAATGCACACCCAGGTGGGAAGACGTTATAGAAAAAAGCAAGGAAACACGGGGAAGGGGTTAAGCCAAGGCGGGGAGACAGAGGCAGCAATGAGGAGGAAGAGATCCAGGGATGGGGCCTCTCGTGTCTAACACTATTCACATACTGGCTGTCCACGTATTTATAATACTCCTTACACTGTTCATGCGCTGTGCATCTTTCTCTGTAAAACGTTGAACCTTTTAAAAATCCGAATCCCAATCTTTACATATCTATCCTGGCAAGCTGGGCCTGGGCCTTCTCAACCAGTCCCCCAGCAATGGGAGGATGTTGCTGGCTTCCCGGGCAGGCCAGTCTCTCTGCAGCTCCTCCTCCCTGCCCGCCACCCTGGCCCCTCTGTCAAGCTCGCCAAGCCAAGACTCCAAGCAGCCCTGGTGGCATAGTGGCTGCTAACGGGGAGGTTAGTGGTTTGAATCCACCAGCAGCTCCATGGGAGAACAATGAGGCCGTCTGCTTGTCAGAAACCCAGTCATGGATTACCATGAATTAGACTTGGTAGCGGTGGATTTTGTTTTTAGGCCAAGAGTCCAAAGTCTGTTGTAGGCCTGTCCTGGGCACCAGACAGCAGTGCTGGGAAGGCTGACAGCCACCCTGCCAAGTTACAATGGGGAGAGGTGCGGGGGCCCTCTCCTGCCTGCACATCCCGGGGAGGCGCCAGGCTGCCCCGCAAGCGGACCTCAGTGACGCACAGACGAGCCAGTTCCCCAGATGCGCAGGATGAAAGGTGATAAACACAAGCCCTTCAAGGTCCCAGGGCAAACACGGCCCTGGGCCCAGAGAGATGACCTGTAAAACTCTGGTTTCAGGAGACCAAAATCTGCACCAGAAAGGAACCCAATAATCTAATCTCAACAAATAAGAACAGTGTCCCCAAAAGCAGCGCCTGTCAAGCACCTGTAACCAACTACTGTACTGTTGGCACCTTCAATATCTGCATTCGTCCCAGCAGCCCCCCTGAGTGGCATTCTTTTGTCCCCACTTTACAGGAAAGCCCAGCAGTCCTGGGGTACAGTGACTAAGTGCTCAGGCCCTAATTAAAAGAGGGGTGGTCTGAACCCACCAGCCGCTTCACAGGGGACAGCCAGGGTGGTCTGCTTCTGTGAAGACCACAGCCTTGGACACTCTGCAGGGCTCCATCCCCCAGGACTCGTTTGAGTTGGAATCAACTCTACAGCAGCCGGTTTGGTTCAGGTTTTACAGTTTGAGGACACTGAATTTCTGAGAGGCAAAGATTCTGAGTTCACACAGTCAGCTGTGAAGCCACAAGTAAAACTTGGAGCAGAGCTGCCTTAACCACGCACACCACAGGTGAGGGGCCTTCCTCAGAGTGCACCTCACCCCCCAGCACCAGCCTCCCAGGCATGAGTTCACCCCTGTCCCAAAGCAGAGGGCGCCGCCCACTGACATAGCCATGGCCAAGAAGGATAGTCCGGCGGCCTCTCCTTCCTTGGCCCACAAGTGCCCCAGAGCACCTTTCTTTCTTGAAGCCGACATTCAAAGGCTCAGAGAGGAGAAGGGACCAACCGTCCCACAGTCACACGGCCTCCACCGCATACAGAGTGCCTTTCCTCACACCTGCCTGTTCTGCTTGGTCCAGGCAGGGTCCTCAACCTTCCTTCGGAGGGGTCCAGGCATCCTGACCCATCCATCCAGGCCTGTCCCAACATACCCCTCCACAGATGGCTTGTTAGCCCCATTATCCCTCACCTCTCTGTCCAGAGGCCACACCCCTGTCCCCAGAGGAATCCAGGCTCCTCGGTCTCTGCAGAGATGGTACCACCCCGGGTTCCAGGGAGGCAAGGACTGGGCAGTCCCAGGCCTAGCCCACCTGGCCCCGGCCCAGCTCACAGCCCTGGGCTGGGGCCCTGCTGTCTGGGCAGGTGCTAGGAGCCCCACCGCCCTGCTGCTGGCACAGTCCTCTCTCAGCAGAGGTCTCCTTGAATAAACAAGGCTGCATAGCAACCAGGCTCTGAAGGAGGCCACAGCTCCCAGCATGGGGCAGAAAGGGAGCCAGGAGACTTCTCCTCTGTGGCTCTCCCAGGCCCTGAGTGCTCCCAAGAGGCCTGCCTGCCCTGTGGGGCCACAGATGCTAGAGAGAGTTAACGGTTTCACTGGGTGATCACAGGCTTGGGACAGGGGTGTCACTGGCTGCTGAACTCCCCCTGATTTTGCTGCATTTGGCCTCTGAATTTGGCTCTACGGTTTCATTCATAAGCCTGCTTCATGAGGCAATGATGGAGTGAGTGAGTGCATGCGTGGACCTGAGCAGCAGGCAGGGCTGGATCAGAAGCCTGACCCTGCTACACCTGGTTGTGTGACTTCTGGCAGGCACATAAACCTTCTCAGTCTTAGTTCCTTCAGCTGTAAAATGGATATAACACTAGTATTGACTTCATGGAGCTGTTGCAGGGATTACACAGGTGCAGATAACAGGCTTGTCAGTATGTCTTAGCACATAGGGTGCCCTATCTCTGTCTCCTTCCCCAGAAATATTTACCATAACAGCAAGACCCCAGCTTTCCCTGGGGCCCCCAAACAGATTCCTCTGCTCTGCTTCATGGAAAACCTAAACCCTAGTAGCTTGTACGGGCTTTTGAGGGAAGTTTTTGGTTTTTTTTGCTTGTTTGACTTTTTCTGCTTTGTTTTGGTTTTTCTTTTACTTTGGTTAAATACACAGGTAACAGAATATTTGCTGTTTCTATAATCTCCACGCGTACAGTTCGGTTACAGTAAATCAATTCATCATGTAGAACACTCATCAGCATTAATTGTCCCCAGATTTTTCCATCACCCTTAACAAAGGACAATGTCCCCAAAGCATTTCTTCCTTTTCCTTCCCTTTCAGCCACCTCTGATGCCCATAAATAATCCTTAGTCTCTAAACACCTGCCTTTCTAGATATCTCATGTAAGTGGAATTGTACAATACCTGTCCTTTTCCAACTAACATTTCTCTCAGCATCTTTTCAAGTGCTATATGATATTGTGACATGTATCGGGACTTTATTTCTCTGTGTGGTTGAGTCATATTCATTTGATTTATCCACTCATCCATTGATGACATTTAGCTGTTTCTACTTTGTGCCTGGTTATGTACAGGATGTCTGTTTCAAGGTCGTGTTGCATTTAGGATGTCTGCTTCAAAGCCTGGTTGTGTCTGAGATAAAGTCCACTGTCAGGGACCTCTCCAAAGTACTGAGGAGCAATGATGTTAGTTTGACGATTGAGGTGCACCTGATTCAGGCCATGATCTTTCCAATCACCTCTTATGCATCTGAGAGCCCAACATGAATAAAGATGACAGAAGAAGAATTAATGCCTTTGAACTGTGGTGTTGAAGAGCACTGAATATCTCATGGACAGCCAGAAGAAGAAACAGATGTCTTGGGAAAAGTGCAGTCAGAGTGCTCCCTGGAAGCAGGAATGGTGATGTCTCCTCTCACATACTGTGGGCATGTTGCTAGGAGAAGCTATTTCTTTGAGAGGGACATTATGCTTGGAAAGATAAAGGGGTCCACAAGAAAGAGGAAGATCATCTGCAAGATGGACTGAGCAATGGGCTCAAGTGTCAGAGACGAGAACGGCATAGGATAGGACTGGGTTCAGGTCTGTTCACAGGATCGCTATGAGTCGCACTCACCTGGACGGTGCATAACAATAACAACCTTGTGACTACAGTGGTTAGTGCTGCAATAAACATTGATGTACAGGCATTTGTGTTTCTCCTTCTAATTTCGCAGGGGGGAGGGTAATATTAACCAATGAATGGACTTTGTAGTTCATAAGGTTCTACAGGAACCTGGCACAGAGGGTAAGTACCAGGTTCATAATCAAAAGCTTGGCAGTTTGAACCCAGAGGAAAGGCCTGGCAATCTGCTCCCATAATTTTTGTTGACAATAATTTTGGTTGTTACGTGCCATCAAGTTGTTTATGACTCATAGCGACCTTATCAACAAAGACTCTGAACCTTGCCCTACCCTGAGCCAACCTTGCCATCTCCGACACACTTGACCCCATTGCTACTGTCACTGGATCAATCCATCTCATCGAGGGGGATTATGGTAGCTCTGGCCTAACTTTTGAGGACTCCAGTATTTATTTTCTCATGTCACCCAAGCCTTTGGGCAGAAGTCCCAGGCTGTCTCTTCTCTCCCCCTCCAAAGACACTCCTCCCTCACAACCTAAGGGGTACAGAGAAGAAGCCAAAGCTTTCTGATTTTACGCAACTTTGCAAAAAGACTATCAGAGACACTAAGGTTTTTTCCAGGTGGGTCCTCCCCAGCTCTCAGAGCAATCAGAAGGCTTATGTGCTCCAAGCAGAGCAAGATGGCCAGCATCATGGTTCAGGGGTGAGACTGTTCCTGAACCTAGGAGGCCGGGCTGAGGGAGCCGCACTGCACCAGGGCATGCTAAGGGAATCCAGTTCTGTGTCCTCCAATGCCTAGGGTTCCCTAACCTTCCCTGAAAGAGCCTGTGAGAAAAGCTACCTTCACGTGTTCTGGGAGGAACAGCTTTCATGAGCCAAGTTTTACGTGGGGCCAAGACACATCCAATAAGGACTGAGAGCAAGATTTCCCTTAGGAGTGATTGGCCTGGAGCCAACAGTCAGAACTGCAGGCTCTGGACTCCACCAGGGAGGCTGTTCCCTTCCATGGGCCCTGGAGACAAGCTGAGCTGAACCCCTGAACCTCTTCCAGCAGGAAGGAAGGATACACTCCCTCTAAATCAAGGGTGGCAACGAGAAGGGACAAGAGAACTTCCTAAGTGGGTTTTCATTTTATAAATGGGGAAATTGAGGCCTGGTGAGATTAAGCCTTTACCTCAAGTTATACAGCTTATAAGTGACATTCATTCATTGTAGGGATTTCAAAAAAGGTGGGAATGGGATGAAAGGGGTCTTGATGTGACTACCAACAACACACATTTCTCCCAAAAGCCCACTCTAACACACCAGCCCAATAGTGGGCGCTCTTACAACACAGATTTCAGGCCCACTTCAGAACAAAGCTCAGATGTCATCTCCTGGTACAATATCCACCGTCCAGGTAGGGCTGACTACTTTAGCAAAAGTGTCTTAGTGTTGGTTACCTTCACTGATGTGGTGTTGTCTGTGTTGTTTGCCATTGAGTCAGAACCAAGCAACAGCTAAGCCTCCAACAGGTTTTTAGAAGGTGGTAAATAGCATGGAAGGAGATTGCCCATCCTTCTCCTGGGTCTCCGTATGCCCAAGATACGTGAGACAGTGTCTCCATCCTTGCTTCTTTTTTCTTTTTTTAAAAAAATTTTATTAGTTTTAAAGAACATTTACAGAGATTTTGGATTTCCATTCATTCATTGTTGCATTTTTCTCCCTGCCCACCCCTTCCCCTATCTTTGAGAAGTAAAAGAAAGATCTTTTCATTGGTATACATCATTGCTTCTAAGGAGCATTCTGGCTGCACCTTCTTTCAGGACAGATTTACTTGTTCTTTTGGCAGCCCGTGGCATATTTTGAAAAGACCACATAGTAAAAGGGGCTCTGGTGACCTAGTGGGTAAGGACTTGTGCTCTCAACCCAAAGGCATGTGGGATGAATCCACCAGCTGTTCTGAGGGAGAAAGATGGACTCTCTCTTCCCATGCGATATACAGTCTTTGAAAACCAGCTGTAAGGTTGGCTGTCAGTCAGTTCTGACTCAATAGCATATAAGAGCATAACAACATACAATTTAAAAAATAATACAACCTAACTTAAAGATATAATAAGCACATATTTTTTTAAAAAATAGAATAACCTAAATTAGGAAAAATATAATCACTTAGATTTTAAAAAGACCTATTCAAATGTGACTATGATAGAGGAAAGAATGTGTGGACTTGCAGAAGAGTAAAAATGATCCAATCCAAACAGAGAGGAAGTTGATGGAAAAGAACTTAAAAGATCTAGCATTCCAAAGAAAGATGACCCGACAGAGTGTGGAAATTGTCAAACAATATCATTAATATCACATGTAAGCGAAATTCTGCTGAAAACTATCCAGAAATGACTAGCACATCAGCAGAAAACTGCCAGAAGTACAGGCTGGGTTTAGAAGAGGCCATGGTACTAGGGAAATTATAGCTAGTGTTAAATGGATCTTGGCTGAAAACAGAGAGTACCAGAGGGATCTACATGTGTTTCATTGACTATGTAAAGGCATATGACTGTGTGGATCACAACAAACTATAGCTAACTCTGAGAAGAATGGGAATCCCAGAACACTTGATAGTGCTTACGTAAAACCTATACTTGGACCAGGAGGCAGTCATCAGAACAAAGCAAGGAAACACTGCATGGTTCAGAATTAGGAAGGGTGTACACCAGGGATGTGTCCTGTCTTTAAATCTTTTCAATCTTTATGCAGAACAGATTAACTGGGAGGCTGGGCTCTATGAGGAGAAGTGTGCGTGGTATCAGGACTGGAGGAAGAATCATCAACAATCTGTGTTATGCAGATGACACAACCCTGCTTGCTGAAACTGAGGAGGACCTGAAGTGCTTGCTGAAGAAGGTCAAGGACTGCAGCCTTCAATATGGATTGAAGCTCAATATCAAGAAAATAAAGATTCTCATCACTGGACCAATTGGTAGCATCATGATAGATGATGAAAAGATTAAGATTGTTAACTGTTTCAGTTTGCTTGGCTCTACAATCAACACTCTTGGTACCAGCAGCCAGGAAATAAAAATATGAATTGCATAGGGAAAGTCTAATGTCAGAGACTTCTCCAAAGTACTGACAAGCAATGTTATCAGCCTGGAGACTAGGGTGTGCCTGATTCAGGCCATGGCCTTTGCAATTATTTGCTATGCATCAGAAAGTTGGACAGTGACTAGGGATAATAGAGGAGAATTGATGCCTTTGAACTGTGGTGTTGGAGAAGAGTGTTGGATATCTCATAGACTGCTAGGAAAACAAAAAGGTTCATCCTAGAGAGGGTGAAACCAGGCTGCTCCTTGGAGGCAAGGATTCTGGGGCTTCGTCTGACATACTTTCTGAATTTGACAAACGACACAAACCTACAGAGTCAAAAGACTAAGCAAACTCCAAACATGACAAGCCCAAATAAATCCACATAAGACACATCATAATCAAAGTTCAGGAAGCTATCAGCCTTGCAAAAATCTTGGCCATTACTAGAGAGAAACCATATACTTACCTCCATAGATTAAACAATTCAAATCATAGTATATTTTTATGAGAAATCATGGCATCCAAATAAATGTGGCACAGCATTTTTCAAATGCTGAAAGATTAAAACTGTCAACACAAAATTTGTACCCAACAGAGGTATCTTTCAAGGGATGACAAGGAAGTAAAGACAGTCTAAGATAAACTAAGAATTTGTCACCATCTGACCCACTCCCAAAAGAATGACTAAAGAAATGTTCTTCAAATAGAAAAGAAATGCAAACAATGAAAGAATCTTTTCAAAGAGGAAAGTAAACTGGGAGGGGGAGGAAAATGTGCAACAATGAATGAATGGAAATCCAAGTTTTCTGTAAACTTTCATTAAAACATCAATTTAAAAAATTTTACTTCCACTACTTGGAAGTAAAGAAACCATAACCGCCACCCAAGCAGATATATGCACTCCCATGTTTATCATGGCTTTGTTCACACTAGCAAGGAGTTGGAAACAACTCAAGTGCCCATCAACAAACGAATGGATAGAGAAGTTGTGGTATATCCACACAATGGAATTTTACATTGCATTGAAAAACAAGGAACTCAAAAAAAGAAAAGAAAAAGAAAAACAAGGAACTCATGCAATATTATACAAAATGGGTGACCCTGGAAGACATTATGCTGAGTGAAATATCTCAGTCACAAAGGGACAAATACTGTGTAGTGCCACTGTTATAAAACAATACTGACATCACGGTTGGGGGGAGACTGAGAAAGATGGGATAAATTATGTATACTGCATTGATACAGATGAGGGAGAGAACTGTTTAAAAGGTTATGAATAGGTATTGTCATGACAGGAGTCCAGAATGAAGGCAGCATAGTGGAGTGGACTTGAGGGGAGGGATTGTATAACAATGAAAGAATTTGTCTTTTACATTTCAAAGAGAAGAACAAACTGGAAGGAAGGGGTGGGCAGGGAGAAAAGTGCAACAATGAAAGAATGGAAATCCAAAGTCTCTGTAAACTTTCATTAAAATTAATAATAATAATAATAATGATAATAATAACAATAAATATTTTTTTAAAAAAAGAAACTTGATATGGAGGATTTCCATGAGTCTGAAACAACTCAGCACTAGTGGAGTTTGTCTTTCTTTCTTATTCCTTGTACTGTTACTGTCACATAAATTAGGGTTGATTAGACATCGTAATGAATTAATTAGTGATAATTTATGTTATATGACAAAATGTCTATGAATGTATGAAAAACTGATATGATTTGTAAGCCTTCACTCAAATGAAAAAGAATTAAAATAAAAATATATCTTAAAAATATTTACTGCCAAAAAAATAGAAAATAAATACTTTTTTAAAAAAAGAAATATCAGGATTGAGGAAAGACTAAAAAGAGATAAAGTAGAAAGACAGATGATAGATACAGAGAGACAGAGAGAGAGAGAGATAAAGTGATAAGCTATTCTTCTTCCTGTAGAAAATAGGTATGTGGGGTCACAAAGTAACCCAAATTCTTGGAAATGCCTGGGACACTTCACACAATTGGACACCATCACGGAACAAAGTGGAGGAGCATTCTAAGGATTCCGAGCCACTGGATCAAACAACTGTCAAGCCTTGCTGTTGAACAATAGCAACTGCTTATAAAACCCCTTTATAGTTTAAGGCATGTGAACACAAATCATGTCTTTGGTGTATACCTGTGCCGAGTGGACAGGTTATAAAAAAAAAAAAAAAGGTCCAACTCCTAAGCACACTTACCCCCTGAGAAAGTCATGTGGATGAAGGCACGCGTGGCTTCTCTGGGCAAGCCACTCCCCAGGAACCGATGGGAAATGCCAAGTGTGAATTCAGATCTGGCCCTTCTCACCACACGGCAGGAAGGACGTCAGCAAATCACAGTCCATCCAGAGGAAAGAGGACACAACAGTGAGGCCCTCAAGACTTCAGCATGAAAGCAACAGTGAATACAGAGAGCAACAGCTCAGAGGGGAGTGTGAAGGCTCCATTCAGCCACTGAAGAAATAAGAAGCCACACCGTGTTGATATAGCTGCAGGGCTCCACGGTGAGGGCACTATGGCTGTGCACTAGAACTCTAGTAAAGGACTTCCCCAGAAAGCAATGTGGTCTCCATCACTAGGAGGACTGATGCAGAAGATACATAGGACATTTAGAAGAATTCGGTTTCCCTACCCCCAAGAAGCTCTCCAACTCCGTGACTCTGGAGTTATGGGGAAAGTGGGTGATCCAGTTCCCTGCATTCCAGATGGATCCTGTTCCAGGTGTTGTTGTTGGGTGCAATTAAATCAACTACAACTCACAACAACCCTATGAACAATCCTCTGAACTGCACCCTATCCTGAGCCATTCTCATACTCGCCACTATGTTCAAGCTCGTTATTAGTGTCACAGTGTTAATCCACTTCCTTGAGGGTCTCCCATTCTTCCCCTGACCCTCTACCTTCCCCAGCAAGATGTCTTTCCCCAGTGACTATTCCTGGAGCCTTAAAAAAAATCCTCTTGGACAGCCCTGTCCCAAAGTCAGTGGGACTCTCCAGCCCAACCATTCCTCTGTTGTGTTTTCTGGAATAAATAAGAATCAAGAGTAAAGTTTGATTGCAAACAAAGCTTGGGAAATCCAAGTTTAAAATAACTAGTTTCTTCACTAAATTACTTCTCAAGACCTTCAACATGTTCTCTGTACTTTGATACTCCTGTTAGGGGTAGAGCATGAAGCTATTTCTAAATCCACATGACCAAAGACCCATTTGCTCAGGAAAAATTTCTTAGGACTACAGAAAAAAACACAGAGCCAAACACTGCTCTAATCTTCTAAGTCCCCAGAGAAACACATCCAGAACTTGAGCCCAACAGAATGGCAAATTTCTATTTCAATTCAAATCATGAGGCCATTAAGAAAAAAAATCCCCTCAAGAAACATATCCCAGTAAGTCCAGATAGCTATCTTTGTCTCCAGCTGGTAAGAGAATATCCACCATGACTTCCTTCCAGAAAACTTATCCTAAGCTAAAGGAAAACATCTTGCTGGAAAGAGAACATCTTTGTTATTGTTGTTGTTGTTGTTGTTGTTGTTGTTATGTGCCGTCATGTCGCCTGCGACTCATAGAGACCCTGTGTATAACAGCCCTAAACTCTGTCCTATCCTGTGCCAATCTCACCATCTCCGACACACCTGCCCCCATTACCCCAGTCACTGAATCAATTCATCTTATCGAGGGTCTTCCTCTCCTACGCTGTCCCACTTTCCCAAGCATGACATCTCTCTCTCCAAGGACTGGTTTCTTGCAACATGTCCAAAGTATGTCAGACGAAGCTTCAGAATCCTTACCTCCAAGGAACAGCCCGGCTTCAGCCTCTCCAGGACAAACCTGTTCGTTTTCCTAGCAGCCCATGGTATGTTCAATACTCTTCACCAGCACCACATCTCAAAGGCATCAATTCTCTTTCCATCATCCCCAGTCATTGTCCAGCTCTCCGATGCATAGCAAGTGACTGCAAAGACCATGGCATGTATCAGGCGCACCTTAGTCTCCAGACTGACATCTTTGCACTTCAGCAATTTAGAGAGGTCTCTAACCACAGACTTTCCCATCGCAATACATCTTTCTTAGAGAAGATATTAAACCAGAATCAGGGGTCACACGAGGAGAGACAACTCCTTCCAACCATCAGAAAGCCAATCAAAGAATGTTGTTCCTCTTCATCTGTTCTCTGCAGACTAAAAAGTACCAAGAAACAAAACATTTATAAGGACATCCTCTCAGTTCCAAACTTAACTGACAACTCTCCTCCAGTTCCCCACTGTATTACCTAAGAAGCCAGACTTGAGGGGATTTTTCTAAGGCGACAAGTTCCAGTTCCCAGTCTGAGTCTCCAGGACCCCTGCCTGCTGCCCAGTCAGCCTGGGCCCTCTGAGAGGGCGAAGCGAGGGGCACAGGACACCCACATCCTCATCCAAGAGCGAGCCAGCCAGACGCGGGGCCAGCTGTCAATGGTGTCTGCGCATTGGCTCGCTCTGATGTGGATACAGAGAAAAGACTCTTGTTTCTCACTGTTCCCCTAGGTGACAGTTACCATGGATATAAATCAATTTTTGGAGTCCAGCAGTCGCTGGTTGCATATCAAGAGCTTTCTTGGAGCCACAGGCAAACGGAGCCACGCACGGGGAGAGAGGCTGACCGCAAGCTCAGGTCTGTACACAGAGCCCACTTGGGTATCTAAAGTGGCTACCGCTGGACACACACATAGCATCAGAGAGGAAGAGCCTGAAAAGGTGGGCATATGGCTCACTCTTTTTCCCCACATTAATATGCAGGATGCCCAGGACTTGAAAGGGCACTTCCCTGGGACTCTACCCAAAAGAAATATGCAAAATTAAGTCCCTGACAACAGATCTTCAAATGCTCATTTAACAAGAAGACAAACCACTTAGTGTTGAGTGGACTCCAGTTTGTGATGTTCTTTACTGTGTCAGGGTAGGGCTGGTCTCCTTTTGCTTTATAATGGCTGAGTTTTCAGAAGTAGATTGTTGGGACTATATTCCAAGGCACCTCTGGATGGACGTGAACATCTAACTTTGTAATCAGCATTCAGTCATGTTAATGGTCTTCTTTAACAATAAGGGTGACTACTTATTCTTTGCCAGTCTAAGCAGTCAACAGATACATAATTTATCCTCACAATAACTTTTGAAAGGGAAATAGTCTTATTGTTCCCATTTTAAAGAGGAAGAAATCAAAGACTCAGAGAGGTAACTCAACTAGTAATGCGAGCAATAGGATCCATACCCAGCTTGTCTGTCCATCCGCTGTGCCATCTAGTCAGAACCGACTCATAGCTGACCCTCCAGCTAAATTCAGTAAATCATATGGGAGGAGATGTTTCTCTGAAAGGCAGCTGGTAGACTCGAACCATGTGCCTTTGGGATTGCAGTGCACCTTCTCACCACTAGGCCACCAGAGCTCCCTGTCTCGTTGTTGCTGTTGTTGTGTACCATCGAGTCAGAACTGACCCATAGCTGAGCCTCCAGCGAGTTTTCAGAGGCAGTTAATCACACAGGAGGACATTGTGCATTCTTCTCCCACAGATCAGCTGGCGAACTCAAATCATACTCCTTTGGGATTGCAGTGCAGCTTCTTGCCACGAGGCCACCAGAGCTCCAATATACATACTGTCAAGACTTGTGGATTTCAGATCCAGCTCTGTCCCTGTCTTATTCTTACCAGGTCCCGTCCATTCCTTTTTAACCAGTGGTGTCCTCACATATGACAGGAGAATCATCCCACAGGGGTTCCTAAGCTCTTTACAAAGAGTTTACCAGGTCCTTCTCTGATGGGGGCCCTGGGTGGGTTGAAACCATTGACCTTTGAGTTAGCAGACAAGTACTGAATCAGTCATGCCAATAATGTCTCTCTTGAGGCCTCATAACTCTAAAGTGGGGACAAAAATAGTTTCCCTGTCTATCCCTAGTATTTTTCTAAGAATCATGTTAAAGAAAGCTTGAATGGTTTGTGCGGGGAGAAGGGTGCAACAATAAATGAATGGAATCCCAAAATCTCTGTAGATGTTCATTGAAATGAAAAATAAACAACCTAAATTTAAAAAAAATAAAATAAAAAAAGAAAGCTTGAATCTAGGGAAATAAAGAGAAAAGAAAGGGGACCAACATTCAGTGAGCATCTACTTAATGATGAGTGTTCCAGGGCAGGTCTATTGTTGTCTCCGATGGCCTCGTTATGTGCCGTCCTCTATGACTCATAGCAACCTGTGAACAAACAGACAGGAACCACGTTCCGTTCTGTGCCATCCTCACACTCTCTGATGTGCCCAAGCTCATCTTTACAACCCCTGCATCAATCCATCTTACTGAAGGTCTTCCTCTCTTTCTCTCACCCTCCTTCTTTCCCAGCAGGAAGTTTTGTTGAATAATTAGAACCAAATAAGCTATTGTTTTATCCAATACCTATACATAGATGAAGAAGCAGTTATCTGAACAGAGCAAGGGAACACAGCATGGGTTAAAATCAGGAAAAGTTTTACTTTCATCAGGGTTGTACTTTTCTCCATATCTATTCAAGTCATAAGCTGGCAAATAACCGAAGCAGCTGGATTCTATGAAGAATAATGTAGCACCAGGATTGGAGAAAAAGACTCAGCAACAACGTGTGCTATGCAAATGACACAACTTTGCTTACACAAAGTGGAGAAGACTTGGAACATTCACTCAGAAGATCAAAGACTACAGCCTTCAATGTGGATTCATCAAGAAAACAAAAGCCTTGCCACTGGGGGGTTGGGGGATGTACACCAAGAAGTTATGGGTACAGAAAGAACATGCTAGCTCTATCTCATCGGGACTCTTCTCTCCCCTTCTGGACTTCTCCACTTCACCAGTGTCGGTCTGTCCTGCCTCACTGTCCATAGGAAGACTATCATTTCTGACTCTGTACTTGGAAAAGGTACCCAGTGTGTACAAAAACCCCTATCCCTAAGCTCTCACACTGCCACTCACACCCTGCCTGACAGTTACAGACAAACACTTGGACCTCACAGGACCCAGTACCCTCATCTTTGGATGGGGCTAAAATCAACACTGAAGGGCATCAGGGCAGTAGTTCTCGTGCTCCAGTCCCAGCAGTGCCCATGGGAGAAAAGGCCTTTCCAAGCTCCTGACACCCTGCTAGGGTCCTCTTTGAAGCTCTGTGCACTAAGTATCCTAACATATCATCATAAAACACCAACGGTCTTCATCCTCAAGGTGAATAGTGGATAGTACATTCTTCTGGTGATGCCAACAAGCAAATATACTCTATTCTTCCCATACTGAGTGTTTTGGGGCTTGTGAGGATGCCCCAAGATAATCTCATTCATCCTAGAAGCCAGTGGTGCAGCTCAGGGGACCTTCTGAAAGTCTGACTGTGGTCACAAGAGAAACAGTGACTCTTCAAAGGCTCTGCGGCCAGCACAGAGGAGAGCTTCCTGTTCAGAATGTCTACTTTGCTACAATGCACACGGATGGGATGAGGAAGGTATACAGAACTGGATGACCCCAACTTAATGAAATAGACACACTGAGGAAAAGGTAGATTCAGAGAGTATATGTGTGTGGTTGAGAGAGAGAAAGCAAGAGAGAGAACATCTTACAAAAACATAGATACACCTGTGATCCAAGGGTCAAGGCAGCTAGCTATGTATGAAGAGAAAAAACTTAACTGTTAAAAGAGAACACATGGATATTTGTACACCTATGTTCATATCAGCATTATTCACAATAGCAAGAAAATAGAAAAAGCATAAATGTCCATCAAAAAATTAATGGATTGGGAAATTATGGTATATTGACATAATATGCAGCACTAAAGAGCAATGATTTTGTAGTATACTATATAACATGGGAGAATCTAGAAAGTATTATGCTAAGTGAACTATCTTCATTTTATCAGGATAAATCCTGCATAAGACCATTTTGTAAAAATAGAAGGGTAACTAGCAAAATGTAAATAAAGTTGAAAAGGGGACAGAGGGTGGAGAAGGGAAGAATCACCAGGATGACAGATTTTAGTGAGTGGAAAGGGGAGGATGAAGGAATTAGGAAAGATCCAATGGGAACGATGATCCAAAAGACAAAAGCAGCGGGCATAGATCAATGATGATAAGTTTATAAAACACACTGTACATGGGTGATCATTTGAAACATAATGTGAATGTTGGGATGTGTGAAAGGCAATATACATGAATGATACATAAGGCATACAACTTTTGTATACAAACTAATAGAAAATAAAAATAATATCGGGGAAAGGGGGAAACTAAAAAGAGAGCGAGCGCTTCTGTGTGGGAGGAATTGGAGAGGTGGGGAGGAGCACTGCACTTGTGACCTGATGAGGTGGTTCTCAATCCACTGGTTCTAAGGCCTTGCACTGGTTTCTTCATAGCTCCGAGCTTTTTTACTGAGCCCCCACCCTGTGTTAGTAACTTGACACTTTTGAAACCCAATTTTATTTCATCTTCCCAGCTGCCCTGTGTGTTGCCCTTTTCATTTCCTAGATGAAGAAATGGACACTTGCAGAAAGGCTTAAGTGACTTGTCTAAGGTCAGAGGGGAAGTGTCGGGCTCTAAACTCTCCACTGTCAGGCCGGAGTTTTCACCACATTCCATTTCTTTACAGCAAAAGACACAGGAGGTCAACCAACGCCAGCGCTAAAAGGGTCATCACAGGGCACTTCAAAATAAGAACCAGTCCATTGTCGTGGGGTCCGTGCTGACTCACATCGATCCTGCAGGACAGAGTGGAACTTCCCCACAACCTTCCCAAGGCTGTGGTGGGCTTTCTGGACGCCGACTGACTGTTTCTCCCAGGAAGCAGATGGTGAGTGTGAACTGCTGGCATTCAGCTAGCAGCCAAGAGCCTAAACCCTGTGCCACTAGAGCTCCTTTGATAAGCACTACAGATCTCTTATCAAAGAACTTTAACTTACAGTTCTTTTCCCACATAATAGCCTATTTAACATTTTTTTATCTCTGTTTTATTTTAAACAGCCCAAATTAATGAACAATCCAACTTTGGAAAATGTCTTCAATTTGATAATCCACAGAAAATGCTCTCTGTCTTTACTTACTCCCTTAGGCGATGTGTTGAATGACAGCAAGCCCCTTCTGGGCCCTAAAAACGCAATGTCAATGTTGCTTTACATTTTCTCACTTTCTCTCACTCTTAAATAAATTCTCCCTTTTGAAAACATTTACATTTTCATATTTGCAGACATTAAAACAATACATATACAGCTTCCTTTGCACTGGAAATTTCTCAAGCCAAGAGGCAACTGCAATAAGTCCGCCTGAGCATCCCATGAGCTGTGATATTACAAACAGGGCTGCTATTCTTTCCACATTCGAAGGATGAGGCAGCTGTTGTAAACCCTCATTGTAGCAGGAACAGTATGGCCGCCTGGGAGCTTGTGAGGATGGTTCAGGTGGGTTTGACTATAGAGTAGTTATACCTCTGAGACTGTCCAACAATACCCACCAGCAGCAACAATGGATAATTCCAGCACATAGAAGCATCAGGGAAGAGCTGACATACACTAAACATTTCTTTTGCTCACTTCAGGTTGGAGAAGATGTGGACTTCTTGCTCACTCAAATGGCATTTCTAGGTTCTCTACTATGAACATAAAGTTGTTGTGGTGGTGGTTGAGGTTGTTGTATGGCAGGGAGTCAAAACAGACCCATAGCTATTGGTTCGGTGGGTTTTCAGAGATAGTAAATTGCACGGGAGGAGACTGTCCATCCTTCCCCACAGAGCAGCTAATGGATTCAAACCCTGTGCCTTAGGGATTGCAGTGCAGTTTCTCACCACTAGGCCATCAGAGCTCCCATAATATAGGTGCATGGAGTACTTATATAAATTTTTAAGGACCATAACAGGCTCCACTTAAAAATTAAAAAATTAAGGTGGCCTAGTGGCAAGAAAGTCTGCTGTTAGGGACAAAGTACTGAAGAGCAATGGTGTCTCTTTGGAGACTAAGGTGTGTCTGATACAGGTCTTTGCTATCACTTGTTATGCATCAGAGAGTTGGACAATGACTAAGGAGGGTAAAAGGACAATTGATACCTTTGAGCTGTGATGCTAGAGAAGAGTATTGAGGGTACCATGGACTGCTAGGAAAACAAACAGATTCATTCTAGAAAGGGTCAAGCCGGGCTGCTCCTTAGAGGCAAGGATTCTAAGGCTCCGTCTAACATACTTTGGACATGTTGCAAGGAGGGACGGGTCCTTGGAGAGGGAAGTCATGCTTGGTAGGGTGGAAGGACAGCACAGAAGGGGAAGACCCTCTATGAGGTGGATTGATTCAGTGACTGGGGTAATCGGGACGGGTGTGTCGGAGACAGGGCGATTGGCACAGGACAGAGCAGAGTTTAGGGATGTTGTACATAGTGTCACTATGAGTCACATGCAACTCGATGGCACACAGCAACAACAACAACAACAACAGTGGCAAGAAGCTGCACTGCAATCCTGAAGGACATGGTTCGAGGCCACCAGCTGCTTGGCAATAGAAGGATGGGCAATCTCCTCCCATAGATTAACTGTCTCTGAAAGCCCGCCAGAGGGTCAGCTATGGAGCGGTTCTGACTCAACAGCACACAGCAAACACAACAGTGGAGGCCATGGAGCCCATAAAGGAGCTCTGCTGGCACAGTGGTTTATACTGGGTTGTCACTGAAAAGTCTGCAGTTAGCTGGAAACTCACCACCCATCAGATGTGGCAATCTACTTCCATACAGATTAAACACCTGGCGGCTGTTCTGTTCCATCCATAGGGTTGCTGTGAGTCAATCAACACAATGGCAATAGATTTAATCACATAAAAAAGATCAATGGTCCAAAGTTAAATAAGACTTTCTTTTCTGACATCATGAAACAATACGGTCAGATTGACCATCTCAACAACAACAACAAAAAAAATGTGTACTACATTGAAACAGACGAGGGAGAGAAGTGTTTAAAAGCGATACATGATTGGGTATTATGATCATGACAAGAGTCCAGAACGAAGGCTACATAGTGGAGTATATTCGGGGGCAGAGGGGAGGGGGGACTGTGTACAAACGAAAGAATTTTTATTTTACTTTTCAAGAAGAGCGAACTGGTAGTGGGGGAACGGGCAGGGCAGGGAGGAAAATGCAACAATGAATGAATGAAAATCCAAAGTCTCTGTAAATGTTCATGAAAATTAACTTTAAAACCCACAAAAATACAAAACTGAACAAAACCTATAAAACCATTTTTTCCCCAGATGTTGGACAACAAGCAGCACTGTGGTAGCAGAAGAAAGATGAATGGAGTAAGACCTATAATATTTGTGCTCTTCTTCTTGGAGGCGCTTCCCAGACTCCAGGGTGGGAAGGGGAATCCTAAACAGCTGTCCTGAACAGAGATGGGAGCTCAGAGGAACTGGAGCCTTTGCTTAGGGGTCTTTCTGAGTCTTTACTGAAAGTTGACTATGAATAAAGATGGCTGAAGAAGAATCAAGGTCTTTGAGTTGTGGTGTTGGAGAAGAGTCCTGAATTTCCCATGGACTGTCAAAAGAACAAACAAGTCTATCTTGGAGGAAGTACAACTAGAGTTAGGCTCCTTAGAGGCAAGGATGCTGAGACGTCATCTCACATAGTGTTGAGAGACAGTAACTCTCACAGGAGGAAATTGCTCATCCTTCTCACACAGAGCAGCTGGTGGATTTGAACCATGTGCTTTTGGATTGCAGCGTAGCTTCTTACAACTGGGCCACCAGAGCTCCCAGAACTCATGTTGAAGAGGGATATCGGGCTGGCAACGGCGGAGAGTCAGAGAATGAGAAGACCCACAATAAGAAAGTTTGACACAGTGACTAAAACAGTGGAGTCGAGCACATAGGAGACTGCAAGGGTGGTGCAGGGGAGGACAAGGTCCAGACCTGTTGTTCACAGGGCTGTTGAGTCAACAGCACATAACAAGGCGTCAGTGCACGCAGGGAAATCCCAAGGTCAAAGAGCTACTCAGAGAGAGTTCCCAAAGTTTAATTAGCATTTAAGCTTCTACCACCAGAAAGGAGAGCCTTTGTTGATAACTGAGGGCATTCAGTAAATAACTCAGAAAAGCCAAACACACTAATGAGGCATACTGTTAAACATGGTCACTAACCAAAACCAAAAAACTAAAAGAAGTAGCATTACTAAGTCAATGGTGGAAGAAAAGTGGAATTTTTAAAATTATTCAATCCAAAAGTCATGAAAAGAGAAATAAAATGGAGGGAGATATAAAGAACAGATGGGACGAAGAGGAAAATGGTATACGTAATTCTAATCATACTGATAACGATGTTAAATATAAATGTCTAGACATACAAGGTGAGGAAGACTTGAAGCACTTGCTGCAGAAGATCAAAGAATACATCCTTCAATATGGATTGCATCTCAACATCAAGAAAACAAAAATTCTTACCACTGGACTAATAGACAACATCATGATAGATGGTTGCTGAAACTGAGGAGGACTTGAAGCACTTGCTGCAGAAGGTCAAGGACTACAGCCTTCAATATGGATTGAGACTCAATATCAAGAAAACAAAAATTCTCGCCCCTGGGCGAATTGGCAGCATCAGGATGGATGGTGAAGATACTGAGATTGTTAACAGCTTTGGTTTGCTTGGCTCCATTCTTGGCACCAGCATCCAGGAAATTAAAAGATGCATTACCATGGGAAAGTCTGCTCTTAGGGACCTCTCCAAAGTACTGAAAAGCAATGGTGTCACACTGGAGACTAAGGTGCCCCTGATACAGGCCATGGTCTTTGCAATCACTTGTTATGCATCAGAAAGCTGGACAGTGACTAGGGAGGATAGAAGCAGAATTGATGCCTTTGAGCTGTGGTGTTGGAAAGAACAGGTTCATTCTAGGGAGAGTTAAACCAGGCTGCTCCTTGGAGGTAAGAATTCTGAAGCTTTGTTTGACATACTTTGGAAATGTTGCAAGGAGGGACTGGTCCTTGGAGAGGGACATCATGCTTGGGAGAGTGGAGGGTCAGCACAGCAGGGGAAAACCCTCTATGAGGTGGATTGATTCAGTGACTGGGTTTATCGGGGGGCGGGGGGGTGTTGGAGACAATGAGGTTGGCACAGGATAAAGCAGGGTTTCGGGCTGTTTATGTTCTATGAGTCTCAAGCAACTCGACGGCAAATAACAACAACAACAAAAGATAAATGGGCAAATGATTGAAACTGTCAACAACCTCATCTTACTTGGATCTACAATCAACACCTTTGATCTCAGGAAATCAGGAGGTGTATTGCACTTGGAAACTGCGGTTAGATAGCTCTCCAAATTATTGAGGAGTAATGTCAGTTTGAGGACTAAGGTCCATTTGATTCAGGCCATGGTCTTTCTGATCACTTGCTATGCATATGTAAAAGCTGGATGAATAAGGATGACGGAAGAATCTGCCTTTGACCTGTGGTGTTGGAAAAGAGCACAGAACATCCCACAACGGCCAAGAGAACAAATATGTCTTGGAGAAGGCCAGAGTGGTCATTGGAGGGAAGAAGGATGAGGCTTCATCTCACATACTTTGGGCTTGTTGCTAGGAGGGGCTATTCTTGGGAGAGGAACATGATGCTGGGAAGTGTAGAGGGTAGGAGAAGGAGAGGAAGATCCTCAAGCAAAGTCACTGGCACGGTGCCTGCTGCAATGGGCTCTTGTGTGTTAGGAAGTGTGAGGATGGCAAAGGCTAGGACAGGGTTCAGCTCTGTTGTTCATAGGGTCATGATTATAAATCATCCTTGACTCTATGGCACCTAATAACAACAACAAAGTCTCAGAAACTCATATCCAACAATACATATGAAGTTGTGTTGTTTCGTACCATTGAGTTGGAGCTGACCTTCCAGTTGGTTTTCCGTAATCAACTGCACAGAAAGAGATTGCCCATCATTTTTTCACAAAGCAGCTGGTGAATGTGAACCACCTGGCTTTGGATTGTGCAAATTGTTGTTGTTGTGGTGGTGGTGGTTGTTAAGTGCCATCCAGTTGAGTACAACATAGAATGTATGTAGCTTGAATGTTGGAAAGCTAGAAATTGTTAAAAAGGAAATGGAGTGAATGAACATACGAGGCATTAGTCAGATGAGGTGGACAAGCCTTGGCTACTTTGAATCAGATAATCATATGATATATACTATGCTGGGAAAGAAAAATGGTGGTGCATTCATAGTCAAAAAAGTCAATTTCAAGTTTTATCCTGAAATACAATATTTTGAGCGACAGGATAATATCCACACACATATGAGGAAAACCCATTAGCATGACTATTACTCAAGTATACACTCCTGGAGCCAAAGTGGAAGAAATTGAGAATTTTTACCAAATCCTGCAGTCCAAAATTGACCAAACATCCAATCAAGGTGAATAATGATAATTGGTAACTGGAATGCAAAAGTGGGAAACAGTGAAGAAGAAATAACAGTTGGAAAATATGGGCTTGGTGATATAAATGAGGCTGGAAATAGAATGATTGAATTTTGTATTTAAGATGATTTCTTTATTGCAAACACCTTTTCAAAAAGACGCAATGACTTTACACATGGCTCTCACCTGATGGGGTGCATAGGAATCAGATTGACTACATTTGTGGAACGAATTGTTGGAGAAGCTCAATATCAGTGTGCAACTCCTTACCACCACTCAAGTATGATCTTATGAACAATAGATATGAGCCCTGTTCTATTCTGAGCCATCCCCCTCAAATCTGACATCGTAGAGCCATTGCTGCAGTCACTGGGTCAATCCATTGGTTGAGAGTCTTCCTCTTTTTTGCTGACCTGTCACCTTTCCACACATGATATCCCTCTCCATAGAACAGTCTCTCCTAGCAACATGCCCAAAGCATGTGAGACGAAGCTTTGTCATCTTTGCCTCCAAGGAGCACTCTACTCTGGCTGCACTTTCTCCAAGACATGCAATATTCATCTTAATTGGATCCACAATTAATACCCTTGATGCCAGCAGTCAGGAGATGAGGAGAAGCATTGCATTGGGAAAGTTTGCTGTCAGGGCCCTCTCCAAATTACTGAGGAGCAATGACGTCAATCTGAAGACTAAAATGCATTTGATTCAGGCTATGGTAATTTCAATCACTTGCTATGCTGCTGAGAGCTGGACAGTGAATAAGGGTGACACCACGGGAATTCCATTATACAATAAGGGTCAAGGTTTTCTCACAACAGTCTCTTTCTGTCACTAAAGGGCTGCCTTTAAAGTCAGATGAGACTCATCATGATCCCAGACACTTCAGCTGATCATTCAAGATGTTGCAGAGATTCATTCTAGTTATTCTTTCACGGAATTTTTACTTGTGTATCTATTTGCTGCTTACTGGGTCATTTTATTCTGCATCTGGAACTTCCTGTGATAACTCTCCTCTCTTTGATGACAGCTCCCCCCACCCCCCTTGGAATACTAATGATGCCGCCTGGCAATGTTTCAGTTGTCTTCAGTAATACGTTAGCATGTATTACTCACAGTGGCAAAACTCATAGAAATTCATCACTGTGAAAAAGAAGAATCGTCAGTACTTGGAATTACCCAGAGACCTACGAACGCTCAGAATGAGTGATTCAAAACAGAGGTTGCAAGAGCCAGCACCTGACTCGAATGTTACAGTAAATGTGGATCTCCACAAGCTTTTTAAAACCTTTTTGAGCATGGCTTTAAATAAAAATAAATGTTTGTTTATAAAGGGGAGAGGAAAAAAAGGAAGGACAATAAACTATATCATGACCAGAGGATAATTATCCTAGGAACGTAGGATTGGTTTAACATACCCAAACCAATCCATTTCATTCACTGAATGTTAGAGTAAAACAGAACAACCAGATGATTGGCTCAGAAGGTACCAAAATGCACTGGACAAAATTCAATGTTTATATGCATGACAAAAATACCCCACAACTTAAATATATAAAAGAGAAGTTCCTGAAGGCTGCATAGTGGAGTGGACTTGGGAGGAGGCATTGTGTAACAATGAAAGAACTTTTCTTTTACTTTTCAAAGAGAAGAGCAAACTAGGGGGGAGTTTGGCAGGGAGAGAAGTGCAACAATGAATGAATGGAAATCTAAGTCTCTGTAAACTTTCATTAAAATTAATAAAAAAAAGCATAATTAAAATAAATTTTATAAATATGGGGGGAAAGAGGGAAGTTCCTTGATATGATAGTGGCACCAATCACAGCCTGCGTCAGCAAAGAATAAGATGAAAGAAGGAATCTGTTTCTGTAAGAGCAGGACAAGGCAGGCGTGGCTTCCCTCACCACTGCTACGCAACACACTCCCACAGGTCTAGGAAGTACAGTAAAGCAAGACAAGGAAAAAGCATACATATTGGGAAGAAAGAGAAAACTGTTCTAATGTATAAATGACAGAATGCATATAGAATAAATCTGTATTTCCAAACTGCTGTTGTGTACCATTGAATCATAACCGACTCATAGCTGACCTTCCAGCTGGTTTTCAGAGGCAGTTTAATCCCACAGGAGAAGAATGTCCGTCTTTCTCCTGTGGAGCATTTGGTACTAGTATTAATGAATAAGTGCAGGAAAGTCACAGGATACTTTGGTCAACAGACTGAGAAGACCCAGCATGAGTGCAAGTGGCGTGGTCTGTAGAGAGCTGTGCTGCTCATCCAATGGTCTGCCTCTCTGGCAGTTCAAATCAACCAGCAGCTCTGTGAGGAGAAAAAAGGGCAATCTCCTCCTGTGTGGCTTACAGCCCCCAAAGAATTCAAACAAAGAACCTGCACACCAAATACATATATACTCTCATCACTCCATGAAAAGAATGCAAACAATAAGGTGAGCAAACTAAAGACACATAAGTAGTCAATGAGTCCATAAAAAATGGCTCAACACTATTACAAGATGCAAGCAAAAACCAGTTAGATTACAAATGCAGCAGAGGTCCCAGGTGGAATTAACACACTCAGATGCCTCAGACACCCCTGGGTGGATTGCTACCAGTCATAATTGACTCAGCAATAGTGGGTACATAATTTTATTACCATGATCATCCTCCCACCCAATACCCAGTCATTCAGGAATATTCTCTTTCTCTCCCAGAGTGGTTGGTGTATTTGAACGACAGACTTTTCCATAGCAGTTTATCACATAAAACCCTGCAGCACCAGAGCTCCCCACGTGATCATCGTGATCATGCTCTTGCTCTCACTCTTTCTCACACACACACACAGTGCCACACGGAGTCAGAACCAACTCACCGCCGATCCTCCAGCCAGTTTTCTGAAGCTGTAAAACATACAGGAGGAGACTGTACATCTTTCTCCCATGGAGCAGCTGGTGAATTTGAACCACATAAGAGGCAATTAGAGGGGTTAACAGAGCAGCTCTCCACGGACTCTATCACCAGAACTCCCCTCTTTAGAAATCATAATTTCAGCATTGCACTGCCAACCTAAAGGCAAGAAGTTCAAATCCACCAGCTGCTCTGCAGAAGAAAGATGAGCATTCTCTTCCTGTGTGGTTTATAGCCTTTTAAAACCTGCAGGAAGGTCTGTTGTGACTCAACAGCAATGAATTTGAGCTTAGCACTAAAATATTTCAGGGCAAAGTTTCATGACATCTCCACCTTGCTTTCAAATAGATTCAAAATCAAACCCAAACCCACTGCCAGCAAGTCACTTCCAACCCATGGAGACTGTCCGTTGGGTCCCCGAGCCTACAGACCTCTACAGGAGGGCTCTACCCACCTTCTTTTCATTTGCAGCCCAACGTGTAACACTCTGTGCCACCAGAATTACCAGAATTCCTTTCCAAATAGATCTATAAAAATAAGCCAGAGACAAATACTTATGAACCAAAATATAGCAACAAGAGTTCCATCTAAGTGGTGTGCATAAAGATAATTATACTATTCTCTTAACTTTCTTGTATATTTTTAATAAAACCTTTCTAATTGTCATTTTAATGAAAATTTACAGAAAAGTTGACTTTTAATTCATTGATAGACATCCCTCACTTCCCTTCTCCCTCCCCCTGTTCACTTTCTTTAAAAAAAAATCATTCATTGTTGCAATTCCCTCCCTTTCCTCCCTCCTTCCCAGTCCTCTTTTCAATGTCTTACATATGCCTAATCATACATTCCTTTTAAACAGTTCTTTCCTTCTTCTGTTCCAGTGCAATGTTCATTATCTATCCACTCTTATCCTATTCTCCTCCCAAACCCCCAGGTCAGTCCTGTTTTCTAAGAGTGGTGCTATGCAGTATTTCTCCTTTTGTGACAGATATTTCATTCAGCATAATGTTCTCCAGGGTCACCCATGCTGTGTAATGTGTATTCCATTGTGTGAAAATACGATAGGTTTTCTATCCATTTGTTTGTTGATGGGGACTTGGGTTGCTTTCATCTCTTTGCTATTGTAAATAATGAAAAAATAAACACAGGTGTACATACATCTGTTTGTACAGGGGTTCTGGCTTCTTTAGGGTATATTCCCAGTAGTGGAATTGCTGGGTCAAATGGTATTTCTATTTCCAACCTTAGAGAAAATGCCAAACCACCTTCCATAGTGGTTGCACCATTTTATGCTCCCACCAGCAGTGAATAAATATTCGAATCTCTCCTCAACCTCGCCAGCATTAATTATTTGTTGCTCTGTTGAAATTTGCTATTGCTGCTGGGGTGAGATGATATCTCCTAATTGGTTTAGATTTTTTTTTTCCTGTATATTTTAAATTCTCTTAAGTTAGGAAAAGTGACAAACAAAATTCTGTCCCCACACTATGACTGCCATAACATAAAATCATGGTTTCTTAAAACAAACCTAAAATAAAAAAATTGTAACAAGCTGCACTACAATCCCTAAGGCACACGGCTCAAATCCACCAGCTGCTCTGTGGGAGAAATTTTAGCAATCTCCTCTCTTGCAATTAACTGCCTCTGAAAACCCTCTGGAGGGTCAACTATGGGTCAGTTCCTACTCGCTGGTATACAACACAACAACAACAATATAGTTTCAGGGAATTGTCTTATTGTGACTTTATTATTATTTTCACTCCTTTTAGGAACACGATGGGGAGGAAGAACATCAATTTAAGCTTCCTACGCTTAGGAAAATGAGCTCTGCACACTCATGTTTATCATGGCTTTGTTCACAATAGCAAAGAGTTGGAAACAACAAACAAGTGGATAGAGAAGCTGTGGTATATTCACACAATGGAATACTATGCTGCATTGAAAAACAAGGAACTCATGAAATATTATTCAAAATGGGTGACCATGGAGGACATTATGCCAAGTGAAGTATCTCAGTCACAAAAGGACAAATACTGCATGGTGTCACTGTTGTAAAACAGGACTGACCTTGGGGTTGGGGGGAGACTGAGAAAGATGGGTTCAATAATGTATACTGTCAGAGATCCAAGATGGCGGCAGAGGCAGAGACAACGTGGTGAGCTGCAGGAGCAGCAGACCACTTGGAAAAGGGCCATTATGACCCTCTACGGACTTCTGTTTATTAATAATTGAACAATTAAACAGTTGATGACTGGTCTTCAGGGAGGATTGAGTCTCAACAACAGGAATTCAAGGATTTCCAAGGAAGAATGGGTGAGTGCTGCAGCTCCCAACCCCCTCCCACAGAGCCCACACTGCGTCTCACTGCAGCCGCAACTCCATGAAGCTCCCACAGCCAGAACCTATGGAATCCCTCGCCCAGGATGGAGGGTGGGCACCGGGCCTCCCCAGGACTGGAGCGGTGGATCTATCACACTGCAGCAAAGTGTACTTGTTCCGAGGAGAATTCTTGCAGCCAAGATGGCGATGGCAGGGGAAGCGGGAGGACCAGCTGCCTGTGTGGGACATGATGTGTGGAGGTGGTTTGTGCTCACTGCCCACCCACATGGAAGATGGCACTCGTCCAGCGGCCACCTGTGTCGGGGATGGTGCGCGCCTGCCGGCTTCCCGCACACAGGATGGCACGTGCCTGCCAGCCACCCGTGTGGGAGATGACACTCGGGAGGTGGCTCACGTCCACCAGCCACCCACGCGGAAGATGGCACACGCTCAGTGGCCGCCTGCACAGAGGGATGACGTGTGCCCACCAGCTGCCCACGCGCGAGATGGTGCAAGCCCGCCGGTCACCCGCAATGGGGAATGGCACGCGTCCGCCAGTCGCCCGAGTGGGAGATGGCCCACACCTGCTGGCCGCTCCCCACTGGGGGATGGTGCGCACCCGCTGGCTGCCTGCGCACGAGATGGCGCATGCACATCGAGAGATGAAGTGTGCCCGCCAGCGGGCTGCATGGAGGGATGGCGTGCACCCACCCCCACCAGCTGCCCACGCAGGAGATGACACCTGCCTGCTGAGAGATGACACGCGCCTGCAGGTCGCCCGCGCACAAGATGGCGCCCGCCTGCCAGTCGTCCATATGGGAAATGATACTTGGGAGATGGCTCACGCCTACCAGCCACCCACGCGGAAGATGGCACGCGCCTAGTGGCCGCCCACACAGAAAAATGGCACGTGCCTGCCAGTCACCTGTGTGGGGGATGGCGCGCGCCTGCTGGCCCACTGGCTGTCTGCACACAAGATGACGCGAACACTCCGAGAGATGATGCATATCCACTGAGAGATGATGCGAGCCCTCCGGTTGCCCGCACGTGAGATGACGTGTGCCTGCCAGCTGCCCGCGCTGGGGGATGCCGCACATACCCCCACCGGCTGCCCGCGCACGAGATGACGCTCACCCACCAAGAGAGGACGCGCGCTCGCAGGTCACCCGCACATGAGACTATACGTGCCTGCCGGCTGCCCGCATGGGAGATGACACGTGGGAGATGGTGAGCGCCTGCCAGTCACCTGTGCTGAGGGATGGTGCGCTCCCGCCAACTGCCTGCACAGAAGAGATGATGCATACCCCGCCACCCATGGGGGGGACGAGTGCCCCACCACCTGCAGGTTTGGGTTTTCTTGGAAAACCAGAGAAGATGATTACCTATACAATGGATTATTGAAAGTCACTGTGAGTTGTCTACTTGATGACACTTACAGTGGTAGCATGTCCAAGAGGATCAACATCCTAAATGCACCACATATTTTGATCTGTTGAATGCTTCTGCCAAAAGATGTTTAGACCTGGGGGGAGCCTGTTCACAATTTTCAGGGTCCCTTTGCCATTTATAAAGGGGGAGGGAAGTGACACCTACTTCAAATTATAGTATGACCACTTATGGGGGGGGGATAAAAGTGGTGGTGCTGGAATTGGAGATGCTGTCCCTGGCCACACACTCCTCGGTCAGGTGAGGGGACCAGATTAGTGTGGGGGCAAGTAGAGGGGAGTGTACCAGCCAGCCCACGGGGGGTGTTGTCCTGCTCAGGACGGGTTGTCTTCAGCCCTCTGCCTGGGGCGGGGCGAGTCATCACGGCCCTCTGCCCAGGGCAAGCTGCCCTCAGCCTTTGGCTCGGGGCGAGCCGTCACGGCCCTCAGCTCAGGGTGAGCCATCATGGCCCTCAGGGTGAGCTCCTCAGTCCCCAGATTGTACCATCTGACCCCTGGGTAGGAAAAAAAAATGCCTAGGGTATCCAGAGAATTTTATCTAGGCTACTTTCTGCCACCCTCTCCCCCAGTAAACCTGAAAGCAACACCCCCAAAACCCCTCTACTTGTAACTCACAAGTTTGTTCTCTCTAGGTTTGCTCCCTTTCCTACAGGTAACCTTACCACTGAGTTTTACTTCAGACCTGACCCCAAACCCAGTGCCAGTGACAAAAAGGAAATATATCTGACAGCTAAAGCAAAGGAGGATGGAGCCTCTGGGTTCAACCAGCCATCCTCACTGGACCCACCTGGGAAAACACTTTGCAGTCCAGAGGGGAGCAAATGACAGGAAAGTATCTTCTAACAGAACAAGAAGGCAAGCAGCGTTAACCCAAGTTCACCAGTAAGGTGATAAAGTGTCCTCCCTTTCCCCCTTCACATCAACGCCCCTGTTCAGCATGAAGAAGCCAGAGAGTCGGCATCCAGTTCCCAAATCAGTAAGACAGTTGATTTAACTACCTTTGGAAAATGCTTGTCATTTTCCTGTAACATCTAGCCCCCACTGGATCACTTTCATTTCCTTCACCTGCTCCCCCCACCAACCAATTTCTGCAGCTCTGCAACTGCATCCCTGCCCATCCTCACCCTTCTGCCCCCAACCCTCACCTCCTTGTACCCCCAATTTGTTTTTTCCCAATAAAAATTTAAAAAAAAAAATAATGTATACTGTCTTGAAACAGATGACGGAGAAAACTGTTTAAAAGGGATATGTGATTAGGTACTTTTGAATGACAGGAGTCCAGAGCAAAGGCTGCATAGTGGAGTGGACCCGGGGGAGAGTTTGTAAAACAATGAAAGAATTTTTGTTTCACTTTTCCAAGAGGGTAGTGTACTAGGGGAGAGGGTTCGGAGGGGAGAGAAGTGCAACAATGAATGAATGGAAATCCAAAGTCTCTGTAAATTTTTACTGAAATTAATAATAAACTTTAAAAAGAAGAAAATATTTAACAGGAATTAGCTTGTTTGCAATATTTAAAAAAACAAACAAAACCCAAAAACAAAGAAAATAAGCTCGGTTGTCACAGTGTATTACATGTTTTGCTACTAACCAAGAAGTCAGGGGTTTGAACCCACCAGTGGATCTTCAGGGGGATAAGGGCCATCTCCTCCTGTAAATATTATATCCTTAGAAAGCTGATGACGGGTTACTATGAGCTCGACTTAAGTAGATGGTGTTGGCCTTGGTGCTTCGTGGATGGTTTGGTGTTCGTCTGGATGACAGACAGGAGTTGCTGATGCTGCTTCTGTCAGCTGGCGTTTCATCTGGTCCATGTCTGTAGCTGTTTGAAGAGAATGTTCAGGCCCAGGCTGGGTGAAGAGAAACAGACTGCCTGCTCAGGAGAGGTTTCCGGAGTCTGTGAAGCTGGAAGTGCCAAGTACCAACTGGAGCATGTTCCTGTTGTTAGTAAGTGCCATCGAGTAGAGTAGGACTCACCGCGACACTATAAACAATTGACCTGAGCCCTGTCCTATCCTGTGCTGTCTTTGTCATCTCCCCTATATCAGGATTCACTTCTGGGTCCCTCTTACTGGAAGGATGAACTAGAAACAGGTGCTGTTATGGACCGGAACTTCAGAAAAGCTTGTCAGAATTTCCTGGGCCAATGACAGAAGGCTGATGTACAAAAGACAACAAAGCCCAAAGAAACAAGTAGAAGACTGTGAAGGCCCTACTTCTGGGGCTCATACACAGGAGAGGTCAGCTGCAGCTTTTCCCTAAAGGTGCCTGCAGTTGGCAAGAAATTTGCACAAAGCAAGGCCGCCACCTTGTGGTTGATTTTTTTCCATTATTTTATTTTTATTGTAATTTGCATCAAAGTTTACAAAGCAATTTGGTTATCTAGCCAATTATTCATATGCATTTTGTTTGTTTTCTTTTAGCTTTCTTTTTAAAAAAAAAAAAAAACTTCCTCTTCTTTTATCCCAGGGGTTCCTCACACACACACACCCTTCTTTCTCCTTGTCCACATCTTCCTAGTTACCCTTCTGTTTTTACAATAATGGGTCTTACACAGTATTTGTTCTGATGAGATTGAATTAGTTCAATGCTCTCCAGTCTCTCCCATGTTATGTAGTATTTTGTGGTAGATTTTCATACTGGTGTTGTACTTCTAACTGGGGAAAATTAACCAGTAAAATCCGAATAGGTCTGGAATGGATGAGAGAAAATATAATTGAATTCACCAAATTCAAGCCATAGTTATAAACACAGAGTAAAATACAAAAAGTCTAGTAAAGGATAAAAGACACTTGGGACACTTGGAAATGTCTGCCATCTACTCCACTCTCTGTCAAAACCCACTTAGGTTATTTAGAACAAAATGATCTCCCAAACTGATACATGAACCTCAGTTTTAAGATACTCACTTTACAAATTTCTAGAACATATCTGTTGTTGTTGTCATTGTTGTTAGGCGCGGCAGAGTCAAGTATAACCCACAGAGACCCTGTGAACAACAGCTCTGAACCCTGTCCTATCCTGTGCCATCTTTACACTTACTAACACAAAAGAGCCCATTGCAGCAACTACCACGTCAATCCAGCTGGTTACGAATCTCTCTTTCACAGAACCCTCCATATTTCCCAGCATCACATCCTTCTCTAAGGAACAGCCCCTCCTAGTAATATTCCCAAAGTATGTGAGGTGAAGCTTTATTATTTTGCCCCCAAGGAGAGCTCTGGCTACACTTTCTCCAAGATACATTCATATCGTAACATAGTAACACCATATTTGCCACTCACATTTCTTTCTTCCTGGGTCAAAAATGGACTCAATCCTAAAGGCTGACCCCTGGGTGGGAATGGACCAATCTGTCCCTTTTCCTGGCTTCTACAGCACTTACTTATGGAATAACCATATAGAACTTACTCCATCCCATCTTGTATTCTAATTAGTTGCTTAACTGTATTTCCTCACTCACCTTCATCCTTAAATTTTAAAGTCACAGTCCCACCAAACAACCCAGCCCACTGCAGAGTTGAAGCAAATGCACAGCAGCCCTCTATCACATTTCCTAGTCAGTAAACCTTAACAGAACAGATGACCTCATCTTTCTCCCTTGGAGAAGCTGTTGGGTTCAAACTACCCACCTTTTGGTTAGCAGCTCAATACTTAACCTTCTATGCTCCACACAATGACAATCAGAAATGTGCCAAATGCAATCAATCATGTGCAAACCAGAGCACCCATCTGTGCAAAAGAATCCATCCCATCATGAAGAACGCTTGCCATCGAAGAGCATTGAATTTATGCTGATCCATGACCCCTAGTCTTTCTCCCATCCTCTATCCTACTGAGTTCTAAACACACCCAAAATCATCCATTCATGATGTAAGAGTTGGGTAAATATTTTTTGTAAGCATCTTAACTACTTTGCACAAACTAGACTATCCCTACAAATACTTCTAAGGTACCAAAAGTGAGAACTATAATATCCCTATTTTTTAAAAAGCATCATGCATTTTACTCTTATCTGATGAGAAATGTTCATATGGTAATAATCCATGATCAAATAAATCATATTGATCTATTAGTCTTCCACAATCTCAACAAAAAATTCAGAAGAATTTCGTTTTAGCTTAGAAGAAAAATAAAAAAAGTCCATTTGTTACATAGTTATTACAGGCACAAATGGTAGCCAATTTTATATTTGTTATAAATCAACATTTAAATGCACATGCCCTGTGACTTAGAATTCTGCTTGTTATCACCCTAAAAAAAAAACCCCACATATGCAAGAGGAACATGGCCAAGATGATTGCCACATTATTTTACTGAAAAATTGAAAACCGTCTACTAATGAGAAACAGTCTAATGGCTCCTCGGTGAGTCTTTAAATATTGTCACAATGACTAGCAGCAATTGTTAGATGCTGTCAAATCGAATATGGCTCAAAGCGACCCTAGGAACAACAGATATGGTCCCTGTCTTATCCTCTGCCATCTTCACAATCTCTGACACATTCAAGCTCATTGTTGTGGCCACTGTGTATATCCTTGTTATTGAGGGTCTTCCTCTCTTTCACCCTCAACCTATGCAAGCATGATGTCCCTCTCCAAGGAATAACCTCTCCCAGCAACATGCCCAAAGTATGTGAGACGAAGTTTCACCATCCTTACCTCCAAGGTTCGCTCTGGCTGCACTTTTTCCAAGACATAGCTGTTTGGGTTCTTCACAGTCTGTGGGATATTCAGTGCTCTTCTCCAACACCACAACTCATAGACTTCTTCTGTCAACCTTATTCATTATCCAGTTCTCAGATACATTGTAAGTGACTGAAAGACCATGGCATGACTCATGAGCCCCTTAGTCTACAAACTGACATTGCTTCTCAGTAATTTGGAGAGATCCCTGACAGCAGACTTGCTCAATGCAATGGATCTCCTGATCTCCTCGGTACCAAGGGTTTTGATTGTGGATCAAGGATGGAATATTTGACAATTTCAATCTTTTCTCCATCCATCATGATGTTGCCTCCTGGACTAGTGGAGGGGATTTTTGTCAAGATAGCAATAACATTATTATGCACCATCCAGTCAGAACAGATTTCTGGAAACTGTAAATTACAGAGGAGGAGATAGCCCATCCTTCTGCAGGGCAGCTGGTGAATTCAAACTGCATGCCTTTGGTTTGGCAGTGCTACTCCTCACCACTACACCAGAAGTCTTTTGGAAGCAGTAATATTATCTGGAAACTGTTTAAAATGCAAATCCTTAGCTCCTCCTTGACCTATAGCATTAGAAAGTCCAGGCAATCTGGGGGCCAGCATGCCCTGATTCTGACTCAGAAAGTGAGGGAGATTCCACACCTGTAGAGCATACAGCACATCCTGACACTTGCTGCAACATGGATGGAGCGAAAGACATTGAGTTGAGTGCAAAACTCAGTCACAAAGTGATAAATATCCTATGAGCTCACTTTTAAGACTAACAATGGCCAAGTGCATAGAGACTAAAGTTTGTTCATGGTTGCCGAAGACAAGAGGGAGGATAGGAGAGGGCTAATGGTAATGTGTAAAAAAAAAAAAATCACATTAAGATTAGTGGTTTCTACACAAGCAATACTAAGTTGTACACCTACAAAATGCTCAATTAGCAAAAGCTTGTGTGAACTATTTATTTCTAGCAATGACATACACAAGCTGCTAAGGCTTCTTCTGCACAGCCAAAAACTTAATGGGATCTGGTTCCCTGATCTGGAGATGTAGGGCCATGGTTTCATGGAACATCCCAGCTAACTGGCCTATCATGGTATTTAGTTCTGTTCTACCTTCTAATTCAGTTTATAGCACTGAACTCTCAACAGCATGCAAGGGATCATCCAAAGCCAGGCAAGTCTTCATTCATTTGGAGTAGCTGGAGGAGGAATAGATGTGGAATGTGTGGCTAACTGCCTCCACAAACAACTGTCGCCTTTACTATGAGACCAGAACTGGATGGTGCCCAGCTATCTGCCATTAGTGAACTTTCTGATTGTGATTCCACGATAGCATCCTGATCCACTGCAGCACAGAATTACACATTCTCATGGACTCAACTTCTGGAGCCACAACGGTGGGATAAGCCCCTGAATTAGTGCCCTGAAATAAGCTTAAACAAAAATTATCCCCTGAAAACCTACTGCTTGTCTGGTAAAAACTATCTACCTTGAACACTATGCTCCCTTAAGAACTACCTAGTATGACTTCGGTGGTAGAGCAGAGCTCTGTGCCGTCAACTCAAAGATCATGCTTCACTGGTAGTTCAAACCCACCAGCAGACCTGTGGATTAAGACGAGCAATCCCCTCTCCTGCAACTATGGGCTCTGAAATCCCACAGGAAGGCCAGCTGGGTCTGTTCTGACTGGACGGCAGTGAGTTAACATGTATAGACAAGGAGTAACTCAGGAGGCCGAGAGAGTGGCACAGTTTAAAAGACTATAATCAATGTCACTAAATGGTACCTGTAGAAACTGAATTGTTTTGAGAGGTTGGGAATAATCTGCAAAGCCAATGTTCAGCTAAAATGACCAACTTTTTTGAGGGGGGGTGTCCTATCTTTTTTTTCTTGTTGTGTACCTTCGTGTCAGATCTGACACAAGAGATTGCACCCTCCCTCTCCAGTGAAGCATCTGGTGAATTCGAACCACGCACCTTCAGGATTGCAGCGCAGCTTCTTTCCACTAGGGCCACCAGAGCGCCCTGACTTCTACTCATTGCCATTAAGTCAGAACTGACTCTCCAGCTGTAAATCAGAGGCTGTAAATTGCACAGGAGAGTGTTCCACTTTCTCCCAAACTGCAGCTGGTGCATTCGAACTCCCTACTCAGCGAGCCGCCACAGCTTCTTCTTAGGTGTAGCCAGATTGCAGTTAGTCATTAGGAGTTTGCAAAATCTAGTATCTCAGGGTGCTCTGGTGCCCTTGTGGCAAGTAGCTACACTGCAATCCCAAAGGCATACAGTTCAAATCCACCAGATGCCCCACTAGAGAAGGGGCAATCTCCTCCAGCGCCCCTCAGAGCCGATTCAACGGCACACAGCAAGTAAAAAAGGGAGGAAAAAAAAATCTAGTCTCTCAAAATTCCTGCTCTGTTGCTAAAAGAATGGTCAGGACAAAGTCGGTGGCATCCCCAGCCTCGCGGAAGCTGAGTATTCCAACCTCTTCTTGTCCGCGTAGAGACCGCACTGTCCTTCATTCTAGCTACTCCAATTCCATGGTCTGGTCTAAAACCAGAACAATCTTTCAATTAGAAAATGGGTCTCTTCTGTGGCTTTCCCATGTCGAAAACAAGTAATTTCACCACCCACCATGAACTGCTCCAGTTGAGGTCTGTTTCTCACTGTAAACATTCATAAACCGCTCTTGCTGGTTTGGCTAACGAGTCAACTAGATGGAATTGCTTCAGCTCTCAGGACTATGTGGTCAGAATCAAGCACCCAATTGGAGCCGCTTTCGGACATCATGAACCACAGTTCAGGGACAGCTAGGACATCAGCCAAGTTCTCCCCAAATCCAGTGACTCTCTGTGAGGCACACGCCTGCCCTCATCGCCTGAAACCTGAGGTCCTGGAAGAATCTAACAAGAACAAATCAGATAGCAACTGTGCTCAAGTCAAGCATTTAATAACAGTAACAGGGTTTCCTTATTTCCATTAGTAAATTTCGTTTACCCAAATAATATTCTTTCTTCCTCATTATAACTCACCGATCATCACCTAGAAAGAACACACCAAGCAACTTCAACGTAGTGCTTTCCACTTGGGGACTTCTTTTGAGGTTCCTCAGCTCCTAACATACTACTACACTCCTACGTACACGTGCTACATCCAAGCAGAGTTCATATTGCACTGCCACGTACACAGAGTTCCTGCTACCCTTGTCAGAATTACCATCATGGTAAAATTACCCATACAACCATGGGAATCCAATGCTGGTGAGTACTACAGGTCTACTGCTCTTCCAACTCCACTCAGCCCTCACAGGGTGAGCCCTCTCCACCCTACAACTCCCTCAGCCTAAGTATCGCTCATCTGTGTACACTGGTGGCCCAGCACTCTGCCACGGTTTTGTGTCCTGGTGTACAATCCTGACCTATAATGGGTCAGCTGGGGTAACAGAGTGTCAAGATCACTACTAAAATCAGAAGAAATACTGTAAGATTAACAAATGGTTGAAGGGCATCACAGGACATTAATCATGGCTGAAAAATCACAGCTGAGGTCACGACTTCAGATTAGAAGCTGAAGGACAAACATCAGTTTCTCTCACCTCCTCTTCACCTTGCATTGGCGGCACTCAGGGATTCACCTCTCCTACTTACCTGGAGCTCTGTGGCTACATGGTAAGGAACTGTGCTGCTGATGGATATACAGGTGCATGGCTCAAACCCACAAGTTGCTCCACAGCAGAAAGATGGGCAATCTCCTCCTGTGGGATTTACTGTCTCTGAAAAACCACTGGAGGGTCAGCTGTAGGTCAGTTTCAACTCAACAGTGCACAACTCCAATATTAAAGGGGCTCTGGTGGGAAGCAGCTCCACTGCCAACCTAAAGGCACATGGTTCAGCCCTCATACAATAGATCTCTGAAGAGTCACTGGAGGGTCAGCAGTTCCAACTCAATGGTACAGAACACTACTCCAATACCAGGAGGGCCAGGCCAAGACACTTCTTCCTACTTCTATTCACTCTACTGGAAATGCAAAAGGTGTCTCGTGACTTTAAGGACACTGGAGGATGGCCCAACTCTTTCCCTCCACTCCAGTACCTCACACCTCATTTGACAGGACATTCTAATTTCTCCACTTTCCCAGAAAGAAACCAATTCTGACCAATCTGATTACTAGCCACGACCCAGAGGAAGCCCCTGGATGAGATGGACTGACACCGTCACTCTGGCAGTGGGGTCAGGTGTGTTGGCGATGGTGAGGGTGGCTCAGGATTGGCCAGGATCCAGCCAATTGTTTATTAGCATCGTTAGGATTCGTTGACTTGAGGGCATGTAACCCCCACCTTGATCTAAGTCACATCATCTTAGTTGAATCACTGTAAACTTCGGTAAAGCCTCTCAGGCAGCTTAGCTGCTGGGGTGAAGCTTCAAAGCCAGGCCGAGGCACTCCTGCCCAATGACCATAACTCTGCCTCTTCACCCCAGGCTAAGCACCCCAGGCCCCCTGCAAACCAACGGCTCTCCTGTCCTCTCCAGGGGCAGCTTCCCTCCTCACCATTCTAGCGCACTGCCTGTCTTGCTCTTTCCTGATCAAAAATGGCACAGCTGCTGTGAGACCTTTGCTCAAGTTGTTTTTTGTGTCTAGAATTTCCTCCAGATTCTTCCTAAGATAATTCCTTAGCCTACCCCAAGGTCTGTGTTCCAACATCTTACTCTCAATGAGGCTTGCTGTATATCTGTTACTCTGCAACTTGCACACCCTTACAACACATAACTTCCCTTTTCACCTTTCCCCCCAGCAGTTACCACCTTACAGCATACCAAGTGGAGCCTGTGAGGGCCCTAAAGCCACAGGACTTTCCACCTTTGATAGGGTGCCATCTTAGGACATTTCTATTGCTACAAATAGTTTTCCATCTCTGACAGATTTCTTCCTTGCAGAGGTTCCCTGGTTCTGCAGGTTTTATCGGATTTACTCATAAATATACTCATCACACATTAGATAGCCCCCTGGCAGAATTCCAGCTTACAGAGATCTTTGCTGTTGTTATTAACCAATTAAAACAATCCCTGGCATGTCTGCTACTACAGCTATTTCAGTGTGGTAAGTCATCAGTATTTGTTACATGACTGTGAAACGTCACTTTCATTCAATGTTAAGTACAGAATCCTGGGAAAGAGCCTCCCTAAGAACCATGCTCTGCTCGCTTACAGGGCGCTGACTCCCATACACCTCAATTACCAAGATTCCAATTCCAACCCTCCCATCTCTCAGAATCAAAGGCTTCAAAAGTTCCTAACTTAAAGCTCTGCCATCTGCTCATCTACAATGAAAGAATTTACACATTTCTAAATTATGAGCAAATACTGCCATCTGTTAAGTATTCCTGTCGCCCCACCCCAAAAATCTCCATTTAACTAGAATCTAATCACACAGAAACAGTCAAATTGTGTAGGACATCTACAACTTATACAAATTTACATATTAAAAGAAACATACAGAAAAATGAAGGGAAATGTTCTAGGTAACACAGTTTCAAGCACCTTGACAACTAAAATACAATGTAGAATCTCTGATTTGATGGATGAGGCTTTGACCTTTTTTAAAAAGATAAAACCAAATCACAGGCGGTGGAAAAAAATTCAAAAAACTATCCCACCTGCATATACAAATCTAGCAACAAAATAACCTCGACCTAGAAGTTTTATTAAAAAGCCTCTGGAAGGCACTATACACTTTCCAAACTCAAATAAATACTTAGTCCCAGTTACTCTGTATTTCTCAACAATTGCTTCATTAAGCAGTCAGAAGGGAAATCTGACTCAGAAACCAGGCATGCGCCAAGCACAGGTGAATTCTATGAACATATGCCTCTCTATACTGTCACTGCACTGTGGCCTCAGGGGGCCATACATGCAAAAGGAACAAAAGACCTCCTCCCAACACTAGGTGAAGACAAAGGCTTGGGTCTTTCCTGGTTACAAATTCTCAATTATTCAAAAACTATCAACAAGCCTTTTTTCAAAACAAGTTATCTAGCTAAATCACTTTGTAAAAAATCCTCATCGCATGTGGCTGGATTCCTCTACATATACCACAGGACAAGCACTGGATCAAGATGAAGATTTATTCACTTTACAAAGATATTAAATTGCCATAAGCAGCTCCATTTATAGACAAATATAACTGTACATTATCCCAACAGCTGTCTCAAACTTGCTTTCCCAAGATGCTTCTATAGCTCCAGCTCTCAGCTGAGCACAGAAATGTCTGTTCTGCCACTGATGTTAAAATCTCCCCTAAAAGGAGATGGGTTTTGCTTCATACTTTCACAGGGAAAGAACCCACCTGCCCTGTCCTTCCTAGAGTTGAACTTCCATCCACATACCCTCCAGTGAGCATTAACCAAATACTGGGTCATTTAAAAAAAAGAAAATTACTGAAAATTTGAAAAGGCGTTGATAGCACATCTAAATGCCTGTTTTATGCACATAAAAAATATTAAGCTAGATTTATTATTTTAAATATAAGCAGACATCCTAACACTGCCAAAAGTGAGTGATGAAAAGGAAGGAAAATATTTAAATTACTTATAAAAATACTTTCTTTGAAAAAACAAAATCCCAAGATTATCTTTAATATCTAAAACTAAAGAGAAAAAAAATAAAGAATTCTTCAATCCATTAGTATTTTAAATAAAAATGAAAACCTCTTCAAAAGCAGCTATAACAGAGTATGTTTTTTTTTAAAAAGTTGCAATGTTCACTTGTATATACACTGATGATTCCTTACCGGCAAGTATCAGTCAAGAAAAGCTCTTTGATATGGCTAAGTCTGTAGTTTTTAAATTACCATAATAATCTTCTTGTCTTAAAAAAATAATTAATATGACAGTTTAAAAAACCAAGTGAGTTTTGGTTGGGGCAGATTTCTCCAAATAATCCCATCTGACTCAAGTCAGATTACCACAGTTAAACAGACTAGCTAAGGATAAACTTCTAACTTTTTCTAAAAAATCCTTTTTTACCAGTTTTTTGTTGTTCCTTTTTTTTTTTTAAGTTATCCTTTTATGAAAATGTACCAAATTTTTTTTTTTTAAAAGGTTGTATTAGTGCTGTATCATTGCGCCCCGGAATTAGATGAAAAGATACCAACCTGAGGGAAGGGCTGCCCACCACAGTCCAGTCCTTGAACCCCTACTATTCATTAGGGTAAATTTCCTTAATCTTTACACATATCAATTCTTGTTACAACCACTAAACAGATGCCAGGGCATTATTTATAAAAATATGCCATATATAGGACACTCATGTCAGTACATTGCAGAAAATTTATCTATTTACTGTGTAAAGTTTATTAACATTTGAATGAAACACTCTTATTTACACAGTTAAGTCTGGGGTGGTCAGGACAGCAGGTGGCATGAAACCAGCCTTGTGGATTTGGAAATGTGCAGCGGTCCTTGGCATCCTGTCACAGAGACCAATCCCCAGGAGAGCACGGCAGCAGTGGGCAAGGGGAGCCAGAGGGCAGACAGTTCCCCTGGTTTCTATCTTCATTCTTCTTCACTTTCGTTTCCCGGGTCCAAATCAGAATCTCCGTTTAATTCCTTGTCACTGGTCCCATCTCTGTCCTCTCCATTTTCCTCCTCCTCTTTTTCTTCAGCATCTTCATCTTCGTCTTCATTATCTTCTTCATCTGCATCTTCATCTTTCTCACTTCCTTGCTCTTCCTCATCTTCATCCCAATTATCCTGTTAGAAACATTAAGCAGAGAAAAAGTCACAAAGGCATCTTTCTCACAGAGTATAGGGAAATAAAGAAATATTTTGAGAGATCAGTTACTCACATCAGAATCCTTATCTGCTATTTCATCATCAGACTCCTCTTCAGAAGACTCTGCAGGAATGGAGGATAAACATTTTAAACCGCATCCTTAATTTTGTGAACAAAGCAGGAGACACAACTCCAAAACGTAATCATTCTTAAATTTTCAAAGCATCATTTTCAGCCTGAGGAACCACAGGTAATGATCTTATCTACATAAAAATAGTATTAATCCTTTAACATCTCATAGAAAGGGAGAACATATCAAAATTCTGAAAAATCTCATCAAAAATTAAATAATCTGAAAAACAATATAATTAAGTCATCGACATAAAAATGGAGGCTTGGCGAAAAAGAATTACCATTAATTTTTTAAGTTTAATGGAACCTCTATAAACTCCATAAAGAAATGACGTTCATTATAGAGCGGAGTTCAGGTCTTTATTCATAGGGTTGCTATGTATTCAACTTGAGGACACTTAACCACTGCTAAGTGATATTAGTGTTGCTATATGGTAGAGGAACATTCTTTTTCTTTGTACATCACTCCCTGTCAATTTGCTGTACTGTGGTAATGTGGGTTTGCTGTGACACTGAACTGTGTGCCATTGGGGTATCAAATACCATAATGGTTAACCGGTGTGGACAGTACTTTGTGGAGCTCCCAGTTGTACGACAGGTTTGGAAGCAGGAGTGGCATCTACTTCCTAAACTACATGACTATGAAAACTCTATGAACTTGGAGTTATACAAAGGCATTAGGTCTGTCGTTCACAGAGTCGCTATGAGTCGTGCTCAACTCAATGGCAATCAACAACAAATAAAAGAACTGACTGTGGAATGACCATTAATTGATAATGAAACTGTTCAGTAAGTGGCTTTGGGAAATAAAGTCTTTAGACTGTGCATCACTATGTTCCATGCACTCTGATCAAAATGTTTTACACCCAAAAGCATTTTACTTATCTTCATAGCATGAATAATAGATGAACAAGCACAGCGTTGGTATAATATGAAAACTTATCAGTATTGAAATTTTTTACTTAAAAAAGGCTTGACTTAAAATTGACTCAATGTAAAATGCTTGACAGTTTAACCGTCTCCTCCTGTAAAGATGAGACATTGAGTTCAACATGCTGGAAAAACCAGGATATGTCGAACTCAACTTGATGGGAGTGGATTTTCTGGGTATAAGGAACAAACTAAATAACAATAAGATAAAGCAATGGTAAAAAATTATAAGGTAGGGTAGGACAGAAAGAAGTTGCCCGGTCTCTTGACCAAGTCCTTGTTACTCCTCAAAACAGGAGGGAAGGTTTAGAGAGTTACAATCAAATCTGTATCACTGATCAAGACTGGGTCCTAATATAAACCTTTTAAAGAGCAGCTTAAGGAGGACCAGGAAAGCTGTGTGCCTTAGTCTACAGCAAGTTACACTTTAACCCAACAGCTGGGGGGTGGGAAGTCTCATGCAGACTGCCCACGTGAACAGCAGCCTTCCAATGCTCTAGAACAATCTGGTGTAGCACTAAAAATGGTAACCAGTACAATGTGGAAAAAACCTTAAGAATACACTACTTTTGTTCTTTACTTTAATGAGACTACTCTTTAAAGCTTCATTTCTCTTTGTGATATGGGCTTATTAAGAAACCACTCTTAAATTCTATATATGAAGACCAAATATTACTGAAGACTTTGTATTTATTAATAGTGTTCCCTGATAATCTGTCAATATGGTAACTATACATAAGTGGATTACTAAATGATCTTTTCTTTAAAACTCATTTTTTATTTTATAAAATAACATGTACAAGAATGGCTGAATGAAAAATCAGTGTTTAATAACTTTCACCCAAATCATTCCATAAAAATAAAAAATTCCACTTACATTTATTTCAAAATTCAATAAAAAGACAAGAAAGAAAGAAAAGACCAAAACTGCTATCAGGACACATTCCAAGACTTGCTCTCAAATAAAAAAGCCAAACTGAAAAGAAGAAATGGTAACACCATGGTCCCTCAGAGCAAAAAATCTGATTACAGGGGTTTTATAAGTCTAAAATGTTCTTTCCTTGACTAATTTTATCTGGCTTTGTGAACAAGGCTATTTAGGTTCTAAAACATCTAAACTCTTTACATAAAACAAACATGGTTTCTTCAAAGTAGAAACCTCTGGGCCTGACAGTGGTTTCTGTTTAAGATTTTTTTTTCTTTTATTGTATTATTTTTACGTGTACCGTCAAATCAGATCTGACTGGTACAGGAGGAGATTGCCCCCTCCTTCTCCAGCAGAACATCTGGTGGATTTGAACCGGGTACCTCTGGGATTGCAGTGCAGTGTCTTGCCACTAGGCCACCAGAGCTCCCTAAGATCTTTTTTTAAAAACAAAATCCAATTTAAAAGTTATTAGTTTATTC
>NW_006399759.1:3284831-3313910 GCF_000299155.1 Elephantulus edwardii
GGGGGTTGTGTGTGTGTACACCGTCAAATCAGATCTGACTGATACAGGAGGAGATTGTCCCTCCTTCTTCAGCAGAGCATCTGGTGGTGTAATGGAGAATCTTAACACAACGTGGATCAAGTACAGGGCAAAGATAAAGTCTTTAAACAGAAGGAAAGAATGTTACTCTAAAAATTAGGAACTCCTCTGAAGTGAATACAACCCTTTTTGTGCCAAATATAAAGGTCCTGGGCCTTGGTTTTTGGTTTTGTTTTTTTGTTTGTTTCTATAAATTTATTATTCATTTCAATGAAATTGACCTTGTTTTTAAAATCCTGGTTACCCAATGGTTAAGCACTCTGCTGTCACCAAAAGGTCAAAGGTCTGAATCACCAAATGCTCTTCAGGAAATAGCCTAGGGCAGCCTGTTTCATAAACACTAACAGCACTCAAACACTCTCTGCTCTGAAGGGTCACTCTGAGTTGAGATAGATTCTGTAACAGTATAATTGGTTTTAACTGGGTTTGCTCCCCAACTCAACTCAGTCCCAAGCGCATCAACATGGGTTTCTTTCCACTGTGCTGAGACCTTTGAAAAAATGTTGAAAACAGGCACAACCAAACTTTCCTTCTGTCCAACATCCAGAATCATCAAGCTAAAGAATAAATCCTGATTTACCAATTTCTTGCCAAAGCTTTCAATGTTCAGGCAAAAAGAAAATAGTATTCTTCTCTCCTATCAGATCTAAAAGTTTCAGCATTAAACAATTTGATTGTTTACTCACTTGTGTGATTAGAAGAATGAGCTTTCCATGAAGGTGGGAGAGTTTCTGGAAAGTTCTGACTCTGCTGTCCATTAACTGGTATAGTGTCCTCAGCTGAGATACCAGGTCAGGTAACTGGAGAGGGAAAGGTAGTCTGTAATACACTGCTCACTGGGCTTGGGGTGGGGGGTGAAGGGGTAATTTGTGATTTACTTCTCTCCCATCATACAACTCTGCAAACACACCAATCACCCAGCACTCCCATCGCAAAGGCATTGTATTGTCAGCTCACAAACCATCCCAGCAGCAGCAGAAGCTGTGAAGAGTAAAGCCTGCACATCTAAGGTGTCCTTGTCCCAACAGCAAAACACAGTACTGGTTTGTTTGTGGGTTTTGTTGGGTTTTTTTGTTTTTGTTTCACAGTACTGTTTTTAAAACTAACAATTTAAAAGCTAAGAAAAGAAACAGAAGGATGAACTTTTTGTACTGATTAAATAAATGATGGCAGACAAATAAACATAGAAAAGACACCAACAGGGAACCCTTCTGGATCTAAGCAGCATGAGGCTCCAACAAGCTTCCCCAAGGAAGCTTTTACAATCTCAACCTTTAAAAAGGCCAGAGAAACATAACAATGGAAGCCGACCCTCAGGGAATGCTGCTTTATTGGAAGTATTTTTGTGAACTTATTTTGCTTTCTCGGTTATAATTGTTTGATTATATATAAAGGATTAAGAGACAAGGAAGAATGAATCCTGAAGAAAAGAAATTATGCTCATCTTGATAACCTCAAAATTATGATTTAAACAAAAGAGGGGAAATGAGGGAAGCCGAATATCAAATTTACTAAAAGTTGTTATGTGCCATCGAGTCGTTTGCGACTCATAGCGACCCTATATACAACAGCCCTAAACCGTGCTCTATCCTGTGCCAATCTCATTGCCTCTGACAAACCCATCCCGATTTCCCCAGTCACTGAATCAATCCACCTCATAGAGGGTCTTCCCCTCCTGCGCTGTCCCTCTACTCTACCTAGCATGATGTCCTTCTCTAAGGACCTGTCTCTCCTCACAACATGTCCAAAGTATGTTAGATGGAGCCTCAGAATCCTTGCCTCCAAGGAGTAGTCTGGTTTAACCCTCTTGAGGATGAATCTGTTTGTTTTCTTGGCAGTCCATGGTACATTCAATACTCTTCTCCAGCACCACAGCTCAAAGGCGTGAATGGATGGAAATCCAAAATCTCTGTAAATGTTCATTAAAATTGTTTTAAAAAAAAAAAAAACAAAAACAACAAACTAATTTGTTTCTCTGGCAGACATCACAATTCAAAGGTGTTCTCTCTTATTCCCTGTACAACTTTTGCATGCATATGTTGGTATGTGCCCCTACTTAAGGCCCATATGAACAACGAATCTGGACCCTGTGCTATCCTCCTGTGCTGTCATGACTAACTCTGTGATGCTCAAGCCTCTGTCTGCTGCAGTCACAGTGTCAATCCACTTTGTGGAAGGTCTTCCTCTCTGAAAATAGCAAGGCGTGGGTAAGGCAATCTTCCCAAACTAATACACTGCAACTCCAGCTTCCTTGGGTTGTTAGGGATCCACGCAAAAGGAAATTTTTAACAAATTCCATCTTTTTCCATTTACCAGGATACCTAATGTTTCAGTCTTGAGATTTTTGTGTGAAAGGTTCTGAGGGCTGCAACTTTTGATCTTTATCAAAAAGTGTCAAATCCATCTCTCTCTCTTGTCCAGAATAAGGATCATTTGTGTCCTCACAAGATACTTTATTCCAGGAACAGTGACAAAATTAACACACCAGGAAAAAATGTGAGTGTACAACCTTTCCACAACTTAGTTACAGTTTTATAAATGAACACCTGAGATACACATAAAATGAAGGCAATTTCTCTTGTAAAGGTTATATGTGTAGGAAAACACTGATGTCAAATAATCAAATTTACCTTCTGTCTTTACTAAATTTTTTCAAAGCTCCCCTAAAGAATACATAGTACTTTATGAATACAGTATCTATCTACAAACCAGAGTACTGAAAAGCAAGGATGGCCATGGTCTTCACAATTACTTGTTATGCATCAGAGAGCTGGATAATGACTACGGATGACAGAAGAATTGATACCCTCCAGTTGTGGTGTTGGAGTCTTGAACATACCATGGACTGTCAAGAAAACTGGTCTGTCTTGGAGAGGGTGAAAACAAGTTCCTCCTTGGAGGCTAGGATTTTGAAACTCTGTCTCACATGCTTTGGGCACATGGCCAAGCAGGAACAAAGGAGAAGAAGACCCCTGATGAGATGGACTGATACAGTAACTGGGGCAATAAGGGTAGGTGTGCCATAATCAGTGAGACTGGCTTTCAAGCTGCTATACACAGGGTGGCTATGAGTCACACGTGATTCGATGGCATATAAAAACAACAACAACATCTACAAATCAGGAGGGGAAAACCAATTAAGGAAAGACAACAGCAACATGACAAAAGAACTCATGTCATGGTACCTGGGCAAATAAAATCTCTACAATCTCTAAAGAGAGCAGGTGACAATTTGAAGGAGAGATGAAGAGAAAATTATCTGTTAAGTCTTCAAGTCAACCTTTACCAAAGAACTCTTACTCAGCAACTACAGCTGAAAATACTTACAGTGGATAGATAAGATGCATGAACCATTAGCACACATTTTAGCCACTGGACCATCAAAGCAGCACTAGAAAAAAAAATTCAAGTCAACGAGTGTTCAGTCATACAACTCAGTTACACTATCAGAAAAACTAGACAAGGTCTGTTGTTTGCATGACCTCTGGGAGACACAGTCTACTCAATGGCGCATATTTTTCAGAAGTTTACACATACAATTCTTCACTATTGCAACTCAATATTTTAATTTCTTTAGTTTTTCACCTGGAGAAATCCCAAATGTTCCCTTTTGGTTCTCTCTCTCTCTCTCTCTGTGCGCGCGCGTGTGTGAATTGAAAATTAAGTTTAGTGTACTGACAATTCTCATACTTCAATTGCCTTTCAATTTCTAACACTTTGTCATCAATATGATTTTAGTTGAAATTATTTATAGTACCAAGATATCAGAAAATAAGTGTCCACAAATATTGTCCCTTCTCACTTGCACTCACTCCTCTGTCACATCTCAGAGAGGAAGGTGGTGGAACTTGGAACTCTTGGAACCGGTGGAAGCTAAGCAGACTCTAACAGAGCTAGAGTCTGAGCCCAAGCATTTGGGCTCCCCAAACTTTCATGGCAGATACCACTGTTATTTCTGCAGTTTCTCCAAAATTTTGTGACATGTCTAGGTTCACATGGTCGTTCTCATCGGCACAACAAACCAAGTAAGTCACCATGAACAGGAACAGAGAGAACAAGACTAACGGAGTCGAGAGAAGCAGACCAACGTTCCCAGTGCAACAAATCAAGCCGAACTCTAGCAACACAGACCAAGAACAGACCAAGAGAGCCCCCACCAGTATCCACTGAGCACACCCATCCAAAGGGACCCCCACCAAAGCCTCCCTGGCACAGTGAGCCGAGATCCCTCACCAAAACCAACGGAGAACACAAGACCAATGGAGTCCCAAATAACAATTACAGAGAGTACCAGACAAAGGGAACACCCAATATCATTTAGCATCACACCAGAAAGGCTTCCAGGTAAACTTAGTGAGATCATCAGCCCAAGGCTGCTGGCACTACAAACCTAGCAATCTTCTATCAGCACCAGGCAAGGACATCGGGCCAACAGAGCCCCCAATACCAAGAAGCCAGAACACCAGACCAACAGAGTCTCCCACCCACATCACACCACAGAGCCCAAATAACAATTATTGAGAGCACCAGACCAACAGTGCTCCCAATATCATGTAGCACCAGACCAGCACAGCCTGCAGCTAAATTAGCAGGTCCTTCAGGCCAAGGCAGCCTCCACCAGTCTTCCCACTGCTGGTGCTACAAACCTAGCAACCCTCTACCATCACCAGGTGAGGACATTGTGCCAACAGTGCCCCTAAGACCAAGAAGCCAGAACAGCAGACCAAAAGAACCTCCCACATCACCAGACCCCTCACAAAGCCTCCCAAGTACAACAAACCCAGTCAGCCCCCACCCAAAACCAAGCGAGATCAGAGCAATGCAGCCCTCAACAACACTAAGCCAGAACACGAGACCAATGGAGCACAAAATAACCACTACTGAGAGAACCTGACCTACGGGGTCCCCACCAAAACCTCCTTGGCACAGCAAACCAAGCCATCACCCACCGACACCAACTGCATCAGACCAATGGAGCCCACAATACCACACAAGGGAAACACTAGAGCAACATTTGTATACTGTTACTCTGTTTCTAATCACATTATTTAATGATAAATATAAAAAGCAAACAAAAAAAATTGTAAAAGTAAACTGGGTACAAATTACAGTCTGTGAAGAGTATAATAAATAAATAACTACTAACTTGATAGTGTTTTCATTCCTTCACTGAATCTATTTGAGATTCCTGCTGTACTTCCTCCCCTCATCTGAAATACAGCAGTGACTACTGAATCAGATGTGACTTGGGGACAGTGGCTGTGGTTTGTTTGGTCCTTTCCAATGTGCCACAGTGGCATAGTATGTTAATGTTGGACTTCTCCACAGTTCACTCAAACCCATCAACCACTCTAAAAGAAAGGATGAGGCAGTTCACTTCTGCCAAGATTTACCCTTGGAAACCCAAGGAGTCGCCATGAGAGGAACCTACTCTATGGCCATGTTCACGTGCATTTGGTTCTTTTGTCCTCTCTCATAAAACCAAGGAATAAGTTCCCAATCTGAGCTCCAAAGGTTTGCAAATCAAACCCTTTTGCCTCGGGAAGGAGAGTGTGACAGAGTTGTAGAGACAGGTCCCAAGTAAATGGCAACAACCCATCTGGATTTCCTCTGCTCATACTGTAGCACCATCTGTCCCCACACCAGCACAGGGCAGCAGAGAATGGGAAAGATTCAGGTGCTTATCATAGTAACTTCTCAGGAAGGAAAAGACCAAGGAAACGGAAGCAGGACAAAACCCCTTTTCACTACACTAAACAGTCATGGACAAGACCACATTCACTGCTACATAATAAACTGATACCAAGGCATTAATATTCCTACAAACTGGGCCCAGCCAATTCTGCATACTATAACCCACATTTGATTCAGTGACAAATATAAATAGTAAAGATTCCCACTACAACATTAATAGGCAACTACAGAAAAAAAGTGTATCTCAATCTGGCCTAATTCATTTATTTTTTTCAGCCTTCTTCTTTTGGAAAGGTAACAGAGGAAGTTTCAGAAAGGCAAGCCTGTATTTGTAGACGCTGATACCACCATAGCACAGGATCTTATCACATTACAAAAGAAAAAAGATCTAAAAGCTTTGTTTTTTATCTAAAATACTTCCTTCGTGTCTTAAGCAGATTACCAGAGGTCACTAAATTCTAAGACAATTCTGTATGTGTACCATGGCAGTTTTAAATCATTAAATTTGCCAAATTTAAGTGACCTGACAATAAAGTGGAAATAACTACATAGAACTCGAAACTTAAAAACAAACTAACAAACAAAAATCAACCAAAAACATAATAAAATCTTAAGAAGTATTCATCTTTAAAGAGTTAAAGGAAAGAAAAAGTAATATTTGACACTTAATGAGTTATTTCTCATGCTGCAGACAGCTCAATGTTTAAACAATAGCCTAAAACATTTAAAAAACAAATCCACTATAAAAATCTTACCTGTTAGGATGTCCTTGTAACCTCTTTGTAAGCTGGGGAAGAGAAAAGCACTATTAGCAACAGCACTTTAGAAACTATAAATCTCCATAAATTCCCAAGAGAAAGCAATGGCTGGGTTATTTAAAAAAAAAAATCCTATCTAATTACTGGTATATTCAAGAAATACATTTCTACAATAAAAGTAATTAAGGGCCAGGTGCCCCCAGACTAAGAGTTACACATGTAATGTCCAGAATAAGCAGTTACAATGGAAAGGAGAAAACAGAGTGTGACTTTTAATATATATGACAATATGCTGGATTACATGTTTTAAAAGGTGATTTTATGGTATATGTATTGTATTTCAACTTTTAAAATACAAGGAAAACCATCTAGTCTACTCAAAACAAATTTTGCCAGTATTCTTAAGCGTAACTAACAGTTGTGTTATGTACCACAGATTCGGAATTGATTCTTAGCTGATTGTCCAGCTGAGTTTTGGGAGGCAAGAAATCTCATGGCAGGAGACTGCTCATCTTTCTCCCACACAGCTAGTGGCTCTGAACCAGGTGCCTTTGGACTAACAGTGCCATTCCTTACCACCAAGTCACAGAGCTCCCAAGGACTCTCAAATACAGAAATTTTATCAGAGATTCATCTATTCATAACATTATATTATCTAAATATAATGCAATAAATGAGCATTTTAAACAAACAGAAGTCAAGTGTAATTGCTAATCAAGGAATCCATAACTGTTATTAAACTAATTCACCTATAAATAAGATTACTTAAATTAGTACCAAGACAATTCATACAATACTTGAGCATTTTAAACAAATATAATGCAAGTTTAATTACAAGGAATCAAATTTATCTTTAATTTTTGTAACATACTCATTCTTTAAGATAAACTACTAATTACATATGGATTCCAAAGAGACTAAAGAGGGAATGTTCCCTTAGGGTTGTTAATTATAAAATCATATGACTTCAACATATGAGAAACTTCAGTAAACAGCAATGTCACTGAATCCTGAATGTCTGGGGCTGAGCTTAGCATGAGATTTCTGCTATCCTAATTTCTCAGCGCCCTCAGCAACCAGACACAGGCTCCTGGGCAGCAGCATTCTCACGACATTTTTCATGTCCAGCTGCTAGCTCACCCTTTAACATTGTTAAACAGGGTTATGCAAGCAGTTATGCAAGTCAAGGCAGCCAATTGTCAGAAAAAGTAAATGGGAGTAAATCCCACAGATGGGATTTTAAAAAGGGAAATCAAAGCACAGTACAGACATATGGATGTTAAATTAGGGTACCTTGGTATGACATACAGGAAAAGCAAAAATAAAGGATTTAGAAGGGGAGCTCTGGTGGCCTAGTGGCAAGAAGCTGCACTGCAATCCCAGAGGAACACGGTTCGAATCCACCAGACGCTCTGCCGGAGAAGGAGGCGCAATATCCTCCTGTACCAGTCAGATCTGATTTGACGGTACATGCACACAAAAAAAATTAAAAAAGAAAGGATTTAGGGACTCTACATTGGGATTTCTAAAAACCATCACTCTCCTAAAGATGACAGTCTCCTGCACATACAACTATTTTATAGGTCACTCTAAATTTTCAAATACTTTTAGATGAATAGGAAATGAAGAGTAAAATATGAATGCCATTTCCTTTTAGTTGCCTTAGGAATCCATCAACTTACCATCATCCCTATTCATCTACTCTTCAATACCAGACTCCCTATTTATTAGAAATTAAATTTTCTAAACACTGGACCTTCTCCCCCAAATTCATAGCATTCCCCAGTGCAACTGAGTTGAATTTGACACACAGCAATACTAGAGGACAGAACAGAACAGCTCCATAATTTCCCCGAGGCTGCAAATCTAAAGGAGACTGTCACATCGTTTTGCCTAGGTGCTAGTTGGCATGTGACACTTAAGCCCAGTGCCACACAAAACCAAGCCCAGCACACAGAGTCAATGCTACGGCATGGTGATCCTTCACCAGGTCTCTGAGGCTTTAAACCTATAGGGGAGGAGACAGTCCATTTTTTCCTATAGAACGAATGGCAGATTGGTAGATTTGGATTGACGACCTATCAGATAGGAAGGCCACCAAGTGTTTATTAAATTCATAGTGTTACGATCTTAAAACAGAAAAAGCACTTAGTTACCTCTTGCAACAATGGAATTACAGCATGGAGGGGCATCCTTAACACAGTCTTCTTTATTAGATTTGTATTCTTAGTTTGAAGTACTTTCTATGGGAAAACAAAAATATTAAGATGAACATAATGAGAAGCTAAGGATACAACAAGAAAAATGGTTAAACAGCCCAGGGCAATAACTATTAAATCGATTTTAGCAAGGAAATGAATCTGAATAAAAAATATGTTTTCTGGCTACCAGATAGGTATAATCTTGATTTATCAAAAAAATTTAATATGAACGGTTTTCTTCTTTATAAATGCCAATGTCTTTAAGGACCAAATTTTCTTAAGATACAGAAAAATAACCTTCTACACATTTAAATACAGATGTACAGAATTTAGAAAACACAAGTTTCCAAAGTCATTTTATAACATTTGAGATTTAACTATAGAAGTGTGGCCCGAACACTGTAGAATTGCACTTAAAAAGCAATAAAACAAAAATTACTGGGGTAGTAGAAACTAGGGATAGATGTGGTAAAGAAATGGGAAAGGTTTAATGAGGACTTGAAAAGATGGGGAGATAATAGATGAATGGCAATTAATAATATAAAATATAATGAATTATATAAAACACAATGCGGATAAATGAAACAACAGATACGATTTTATGAAACACAATACATACACAAAACATGATGTGCATACTATGCAAATCAATAAATGTTTTTAAAAAGCAATAACCTTTTCAACAGAAATTTTAATTTTAAAGATATTTTTTAAAAAAATTTCAAAACATCAAACATTTAAATCAAACCTTGAGCCAAAAGAATGATAAATATGCTAAAGTAAGATATGTGACTTTCTGGGCCTTGTTAACAAAAACTCCCACAAATTCTTTCATACTCTGCTACTTTACAAGACATGACATGTAATATGCAGGGGGACTCAGAGCACCAAGAGAAATGAGAACAACTGGCCTTTACCTGGAGCCTTGACTACACAAGAACTCCAAAAGTACTAAATTAGTCTAAGAAGGGAAAAACCAAACTTCTGTGAAGCTATTATATTTGGGGTTTATAATGACACAGATGTATTAATGAATTAATTAAAACAAAAGAATATACAAACTGGCACTGCATTCTTAGAAAATCCTGCGTCATCATATAACATACACTAATAAATATGTGCATTTAATTTCTAAGCACAATGGATCTGGATTTACTTGCAATCCCTAGATCCTAAGGGAATTTTATGCAAATAACTTTAGTAAACACTTTTCATTTTTCACTATGCTGAAAATCTATTGGTAATGATAAACTGAAAGCAAAATGGACTTTAAATCTGTGTCACAATGATCATTTACTCAGTCACTGTTGTTCACTAGAACGAATTCCTAACTGAAATCTAGTGGGTTTCAAACCCTGGTGTATTCGAGTCACCAGAGGTGCCTACTAGGCATTAGGGCTCTCACTTTCATAATGATATGAGGAAAATAATAACCTCACTGGCCTTTTTCTTGGTGAACACCAAGGAACTAGTTTTCTGAAATTTGGTAAATGAGGTAATAAATCATTTCTTAATCCCGCATTCCCTAAATAAACCTTAGTAGTGTTGTCCTTATGTTCCGTTGAGTTACCTGCAACCCACAGCGACCTTACTTGCTATGTATAGTAGCTCTGAACCCTGACCTGTCCTGAGCCAGTCTCACTAATTCCGACACCAACCCCACTGTCCCAGTCACTTCATCAACCCGTCTCATCCGGGGTCTTTATCTCATGCGGGGTCTTTATCTCCCGCACTGTCCCTCCACCCTTCTGAGCATGATGTTCTTCTCCAAGGACCAGTCTCTCCTGAGAGGAGAGGTAGGACAGAGTCTGAAAACTCAAACCATGAACCAGGTAATAAATATAAATTGCCACTACTGTCTAGTGATAAAAAAGTTTCACTGCCAACCTAAAAGCAGGCTGTATGAAGTCACCAGCTGCTGTTCAAGAGAAAGTTGGCAAACTCCTCCTGTGCAATTTAGTCTCAGAAAAGCCCCTGGATGGTTGGGTAGCTATGAGTCAGTTCTGACTCAACAGCAGGCAACACTATCGAAAGAAAAGACAGGCATTACAGAGCTCCTGATAGAAGGACTCATCTATAAAGTGCTCTCACCACAAAGATTCTAACAGGAATTTCTCCAAGCTTCGAGAGCTAACAGAGGACATATTAAATGACACCACAGAAACAATTTCTACAAGACACATCGTGCTTCTCCAAAACAATAAACTGCAAAGGGTATATTATATATTACCCAAATACAGTGTGAGCTCTTTACTGGGCTCCTAAGTAAAAGACAACAACCAAAAAAAATCAATAACTTTAAAGTACAATTGACAATCAGGTAATATAAACATTAAATGGATATTTGATGATTTTAAGGAATCCTTTAAGGTATGATAATATTTTTAAACTTTTTTTTTAAGGAAATATTTATGGCTGAGACATGTATGAAACTTGCTTCACAATAATGAGGGAGTGGTGCAGCGGAGAGATGCTGGCAGGTGAGAGGAAACAAGATGGAGAGTGTTAGTAACTGGTTCATTTGGGTAACTAGTTTATGAGGACCACTATATTATTCTACTTTTATAACTGTTATATAACTAATTTTATAGCTAATCTTTCTTAATAAAAATTTACAGGAGGAGAAAAGCAAATAGATTTGCTGTGACTATGGAAGAAGGCTTTAAAGAATAGTTCAGCTGGCAATGATGACCAATAGGTTGTATTGCATTTCAGTCATTTTCAAGTGCTTCTCTAGTTTCTTCCCCAATCTTTCCTTAGCTTTCTAGTGCAATAGCAAGCTAAAATAACCCCCAAAACACAAGTAATTTTGGTTTTGTTTTTTTTGTTGTTGTTGTTTTTTGTTTTGGTTTTTTTTTTTTCCCCAGAAATCCTAGGTTCCCTCTATAATTTTACAAAATTATTTTAAAACAAAAAATGTAAATATTTCCATTTGGACCAAAATATAAATGAGAGAAATACTATTCATAGGTGTGGGTAATATTAAAGACATATCTATACTAACTGTACTCATATTACCGTGTATCAATCACTAATGTAAACTTTAAACATCTAAGTAAGTAGGGTTTAAAGCAATTGTTTTTAAAGATTTAAATATGTTTATCAGAAAACTGTCAAATTTTAGAATGAGACAAAATTAAGTAACTTCATACAAGCAGTCAGCAACTTACAAACACAGGAATTATTCGAAGTTTCTCCCTGTGAGTATTTTATAAACTCATCCCCAACGCTCTTAAATCTTTCCCCTCAAAACCTCCTACCCATTGCCAAGGTTCACCTCACTGCCCCTTTCACGGCCAGAGGGATATAAGTTTCTGGAATCCAGAGTTAAAACCCAGGAACACATTTTCCTACAGAAAAAAATATAAATTGTGATCTAGAATGCTGAGTATCATAGTTCAGCTATACTATGTTTATAAAGGCTTCTGTGATTAAGCCTACAAACCTAAAAAACATTCAGATTAATATTTCTATGAGAAAATGCATTCCAGGTTCAAAATAACCCAACACGATCCCTTTGTAGGTTGGTGACTGCTTGCGTGTTGTCACTAAGTGATATTTATTTGAATAAATTGGTAAAACATTAAACTCAAATCAGCAATACAAGATTATTTTTCACTCTAATAGTCACTTTCTAAGAAAACTATCATTTTCACTATACTAAAAAGCTGTTTTAATACTTACATTTAACATTTCAAAATCATTACTTTCTAAACCCTGGGTGAGAAGAACTGGAAAGCTATTTGTCTGTGGAAGGTTATTTTTTTCTTTTTTTGAATCTATATCCATTGCTCCCAGGCGTTCTTCAATGCTGACCTAGGAACAGAAATTATCTGGTTAATGTCAACTGCACTGTTATCAAGGCAGAATGATTAGTAAGACAAGGTTTAAAGTCGTTTATTCAAATTAGTTTGTGCCAGTGTCCAAGAGTCAAAAACAGACTTCCTAATACCCTTAACCCTGAAAACCAAAACATGTCGTTTTCTCCCATTCTAACAGAATGGCACTGTGATGCCAACGTTGTTGTTGTGTGTCACTGAGCTGGAACAGACCCAAAGTGGCCCCTCCAGCAGGTTTTCAGAGGCAGTCAGTCCACAGGAGACTGCCCAGCCTCCTCCTTGAAGCAGATGGTGGGTTCAGAGCACGTGCCTTGGGATGGCACAGTTTACCACTAAGCCATCAGATACAAATAAAAGCACCTGTAGTACAAGTATCCAGATTCTAGTAGAGGGAACAACAATAAAAAAAGAGTTGCCCAAGAAGCACATGATTTTAAAATGCAATTCATAAAATCCCTGCTGCATGATATATAGATTGTCTGAATGTTATAACGAACTTTTCTGACAGATATTTGATATTATTTCATTTACAACACAAAAGTTTCAATTGTACAAAACTCAACATGAGCTAAAGGAAGCCTAATAAACCATGTTCTTCCAGCTCTTTCAAAATTTAAGTCAAAATAAAAATATTCAATTATTAAAGAAGCAAAACAGATATGCTTTGGTCAAGTCTGATATGTCGAATTCTCCTAACCTATGAAAAACAAAAAATCATGGGAAAGAAATTAAAAGACTAGATCTAGAAAAAGCTAAAGAAGATCTAGCACTTTATTTATAAACTCATATCCTATCACTTAAGTATAATTTAAGAACAGCAATATTACCCTCAGCCCCACTAACTCAAGAAGGACCTCTAATACTAGATAAAACTGATCTACAAAAAAAACAGCTGTTGAAACATCTATCTCTACTAAAAAAAAAAAAAGTTAAAAATCTAGATTTCTACAGAATGTGAATGGGCAATGGGAAAAAAGAACACTACACAGACAAGTATAGGAAAGCTGTGAGTGTTGAGAAAACTTCTGAGTCCAATGAGAGATCAGAATGATGGTCAACAAGCACTGACTAAGCCAGGACTGCTCAGACAGCCAAGAGAAAAGAGGCATCATTGGAACTCAGACACGTGCGAAACCCAATGAACGTCATCATGGCACGTCCTGGCTTCATTTATGCAATCGCATGTCAGTCAGATATTAATAAATCGTAAAAAAGTATCCTTTTCAGTTACTAAAAACTCCTATCATTCTACTAAACAGCCACCAACTCCATTCTTAAAAATGTCACAAGTTGGAATTTCAGAGAATACACTTAAAAAAAAAAAAGTAGAAATACCACCATTAAGTTTCTGAAGTTTCAACTTTGGCTCGAAACGATATATATTATTACAATCTTAAATTTTAAACTCAAACAAAGATGCGAAGTCATCATTTTACCTCATTGCCCCCTAATTTCCTCTTGGTCTCTAAATCCTCAGTCTGTGGAGTAACAGGCTTGCTAGGGGCACGATGCCCAGGAATCCCAGGCACCAGGACTTTTGCCTCAGAATTCATCACTGGTGTTCTCACCTGTTAAAACAGGAATGGCAGTGGTGGACAAAAGGAAATCATGGCTTCATCATTCCATTACTTATCCATAGTGAAAAAACAGACAACATATAAAAACGTTTTCAGTATTAATATAATGTGAATGGGAAAGAAACTGTAACTCAATCTGCCAAATAAATTTTAAAATTAAAATCTGAAAGCCCATAGTTTTAAAGCTTATAATAACACTTATTATTAAATCAGAGGGAGGGGGAAAAAGCTAGAGATTATACAAGGACATTCTAGTTGAAAAAAAAAGAGGGTTAAGCTGCCCACTTTTTCGACAGCTTCATGTATTTACCTCCAGTAATCTAACTGCCAGAAATGCTCAGACAGCCAAGAGAAAGGTGTCATCACTGAAACTCAGCCAGACGCGAAACCACATGGATGTCATCATAGCATGTCTTGGCTTTCCTTTTCTCATTAAACTTCTACTCATATAATAGCTACATGTAGCTTCCATTAATACTAAAGTCCAGGCTCATCAAATTTTTATTTCTTTCTAAAACACAGGATCCCTCTCCATCAAACTACTTGCAGAAAATTAAAAATTGTCATTTTAAAAAGTATTTCTTAAAAATAGCAATCTAATTAAGCCCAAAACATCACCCTTGAAAGAGTGGCCCAGCATATGCTTCACTATCCAAACAAAAGTCAGGGAACACGAGTAAAGGCTTTTTCCCCACATCCTTCTTTGACAAAACTCCAAACCATGCCAATTACTCCAAACCATGCTAATTACTCCAAACCATGCCAATTATAAACACATTTTCACACAGTTAAGTGTGAAGAAATGTTTTTCTTCAATGTCAAATCTACTATGCACTTACCTTTGTTATGGCAGTTTCTACTTTTGGGGCCCAGGAGTTTGAAATATCTCTTATTAAACACATATGAGGTTCTTTGGAGTTTAAAGCCTAGGAATATATTTTTAAAAGACAGGGGAAGGATGGAGGAGAAAAAAGTGTCAAACAAAGCAAGTGGAACTAGAAATAAAATCAAACACATAACCAATCATGTCTTTCCTGAGCACCATACATATATATGTAATAATAAATTAAAGTGAAGCTTCAACACAAAACTGGTAGTCACATACCAAGTAAACTTTCTCAAGCACAAAATATACTTTCTTGTCATGAACTGCCTAAAATGTTCACACTTAAAATATTTGAAGATAAATTTTTTAAAATACTTTTATTTTAAATTTTATTTTAAAAAATTCTTTCAAATTTTACACAACTCAAGATTTAAATAAAGAAATCGCCCTATAAAGAGTAATGTGTGCATATACCCACAAAGGAACAAGCAACCTGTCTTAAAAACTTCACACTGTTACTGTTTTCAAAAGCCAATCAGAGATAGCAAGGCTCATCAACAAGATGACGTAGAGTAGGTCCTGATATGAATGTTTTCCAGTAAACAGCAAAACTGGAAAAGCCAGGTGCAGCAAAGTACCTATGTTTCCATTTATAGATTAAGGTTATATGCAGTTTTACATGCTCATATGATCAAACACTGTCACTGGAGGAATAGAGGTAACATGAAATGGAGATTTATACTTCATTTTTTCTCCTTTTTTACTAAACTACACCTAAGTGTTACTAGATTAAAATTATTTTTAAAAATCAACCAAAGTGTGGGATATTCCACTCAGTCTCCACGAGAGTTTGAATGCATGTATTCTAAAATGAATGCCTAAGAATCGTCTATCATTAGACATACTCATTACTAATAACATTTAAAAGAATTTGTAATAAAAATGTTCAATTACTGCACTGCCAATACATTACCACTTAAACTAAAATGGTAAAGTGTTACTATTAATGGTTCTTTTATTAGGAGATTTCCTTTTGTAACTGGGCAAAATTCACAGCAGAAGTTACACATGTGCTGATGGTAACCATGAAGTACAACTGGTTACTGAACCCTTGAAAAAGCAGTTGCTCCAAAATGAGATGCAGTATAAATGTAAACACACCAGATCTATAGCAATTAATACCACACACAAAGAGATAACATCTCATTTTTTCTTTACAGTAACTAGTGTTAAACAATGTTCCTTGATATACTGAATTAAAGAAAATAATTGTGTTCTTATAATAAAAACCTCCAATGCAGGGTCTACTATTAAAGAATACATTATTCCTTTCAAATACTCCACTAAATAGAAGATGCATCAGTTTAAAATCATTCTTTTCTTGTTCACGGACATTTTGGTATCATACTTTACTTCAGAGTATCATCTACGTACCACTCGCTCAATGGAGGGCTGAAACCAATTGCCATACACAAGTAACAATGACATCTTGTCTGAGCAAAAGCCAGCTGCAAGAACTGGGATGGGTTTTGGTGTCAATTTCTTGCCTTTCCCAGGTGCTGCTATTTGAATTGTGCAGTTTGAAGTCAAAGGCTTTTTACAGAATCTATAAAGGAAAAATGTAAACAATTTAAAATCAGAGTAACTCATTAATTCTATGATAGTGACATCAACTTATGATTTCTTCAAGACTGACCAGGGTCTCTGGAACACTGTTATTTTGTACCACTGAGTCAGAACCAACCCATAGCTGACCCTCTGGTGAGTTTTCACAGGCAGCTAACTGAATGGGAGGAGACTGCCCATCATTTGCCCACAGAGCAGAGTGTGGCCTCAAACCTTGTGCCTTGAGACTGCAGCACAATTTCTTGCCACTACACCACCGAGCCCCCTTCTGGAACACTAGTGTTTCTAATTAAAACTTCAACACCTAATACTCAAAACTTTACTCCCAAGATAGGTCCTAGAGATCTACTACTCTTCTAGTCCATCATGCCAGACTTCACAAGAAATCTATGTTTTGGGGGTCCCTCTCATCATCCAGAGCTTCACAACTCCCATCTGGCTCTGCATCAGCCACCTCCATTTGTCCCCCAACTCCCTAAAGCCTCATCATGACTTGTGGGATGCCCTGAGCAGCATCTTCTTGCTCTGTAACTGATGTGCCCCAGCTGCCTTACAGAATTGTGGTTGTTTCCCCCATCATGCCCTTTGGGCTAAGAGCCTTAAAGAAAGTGATCCTTGTTCCTCACAAGAGTAATACTTCAGGCTACCTCTTCCTGTGAGCAACTGCAGGTGATCTCACAAAATGGTTCGCTACTCACTTATTCCAGAAAATGCCACAAAATCGTGCATATCAAGAGGCTCAAAATCCAGGCTCATTTTAAGAACTCCCAGAAAACTGCCCAGGCCATGAAGGGCATCTGGAAATCCAAAGTTGTATCTCAAAGTTGTCACTTTGCAGAAGCGGTGCATGCTGATCCAGCGTTACAATAGTGGAGCTGGAAGGTGTGCCCAGGCCAAACAATGGGGCTGGACAAAGTATCGGTGGCCCTTAAAAAGACTGCCAAGTTTCTGCTGAATACACTTAGATGTTGATTCTCCGGTTATTGAACACATCCAGATGAATAAAACTCCCAAGATGGATTGCTACACCTACAGAGTTTATGGTTGCATTAAGCCAATCATGAGCTCTCCCTGCCATATTGAGATGTTCCTTTTTGAAAAGGAACAGACTGTTACTAAACCAGAAGAGAAGGTTGCTAGAACACAAAAGATCTCCCAGAAGAAACTGAACAAACAAAAACTTCGAGGTTGGGATTAAGTAATTTAGCATCAAATAAAAAAGTAATACTTCAGGAAAACAATTTCTTCCCCCTTCATCTCTAAAGCCTTGCCAAACATGAGCTACTTCTCCCTCCCCAACTCTGGATCATACTGCATATTTCATATGATTTCAATGATTCACTCACTATTTTACAGAAGGAACTCCTTTCTTAGTAGCTTCCCTAATCAGCACCTAGTCTAATGATCTAAAAAGGGGCCTCCCAGCTCTTTAATCTTCCTACTTTCACTGCATATCAAAAATTCCTCACACCCTAGACGCCTTACATACACTCAGTATAATCTCAATTTTTAAAATCTCACTACAAAGGACAAATACAGGTCTTCACTATAGCCCATGTATGAGCCTCACTAATTCTGGGACTTCCGGACATAAATATATAAAGAACATAGACCTATGTAAATAAAAATCTTAGGTGTTAGACATTTCTGTGTTAACCAAGCTTTACCTCCAGGTAACAGAAATTAATGCAATGGACTCATTTTAAAATCCATTTTTAACTAAACAACTAACTTAGAGTTAATGCTATGTTTACAATGGTGTTAAACCATTACAACTAAGGAAATCGTAGACTGAGTCAGTGACTAAACCTTATAATCAATTAATAATTACAATCTATTTTAGTCAATTTTTTCTATACATCATGAACACCATTAAATGGAATATACACTACTTTCATGATTAGTTTATTCTAGAGTTGGCAAACTATCTGTAAAGGGATAGGTAATAATTTTTGTTTTATAAAGCCTCCAAAAGTCTCCCTAGCTTGCTTATCTCTGCTCTGACTACAACATAAAAACAATCCTCTCTCTTTACAGACACACTCACTCTCTTATCATTCCCTACACTGCTCTGCTTTATGAGGTCACAAAGATAGACATGAAAATTTTACATTACCAGAGTTCACAAGCATGTCTTCAACTTAGCTACATTCTTCTAGATCTTATCATTGGAACAATCAATAATGACTAGATAAACATCAAAAAGAGCCACTCTAACTACAAATACATGAAAAAGAAATCCAGGGCTTCAGACTACTTTCACAACAATCTAAATCAAAAGTAATAGAACCATATCCGCAGTATCCACGGGACTGGTTTCTGAAGCCTCTGCACATACAAGTTGGAATCGGCTCCTACAGCTGGCCCTCCTCTGGGTTTCCAAGGCTGAGAATCAGATGGGAGGAGACTGCCTATCTTTCTCTCATGGAGCTGCTGTTGGTTTCAAACCACCAGGATTCAACTCCTGAAACACCATGCCACCAGAGTTCCCTAACCTACGTACAGCCTCTCAGACACTTTACCTCTAGATTATTCATATCATAATGTAAAGTTGATTGAATCCGTGGTGTGAGACCCACCCATAGATATAGGGCGATTCATACTGTATAGGATGTATATCTTTTCTTACATACAATAACAATTCAAACAGAAAACATCTTATTGAAAATTTTCATACTTACCCATTTAATATGTGTTCAAAAAGATGAACCTGACCATCTCTGCAAACAACAGCTAATTTGACAGGCTGAAAGAAAAATTTAATTACATTAAGATTACATATTACATATTATGTCAGCCAAATGAATAGATAATATACTTTCATCTTTAATCTAACTCATGAAAATTTACATTTTCCTCCTCACTCTTTTAAACCACCAGAGAAATATACAACTCATGCAAATAAGTTGCTAAAAAAAAATTGCTGTTATCAAAAAACTAAACATCTTGTTCAGACTGTAAGTAAATGTTAAGGCCAAAATGCTAAGTTAACATAGTCAAAAAGAATGCAACACTGAAAATGAATCAACAAAATTACTATCGAGCCATAAAGTGGCTAAATGGACAGTATGAGGCCAACCTGTCAAGAGCAGTCGGGATTGGTGAAAACATCACTCTGCATTGATCCTATCAGTGCTATTAACCTAGATGTCTGGATCCTCCTCTGCACCATACTCTGTCTCATAACAATCTTTACAGTTAATTTTAAAAACTCTGAAGCTTTCTTATAAAAGTTTAAATGAAAACTTAGCACAAACTCAAAGCACTTTAGAAAGGTTGCTATTTCTAATCACTGACATGGTATGGAGTATTCAAGATATAGTCAATACACTGATAAATATAAAACTTTTAAAAAGCTAACTTTGAATTGTGAACAATAAAGAATTTACTTCTATATTTAAAATTTTTTTTTAAATCTCATAAGATTAAAGATATTCTTGTTTTCCTTCAGCTATTTAGTAGGAAATTAAAGTTGCAAAGGACTATTTTTCTTCATCGAGTTTCTAAGTCCCCTTTCCACAGTTCCTACTGACAGAAACCCAAATCTAATTAACACCACTCAAATATCCAGATGAGCTGGTAACTTTGTAAGAAATCTAAGTAGAATCAATAATTTTATAATTTAAAATGACTGCTATACAAATGGTTTTATGTAATACACTAGAATAAGAATTCGTTTCCTAAAAAGAGGATGGAAATCACTTCCACTTCAAATGTCTACAAGTCTAAAAATTATTTTGATAATGTTAATGTATAATGTCAGTATTACTCTATGATCATTTACATTTAAAACCTGTCAGAAAAAGAAAGCAACAATTCCCTAAAAAGACTAGAAGCAAATTTTGCTATCTCCAGGGACGTAATGTTTATTATATAAATTACTTACATTTAGGAACTTAAATAATCACACAAATTTCTGTAATGCTGCAGGTACTTAAATAGTTAAAATAGGTAAATACCAAAAGTGTGTGCTTTTTAAAATAGTTTTCTATGATCAAAACACTGACTACTGTAAATGCATCCCAAGTCCACGAATAACTGAGTAAATTTTATAATGAATAATTATAATAAAACATGGGATTTCAAACTCAACGAAAACAAAAAAACAAAAACAAATCCTAAATCATTTCTATGATTTAGAGTGTTTGTGCAAAATATGCATTTCAAAATCTAGACGGCAAAAGAATCTAGATTGTGCTGAAAGTCAAGTGCTTTCATTGGGTGATTTTGAGTTCAAATCAAAATTTTGAGTAGCTTTAGTCAAATAGAAGCATCAGTAGGAAGCACTTTAAAGGCATCAGGAGAGCTAAATACTGAAGATATAGGTTAATTACATTGCCACACAAAATTAAGAAAAAGCTAAAAATACATCCTAAATACATTAGTTAGAATCTACAAGATTTTATTATAACAAGACAGACTCTGGTAGTAAAGAATCATACATGAAATATTTAGTAACAAAACACACCCCAAAATATCCTTATTAATCCACATAATATGGCCCTGAGGAAGAAAGATGGACAGTCTCCTCCCATGCGATTTACTGCCTCTGAGAAACACCAGAGGGTCAAGTATGTCAATTCCGACCAGGTGGTACACAACATCATCCATGGTATAACTACTAGTCTCTACTTGTCTGGGACAAAAGAAAAAAACACGGAAACACAAGATTCAAAGACTATTAGCCTAATTGGACTAACGTTGTACACAAACTTCAGATCTAGAGTGTGCCTCACCCTGCTGTAATCCAAGCACTGTGATCAGAGCCAAGACAGTCATAACGGAAGGAAAATGCGGAAAAGAAACCCAAAGTCCTTGTCAGACAAATATCAATCAGACTTCCTGGACCAGTTCAGACAGGACTTCCAAAGACTCCTTTGCAGAGTTATTGTTTAATTCTGAACTGAAAATAGTCCCAAAGATCATCTTTTAGTTAAATAACTGGCTGTCTCACAAAATAAAGATTATCACTCTCTGGGGGAAAAAAACAAACTTCTCTAGGAGATCACAATTGCCTTAAGTCATACGAATGGAACAAAGAGGAGGAGGGAAGCTATATTAATGGAAAAAGAGCAGCCAGAACATAAATTAGAATATTCATGCACTGTTAACATAAACAATTTATGTGGAAACTAACCAATGAGAATCTAAACTGCTGTGCCAACCTTCACCAAAAACACATTACCAAAAGAGAAAAGAAAAAACAACTTCTATTTTGCTGTTATCTCATATTGCCACTTAATGAATCATAAAACTGTCAAAACCTTGACTTTCAAAAATAGCAATGTTAAAATTCAAAAATTAATTTTCAAAAATCGAGCCACTTACCTCATCTTTGTTTTCTGATAAAGCCAGGTCAATATATACAGGTTCATCTGTAACTGTGAAAGACATGACTGCATTCTTTTCTTTGTTCTCTGATCGGACCTGCCTATATAACAAAAAAGTAATAAGACAATGAAACTGATTAAAAAAAAAAAAAAGGAAAAAATCGAACAGCAAGAATTTCAAGGGATCATCACAGGAGACTAGAGCGAGGGCTACATGGTGGAGGGGGCCTGGGGGAGGGTTTGTAAAACAATGAAAGAATCTTTTCTTTTACTTTTCCATAATTTTTGGACTCATGTACTTATAACTTGTTAGTCAAATTTGTGTCTTCTAGGTTGCAACACCCCCATGATACATATTCAAGGATATGAACATGTACGGCCAAGCACAATCAGTAAGAGTGCATCTAAATTCCAAAATCAATTTCCATAATAGTCTATGTGTTTCCTACTGCCAAGGGGGCCCTTTGGAGTAGTGAGAGAAGATCTTCACCCTGAAACCCACAGCGTCCCTTTTCAGCAGGAAGTAGCTAAGAGAATACGCCATCCCCTTTTCCTTATGACTCAGGGTGAAGTCTCTCTCAGGGAGGAGTGATAGGGAATGGCAAAGGACACACTGACAAAGAAGATTAATCAGAACTGGCTTTGACAAGCACTGTGGCATTTGGACAAGAACAAACTGGGAGGAGGGTAGAGAGAATAGTGCAACAATGAATGAATGGAAACCCAAAATCTCTGTAAATGTTTATGAAAATTAATAAAATATAATTATAGAGGGAAAAAAAAATAATTTCAAGGGATCAAAGCATTAGATCCCTAAAGGGGTTTTCTCTGGTAGATTTAAAGAATGCACAATATTTTCGAATTTTTCCCCCCCAATTGATCTAGTTATCTACCTTGAGGCCAACAGTACAGAGTCTTGATTACAGTAGTATCATAATAAATCTTGAAATCAGGCAATGTTAGTATTTCAGTTTTTTCTTTCTCAAAGTTGTTTTGAAAAGTCTGTGCCCTTTATATTCCCATCTGATTTTAAAATCAAATGTCACAATTTCTACAAGAAAGTCATAAAAGATTTTGACCAAGACTGCACCGAATCCAGTCTTTTCAACAAATGGCACCAAAGCAACAACATATCCAAAATACAGAAACAAAAGTTTCTATCCATTTCTCAACCTACATATTTAAAACTAACCCAATAAAGACCACAGAACTAAATGCAAAATCTAATCTGACAAAACCTTTTGTAACCTTGTGTCATGTAACATTGTACGCACAGAATCTGGAAGTCAAAACTAAAACATTCTCCTCTTCAAAGCACAATGTTAAAGACTTAAATACTATGAAACCACAGGTAGAGGAAACTAATGTGCAAAACATATCTCTAATCACTCAGAATATATTTAAAACTCAAATAACCCAACTTAAAAATGAGATGATAAATGCCTTATTTTATCAAAGAACATATACTCACATGACAAACAAGCACATGAACAATTCTCTATATTATTAGTCATTAATGACATGAAGTCAAGACATATCCGACTAAAACTAAATGACCACAAGTGCTTGTGAGCTATAGGGAGTGGCATCCACTTCCTAAACCACATGCCTCTGGAAACTCCTATCAACTTTGAGAAACGATAATATAGAATGGCTTCAAGTCTTTTGTTCAGAGGGCCACTATGAGTCATGCTCTCCTCAATGGCACCACCACCAACATTTCGGGAGCTCTCGTGACAAAGCTTGTACAATTGAACTGCTAAGTCAAAAGCAGCATCTCTCTGGCAACTCAAATACACCAGCCCATCTGCACTGGAATGATGGGGAGTCTCCTCCATGTGATTTACAGCCTCCGAAAAACCCATCAGAGGGTCAGCTACGGGCCCTTACAGTTCTACAATACACAACAAAAAGCTGTGTCTGATCCTAGACATGGTATTTTCAAATGTTTTAGAAGCATCTGAAAGTTGAACGATAAAAAAGCAATGTAAAAAAAAAAAAATTGAATGGCTCTAAATTGTGCTGTTAGCTAAAACTATTGAATATCCCATGGTTAAAAGAACAAACAAATCTTGGAGAAATGTAATCTAAGGCAAGGATGGTAAAACAGTCTCACATTCAGCTTGGCATGTTGTCAGGAGGGACTTTTCTGTATCATCTAGTCAGAACCAACCCATAGTTCCCACTAACGGGTTTGCCGAGGCCATAAATTGCACAGGAGAATGCCCATCTTCCTCCCGCAGAGCAGCTGGTGGATTTGAACCTCATGCCTTCATATTGCCAGTGTAGCTCCTTACCACTAAGTCATGAGAGATCCAGGAGGGACGGTTGTTACTGCTATTACATACTGTCAAGTCAGAACCAAAACACAGCCAACCTCCCACAGATTCTCAGAGGCAATAAACTGCACAGGAAGAGATTGGGCATCTTTCTTCCAGAGTAGATGACGGATTTGAACTGCATGCTTACGATCAAAGCAGCACTACGAGGCCACAAGAGCTCGCTCTCAGAGGGACTAATCCTTAGAAAAAAAATTATGCTGGGAAAGATAGAGGGCAGAGATTGTGAGGATGGCACACAATAGGGCAAGGTTTTAAAGTTGATCATGAGTCCACAGTCCACCTGACAGCACCTAAAAATACTACTAAAGGGAATGTGAAATGGCACTACTATGAAAAACTAGGCATTTTTTTTTCATAAGTTAAATGTATACCTACCACATGATCCAGCCACTATTGTTAGGTACCACTGAGTTGAGTATGACTCATAGCAACTCTATGAACAGATGTGAACCCTGCCCTATCCTGCCTGTGCCACCCCTCCTAACAGCTAACATACTTGAATCCGTTGCCGTAGTTCAGTGTCAATCCATCTGATTCCGAGTCTTCCCCTTTCACTGTCCCTCTACCTTTCCAAGCATGATGTCCTTCTCTAATGAAGATCCTCTCCTAGCAACATGCCCAAAGTATATGAAACAAAGCCTCATCATCCTTGCCTCCAAGGAGAACTTGCATTGTAATTTATCCAAGACATCTGTTCTTTTGGCCGTCCATGGGACATTCAGTACTCTTCACCACCGCCACCACAAGTGAAAGGCATTAATTCTTCTGTCATGCTTAGTCATTATTCGGCTTTCGGATGCATAGTATGTGACTGAAAAGACCATGGTCTGTTTGAATCAAGCACATGTGAGTCCTCAAACTGACATCACTACTCCTCAATAATTTGGAGAGGGCCCAGACTACAAATTTCCCCAATGCAGTTCATTTCTTATCTCCTGTTTGCTAGTACCAAGTGTACAGATTGTGAGCCAGATGAGATGAAGTCACTGACAGTCTCAATCCATTCTCTGTTCATTATGATGTTGCCTATAGGTCTAATGGTTAAGAATTTTTGTTTTCTTAACATTAAGATACAATCCATATTGAAGGCTGCAGTGTTTAATCTTCTGCACCAAGTGTTTCAAATAACTTTCAGCAAAAAGGTCCTGTCATATGTGTGTGTAACAAAGGTTATTGATGAGCCTTCCTCCCTCTAATCCTGATGGTAAATTGTTGTTCATAGAGTTCAATGTCTCAAATAATTTGCTCAACATACAGACTGAACAGTTACAGAGACAGGATACAACCCTGACTCATGATTTTAAGTCATGTAATGTTCTCCTGCTCTGTTCACGCAATAGCCTCTGGGTCTAGGTAAAGGTTTTGCATGAGCACAATTAAGTGTTCTGGGATTCCAAGTCTTCTCAATGTTAGACATAATTTGTTACGATTCATATAGTCAAATACCCCTGCTCAGAATCCAAAGATGCTCTATGGGTGAAGACGTGGCAGTTCGACCTACTAGGCAGTTGTACTGCAGGTCTAACTAATTTCATAATAACAAGTTTAAATGTTTTTGAACACAGGAAATTCCCAAAAGAATAAGATTTATTCTAACATGTGTCACTTACACAGTGAGGGTTCAAATTCAATGTTATTTCAGCCTGTTAATGGGAAAGGGTATGAGGTCCTAATAGTAACATGAAAATCGGGTCAAAATAGAGAGGTTCAACCTTAAGTGTAAAAGGTATCACAGTAGCCTTGTTTTCCAGCCAGACCTATGGGTGAGAAACAAGAGACTTTCAACTACCATTTCCTTACAGAAATGTGTTCTTTAAAGGGAGTTATCAGGAAACTTTAGGCTTACTTGATCCACCAACACATTATGTTCATAGGACATCACAAATGGTATTTATCAGGCAGGCTTTCCTTTCAATTTGGGTTTTTCATTTGTCTTTTAAATGTATTCTCCAGTTACCAAAAAATCCTAGGTATCCCTTTCAAACTAGGAAGCCAAAGAGGTAAAACACCTCAACAGGAGATCTTGATGGTAAATTTTAAATTTTTAGATTATTACTGATTTCTTATGTAAGTGTTAAAAGTGTTTGGCATTAAAGAACATTAAACAGAAGCAAATCAATTTTATAACTACAAACTATGGTTTAGCTAAGAGATAAGCACAGAAGTCACATTTTCCATCAGGCACAGAAGTCACATTTTCCATCAGGAACTCAAACAACTACTTTTTAAAGAAATAAATACTTACGAGTCTCACTTCTAAATACAAAGACTATAAATCGTAAGAGGATATTCCCCATCTTTCTCCCATGAAGCAACTGATGAATTTAAACAACCCCCCTTGGCGTTGAGAGCACAACTCCTTAACCACTAGGCCACCAGAACTCCCCTAAATAAGTACTAGGTGTAAATATGGAGTAATTTTATACCACCAAAACATGTTCAATTGATTATCACTAGTAAACTACTTTTGCTTTCTACTTTTTTTAAAAAAAAAACCCTTTATACACTGATTATTTTACCCATGAACAGGCTTATTTTTCTAAAAAATTCAAATTCACCATAAGATGATTATCAAGAAAACTTTTTTCTTAAACTTCACAAATTTATATTTAATATTCAAGCTCATTTTTATTTCAGAACTAGAAAAGGAAATTAATAGCAACTACTATGGAAAAGGGACACTGGGATTTCTCAGATCTGTCGAAGAATTAATATGTAAATGGACATCAATGCATCATCATCTATTTAATGTGTATAAAAATAAAATATTTTCCTACTAAAGAAGGCTTTTGACTGTGTGGATCTCAACAAGCTATGGCTGACTCTGAGAACAATGGGAATCCCAGAACATCTGACTGTGTTAATGCGAAACCTATACTTGGCATAAAAGGCAATCATCAGAACACAGCAAGGAGACACTACATGGTTTAAAATCAAGGAGAGGGTCTGTCAGGGATGTATTTTGTCTCCATACCTTTTCAATCTGTATGCAGAACAGATCATTCAAGACGCTGGGCTGTATGAGAAGGAATGTGGCATCAGGATTGGTAGAAGAGTCATCAACAACCTGCGTTATGCAGATGACACAACCCTGCTTGCTGAAACTGAGGAGGACCTGAAGTGCTTGCTGCAGAAGGTTAGGACTGCAGCCTTCAATACGGACTGAAGTTCAACATCAAGAAAACAAAGATTCTCACCACTGAGCCAACTGGCAGCATCAGTATGGATGGTGAAGAGATTGAGATAGTTTAGTTAACAGTTTTAGTTTACTTGGTTCCACTGTCAACACTCTTGGTACCAGCAGCCAGGAAATCAAGAGACAAACTGCATTGGGAAATTCAGCTGTGAGGGACCTCTCAAGAGTACTAAAGAGCAACAATGTCAGGCTAGAGACTAAGGTGCCCTATAGTCATCCAATTACATGCTATGCATTGGAGAGTTGAAAAGTGACTAGGGATAATAGAAGGAGAATTGATGCCTTTGAGCTGTGGTGCTGGATAAGAGTGTTGAATATACCATGCTAGGAGAACAAACAGGTTTGTCCTGGAGAGGGTAAAGCCGGAATGCTCCTTGGAATCAAGGATTCTGAAGCTTCGTCTGACATACTTTGGGCAAGTTGCAAGGAGGGACTGATCCTTAGCGCAGGAGAGGAAGACCTTCAATGAGATGGATGGATTCTGTGATTGGGGTGGTGGGAATGAGTGTGTCGGAGATGGCGAGGTTGGCACAGATTAGAGCCGCGTTTAGGGCTCTTGTGTATAGGGTTGCTATGAGTCGCAAGTGACTCAACGGCACATAACAACTAAAGAAAGAATGGAATTCATAAATTTCCCAGCCACAAAAATATTCAGTCATCTGTACCCTTGAAGAGCACAGAGGAGACTCTATTATGTGGTTTCCATCATTTTTTTCTCACAAAAATCCTGGGTTTAGGCAAGTTCAATATAAATTCAATGCATAATAAAAAAGATTTCATAAAATTTCTAATAGCCATATAACAGAGTTATCAAGGCAAAGTATCTCCCAAAGACAAAAGACTACATACCAGACATTAAGTAACCGGTCATGTACTGCTCCAGATAAGAAATAAAGGCCTGTAATTCCATCAAAAGGCTGGCTCTCATTAGGAGGTCTGATAGTAGTGAACATAAGTGATGAAACTGGCGTCGCATGTCCTGTGAAGTGCTAGAGAAAAGCAGATCTCACTTAGGAGAGGATGGATTCAAAGCATTAACAGTAAGATTCCACATATGTTATAAAGAAGATATGCAGGACAAATATTAGAAAGGACTCCACAAAAAAAGACTATGAAAACATTGGTAATTTAGAAGTGCCTCCTAATTCTTACGACTATATTCCACAATCCCTTTGTCTCTAATATTGAGTTAAAGATTCACTTAATTCTATACTTTTTAATGGGATACTCTGGGTGCTCAGACACAGCCAAGGAATTGTAGGTCTTCATTTTACTCAGTTGAGTCGAAACCACAATTTTAAGGCATCATCACAGCACCACAAATTTAGTAAAAACTATTCCCTTACTTTAAAAAAAACAAACTGTGAATCTGGGTGGTGCACACAACTAAGTGGTCAATGACTAGCCAGAGTTGGCAGCTCAAACCTACCCAAAGTAGGACCAAGAGCTTAAGGGGATAAAATACTGCGTACATGTTACTATAACTACAGTAATTTCTTTTTCATTTCAATTTATTTGTCCTATCCATTTTTTTATCTAATGGCTGTCAAGTGGGACATGTCTTACATTAAGAAAACAGACTCACAAGCTAAGTTTTGGGTATCAGTTATTT
>NW_006399759.1:3314010-3315824 GCF_000299155.1 Elephantulus edwardii
TAAGAAAAAGAAACTTTTCTTAAGGAACTATTCCATGGCTCAGATTTCTAATTTTTTTTTTTAATATATTTACTCTGTACTACAGATTTTACTGTATTTGCAAGCAATGTGATTTACTCACTCTGTAGACTTCTTTGGTCTCCAAAACCCATAATTTGATTGTTCGACCAGCAGAAAGTAACATCTTCCCGTCTGGGCTGATACACAGGGAACTGACGCTGCTATTGTCACCTTTCCATTTGCTGTAAGGAGAAAAAAAATCTCAGTGAGGGATTTTTTTACTTAGAACAAACACAAATGAGGGGGAACCAAGATGGTGGCAGCTGGGGAAGCAGCAAGAGGAGGTGGAGGCGCAGCAAGCCACATTGAAAAGAACCATCATGGCCCTCCACAGCCTGCAGTTTATCTAGACCTAACAGTTAAACAGCTGACTACTGGTCTCCAATATGGATTGAGGCTCAACATCAAGAGGACAAAGATTCCTGAAAAAGCATGGGTGATTCCTGCTGCTGCCAGGCTCCTACCAGCAAGCCTGCACCACCACAGCCCTGTGGGGCCTCCTGACACCAGAGGTCCCCTCACTTAGGATAGGTACGATGGAGCCCCCGCATGGCTGCAGAATAAAGTTATTCTAAAAGAAATAGTCGGAACCAAGATGATGGCAGCAGGGGAAGTGATGTGAGGCGCTGAAGGCATGGCAAGCTGGCATGAAATGGGTCACCTTGCCCCTCCATAGCCTGCAGTTTATTTATACCAGAACAGTTAAACAGCTGACTACTGGTCTTCACTATGGATTAAGAGCAATGACGTCAGGCTGGAGACTAAGGTGCACCTGATCCAAGCTCTAATCTTAACAATTACGTGCTATGCATTGGAGAGTTAGACAGTGACTAGGGATGATAGAACTGATGCCTTTGAGCTGTGGTGCTGGAGAAGAGTGTTGAATATACCATGGACTGCTAGGAGAACAAACAGGTTTGTCCTGGAGAAGGTGAAGCTGGGCTGCTCCTTGGAGTCAAGGACTCTGAGGCTTCATCTGACATACTTTGGGCATGTTGCAATGAGGGACTGATCCTTGGAGAGGGACATCATGTTTATGAGAGTGGAAGGGCAGCGCAAGAGAGGAAGACCCTCAATGAGATGGATCGATTCTGTGAGTGGAGTGGTGGGAATGAATGTGCTTGAGACAGCGACGGTGGCACAGGGTAGAATGGCATTTAGGGCTCTCGTACACTGGGTCCCTATGAGTCGCAAGCAACTCGACGGCACACAATAACAACAACATCTCTTATAAGGCTCAGGGAGCCCAACTATCCACTTATAAAATGGGGGGGGGGGGCAAAACCCCATAGGAATCTAATTCATTAAAAGAAAAAAGCACTACTTTGTCAGTCACATCATAGTATACTAGTCATTGAGTAAAACAAAATCAGATTTTTCTCTATACTACACATAGCCAAGCATGATGCTCAAAAAGGTAGAGGGTTGACGAAAGAGAGGAAGATCCTCAATCAGGTGAATTAACACCGTGAGTGACTGCTACAATTTGTCAGGAAGTGTGATGATGGCGTAAGACAGGACACGGTTCAGATCAGTTGTTCATAAGTACGCTATGAGTCATACTCAACCTGACAGTGCCTAACAACAACTACACACATAAAAAAAATAATTGTAGGGCGCTCTGGTGGCCTAGTGGCAAGAAGCTGCACTGCAATCCCAGAGGTACACAGTTTGAATCCACCAGATGCTCTGCTCGAGGAGGGGCAATCTCCTCCTGTACCAGTCAGATCCGATTTGATGGTACACACAAAAAA
>NW_006399759.1:3315924-3326059 GCF_000299155.1 Elephantulus edwardii
TATCTGTAAATTTTCATATAAATTAATTTAAAAAGTATTAAAGGCACTCTGGTGGCCTAGAGCTAAAGAGCTGCACTGCCAACTCAAAAGCACATGGTAAATCCACCAACTGCTCCACAGGAGAAAGATAGGCCATCTTCTCCCGTGCAACTTACTGCCTCTGGAAACCTGCTGGAGGGTCAGCTATAGGAAGATTCAGACACAACACCAAAAAAGTATTGACATATAGAGGAATGGTTTTACAACAAAGAATAAGTTCTTTTAAAGTAATTAAAAACCAAAAGTGATAAAGATAAAAAGTCCTAATCTAAAACTTCTGTCAATAATTACAGATTATAAGATTAAAGTACAAGTAAAATGCTCTAAGAAAACTACCATTTTGGGAAAAAAATCAATAATATTAAGAATACATAAATTCAGTAAGAAAAATTAGTCAAACATCAAACTGGACAAACAATGTAAGCAAGTAATTCATTAAAAGAAATAGAAATTGCCAACAAACAGAAGTCAATTACACTAGAAATCAAGATTTTTTAAAATGTATCAGAAAAACCATTTATTTCCTTTACTTTCAATTATTTCTATAATTTTTGCCAGTTTAACTTAAAATGGTTTTTGTCACTGATTATCACAGTCTCAAACCTCACTTTATTTACTCATGTATAATGCACATATATAAATAAAATGTATTACACATACATATATCGATGGCGGTACCAGTCACCACTCAACTTTCAGCTTACTGGATTGACTAAACCACTCAATTCAGAAGCCATACCAACCACCACACTAAAATTTCCCCACCACTCAGGCCAATATCCTTACAAGTACAGTCTTCCCGCATCAGTACCATCCTAGAACTGGTTAAAACTACCAAGTCTCAACTAAAACCTTTTGATGGATCTGTACATTAAATCAGAAAATTCCTCTCGGAGAATTGTGACTGGTTCCACAGACATAAGGAGCATGTATACTGACATGTGAAGGTCTCTCTCACTTAAAAATGAAGCTTGGCACAGCTGACAAGCTATACCCAAACACAGACCTTCCAAATCACTTTTTTAAATTCAAATATCCAGCCAAGGTTCTTTCTCCATCATTTGAAAAACGCCTTCAACATGAAGGAGACCAAAATCATGCACCAGATAACATCCACAAAAGAGATGGAGCGACAAGAGATTTTAAAACAGAAATCCTGTAATTAAGATTTCTAGAGATTTAGAAGATATTATATACATCGAAAGAACATGATGCAATAAAAAGAAATGATCACTACAAAAGATAATTTTTGCAACTTAAACTGCAATTAAAATAAATAAGAACAAGAAACAAAAAGTGACAGTAAAGACATTCTTTTTAAAGTTTTATTTAGGAAATGAACTCTGATAAACTCTAATAGGTAACCAGAAAAAAAGGAAAACTTTGAAAGAAATTAGGATACTTCAAGATGACTGGAACATCCAAACAGCAGTGCATAATATGAGAGAAAGAAGAGAGAAAACAATAGGGCTGAAAATGAATAAACCAAACAAAAAAGACAAATTTCCAGCTATGAAATGTCCCATCAAGTATCAACATAACTCATTTTAAAAAATGTTATGTGCCTGCAATCCATAGCGACCCTAAGTACAGCAGCTCTGAACCCTGCCCTGTCCAGAGCCAGTCTCACTAATTCTGACACACCAACCTCCACTGTCCCAGTCACTGTATCAATCCATCTCATCCAGGGTTTTCCTCTCCTGTGCTGTCACTCCATCCTTCAAAGCATAATGTCCTTCTCCAAGGGCCAGTCTCTCCTGGCCACATGCCCAAAGTATGTGAGATGGAGCTTCAAAATCCTAGCCTCCTAGGAGGAACTTGGCTTCATCCTCTCTAACACAGACCTATTTGTTTTTTGGAAGTCCATGATATGTTTAAGACTCTTCTCCAGCACCATAATTCAAAGGCATAGATTCTTCTGTCATCCTTAATCACTGTGCAGCTCTCTGGTGCATATCAAGTAATTGCAAAGATCATGGCCTGGGTTAGGTACACCTTAAGACTCTAGACTGACATGGTTGCCTTTCAGCACTCTGGAGAGGTCTCTGGCAGCAGATTTTTCCCAAGGCAATTAATTGATCTTTTGATTTCCTGACTGCTGGTGTTAAGAGTGTTGATTGTGGAGCCCAGCAGCAAGCTGTAACTATTAACCACCTCAATCTCTTCACCATCTATCACACTGCTGCCAATTGGTCCAGTGGTGAGAATCTTTGTCTTCTTGATCTATATTGAAGACTACAGTCCTTGACCTTCCGCAGCAAGCACTTTGGATCTTTTTCAGTTTTAGGTTAATTTCAAAACTTGACTATTTTTTCTTTTAAATTAAAAAAAAAAAAAACACATTTAAAAAAAAATTATTTGTTAAGTTCCCTCTAGTCAACTCATAGCGACCCTGAGAATGAAAGTCCTGAACACTTGTATAACTTTCATCATTTCTTCACATTCATATAGTTTCTGGAGACAAGCTATTTCAGGAGTGGACGCCACTCCTGCTTCCAAGCTTGTTTTAACAGGGAGCTTCACCAAACACCGTCCACTATGGGTAATCATTACTGTATCTGGCACATCAGTGTCACAGTGTTTAACATCACAACAACCCTGAGTTACTACTGTACAGCAAATGGACAGACCAGTGCTTTACAGCTTAGAATATTTGACCAGAAACAATTAAAACCAGGCCTGAGGGCTTCAGGCCAGAGGGCCCACATGGTTTTTAAATAGGTTTTTAAACAGGAGGTAGACTAAGATGAACTCACAACCAAAGGCGAGTAAATATTCCACCCTAATCCTTACCAGAACCAGAAAACAAACCTCTGTCTGACTTTCAACCTGGATTCCAACCCCATACTACAGACCAAATGCATTTTTAAATGGGAGGCCATAGTAAAGTTTTGAAATGAATTAATACTAAGCTTTAAAAAAAAAAAAAAAAAGGACCCCACAAACTGAAAATGCCTTCAAAATCATGAGAGAAAATTTTTTCAACCTAAAAATCCTATATACACATCAGACTAACAATGAGTTTTAAGGGTATAATGAAAACAAACAAAAACTAAAAAAAAAAAAAAATTACCCCCATAAAGGAAGCAACTAAATGATGTGCTCACAAAAACAGAATAATCAATAAAGGGCAGTGGGAAAGGATCCATGGGAAAAGTTTTTAATGCAGAGACTTAGTCCTTAGATGGTCACATTCATCGTTACCCTCTCCTGGCTGTGATTTTTTTTTTTTACTCTACTTTCCAGCCTCTTTATATCATTGGTGAGGCATTCTAAGTTTCATCACATTTTGTCTCTTCTGACCTTTATGTTTTGGTCTTTACTCCTAGGTCTGATCCACTTTGGATGGATTTTTATGTGAGATACGGATACTGCTTAAGCTTTCTGCAAGTCCAGTTTCACCAGGACCATTTGTTGATGAGGTTGTCATTTCCCATCTGGTAGGTTTTATTCCTTGCGGAATATCAGTTGACCATATTCTGTTCCATTGATCTATGTGTTTGTCATTGTACCAGTACCATACTGTTATGGTTTTTACAGCTGTGTAGTGGGTTTTGAGATCAAAGAGTGCTTTGCTCTCCTTAAGTGAACTGGCAAAGTTTGACAGGATAGCAAAAAAAAATAAATAAATGAAAGAGAGGATGTGGAGAAACTGTAACTCTCTTACACTGTTGGTGGGAATATAAAATGATACAACCACTCTGGAAGGCAGTTTGGTGTTTCCTCAAGAAGCTAAACACAGAAATTCTATATGACCAGTTATTTCACTGTTAGGAACATACCATACCCGAAGGAAAACAGAAGTGAGACACAAGTGGAGATCTGTACACTCATGTTCAGAACAGCATTATTCGCAATAGCCAGAACATGGAAATGGCCCAAATATCCAAAGACTGGACTGAGAAACTGTGGTACATTTGCATAACGGAATACTATGCAGTAGTCAGGAACAATTTTAAAAATACTATATAACATGAGAGAGGCTAGAGTGCATTATAGTGAGTGAACTAACTCAGGTGCATAAGAACAAATACTGTCTAAGACCATTATTGTAAAAATAGAATAACCAGTAAGAAGAGCATAGCTATCCAGAGGGAAAGGAAGGAGACAGTGGGCTGAGGAAGGGAAAATCATCAGGTCGCAGTTAGTTTGGTGGGTGGAGGAAAGGTTGGGCGGGGGACCCACAAAAACCCAACAATGTAAACAAATTACTATATGTAAACCTGTAAATTTACAATGTACAAGATGAAATATAATGTAAACAAATTACTGTTATGTAAACCTATAAATTACTGTATATAAACCTGTAAATTACTGTATGTAAACCTGGTAAACAAGTTGCCCTACAGCGGTCACTTGTGGTTGCTGTGAGGCTGAACACTGTGACACTCATGTGTTACAAATGCGCTAATGGCTGGTTACCCAATGTGGACAGAGAGCGGGGTAGAGCTCCCCGATTAAAACAAGCTTGGAAGCAGGAGCGGCATCCGCTTCCGTAATAGCTTGCCTCTGGAAACCCTATGAACCTTGAGAGAGGATGAAAGGCACCCAAGCATTGAGACTCTCCTTCACAGGGTCGCGATGAGTCGCCTGCGACTCGACGGAACTTAACAACAACAACAACAAACCTATAAAAAAATTACAGAAAAAACACTGAGGTAAACTCTAGTGTGAGGATGCTTAAACACTCGGCTGCCAGGCAAAAGGTTCTCAGAACTTACTCCAGCCACCTCCAAGAAATAAGACCTGGAGATCTGTTTCCTCCACAGATTAAAACCCATGGCCTTAAGGCAAATCTGATTCAGTGATCATAAGGGACATAGAGGTACTGCTCCACAGGTCTTCTAAAGGTGTAAAATCCTTACAGTGAGGAGACCACTGGGTTACACTGATCTTTTGGTTAGTTTGGTTACTGTATTTCCCAGCTTCTTTGTATCACTGGCAAAGCATTCTAAGTTTTGTCACATTTTGTTTCTTCTGACCTTTATGTTTTGGGCTTTACTCCTAGGTCTGATCCACCTTGAATGGACTTTCATGTGAGATATGGATCCTTAAGCTTTCTGCCAAGTCCGGTTTCACCAGGACCATATGTTGGTCTGCCAGGGCTTCTCCATAAATGCTTATAGCCTAAAAAACTCTACGGGCGGTTCTATTCCCTAATACGGAATTCCAGGAGTTGAAAACAACTCATTACTATCTAACAGTGCTAGTTACTATGTACCATCAAGTCTAAACAAAGTCACAGCTGACCCTCCAGGGGGTTTTCAGAGGCAGTAAGTCAAAAGTGAGGAGAAGGCCCATCCTTCTCCCATGGAGCAAAGCTCTTTCCACTAAACCAGAGCTTCCTTATTTAAGGACAGTACAAAAGAAAGCAAACTGGGTGGTGGGAGGAAGACTAAGCAAATGGAAAACTAGGCAATGACAAACCCCAAGAATATCAAGTTTATCAAGAAGAAAATAAGCCTAGGAGAATTCAAGGCTCAGCTCTCACAATGTTTAAGAAGCTATAATCCACTCAGCACCACTGAATCAGAATCAACCCATAGATGATTTATGGCTATCCATTCTTCTCCCATGGAGCATCTAGTGGGTTTGAACGGTGTGCCTCTGAGATTATAGACCCGAGGCTATAAACCTTACTGGAAGAGAACATCTACCTTTCTCGCAGAAATGCTGATGGTTTCAACTCCCTAAGGACTATACAGCCAGAGCTCACTAGTCATCAACAGTAAAACATTTTAAACAAAAAACTATTATTAAAAGGGTAGGTACAGAGGTGGGGAGAAATAAATCCTAATTTTTCAGAGTAGGAAAACAGCTGACAATCCCAGGGTTTCAAACATTCATTCCAATTTGGCAGCCCTGCTGAGAATTTCCTTTCCACAACCTCTCCAAAGTGCTCAGGAGCAATGATGTAAACTAAACTGCACCTGGTCCAAGTCATGGTATATTTTCAATTGCTTCCTATGCATCAGAAAGCTGGACAATGAATCAAGATGACAGAATAAGCGATGCTTTTGAATGTGATGCTGGAGAAGAGTACCAAATACACTAGGGACTGTTAAAAGAACAAGCCACTCTATTTTAGAGGAAGTGCTACCAGGGTGCTTTCTGGAGCCAAGGATGATGATGCTTCATCTCACCTACCGTGGGGATGTAATGAAGAGGGGCCAGTCCCTGGAAAGAGACATCATACTGGAGAAGGGGTAGGGGAGACCCTCAAAAAGATGAACTGACAGTGACTGTAACAATAGGCTTGAGCAAATCAGAGACAGCGAAGAGGTGGAGGACAGAACAAAGTTTAGACATGTTGTTCAACAGTACCTAACAACAACATCCCAGATGGACTGAATGAGAAACTACATTTTAAGAATAACGTGGAGTTATTAAAATGTAGATTCCAAATCAGTACATCTAGAGTGGAAAGGCCAATCTCAGGAGGGGATTGTGCTGTAACAAAATGACTAAAGTCCTGGATAACATCTTAAATGAAAACCAAAATCAATTAACAGTAGTATGCTGTTGTTGTGTGCCGTCAAGTCAGAAATGACTCATAGCTGACCCTTCAATGAGTTTTCAGAAGTAATAAATAGCATGGGAGGGGGCTATCCATCCTTCTCCCATGGGTTTGAACGGGTGTGCCTTTGAGATCGCAGCACAGCTTGTTACCACTAGGCCATCCATTAACAGTAGTTGTACAAGAAGGTAATTTAGAAACATGGAGGTAATACTTAAAGAAAAGCTTAAGGAATTACTAGAAGTTACATTTAAAAACAAGGCATTGGAGAGCACAAAGAGAATGGAAATCCTGTAGACAATTTAACTTTTTAATAGTCTGCAGACTTCTTTTTTTTTTAAAAAAAAAGGAGTATAGCCACAGAAAGAACAGTAATACTTAAGGAAGAATAACTTTGGAGGTGAGAGGGCTTAATATGGAATCAGAGATGACTGTGCATTCAAAGACCACTTGAAGACTCTGCTCTGGAAAAAGAAACTAAAGAGGAAAGTGGCTAACACATTATTTATGAGATAAGCACCATTTCAACTGTTAAGGTAGAGACTAACCTCATCCCTCAAAATAATGATACATAAAGGAGATATGGTTTACTCCCATCCAGACAACTTGAACAGTACAACTGCATGGGCCCCACCTCATTAGATCTACTAAGTCAGAATCTGCCAGTATTTCTGATAGGACATCAGTAAATGGAAGGTAAATGGATTTTTTTTTAAAATCTGTGACAGTAACAGTCTCTTAAGGTAGCCATTATCTGTATTTCCTTATTCATATTTCCTAGTATATTCCTCCTCTCAATTCTCAGGTCCAAGTAAATCTTTCACTTGTCTGTCTCCCAGCCTATGGTCTTGCCATCTCTCAATCTCCCTTGCTCCATCCTTGAAAACCTTCTTTGACCACCTTTCCAAAAATCGTTATCTAACCTAGAAGGCCCAAATCCTTTCTTTTCTACCAGGACTACTTAGCACTATACTAATCACATGCTATTTTAAGGCACACTGCAAAATCATTTACTTTTCGTATATTAAGATCTCGCATGCCCGATTAAAGGTTCCTGAAAACAGAGTCCATAACCTTATTCCACCTTACATTTCCCTACTAAGTTCTACATTACGTTTTTCCTGTTACGGTAAGAATAGTCATGAATGTGCAAACCATAATGTATTTCCAAACAGAAACTGTTGCTGCCCCCCAATACCACAGAATCATCAATGTTACTCACCACTTTACTTTACAGGTCTGTGTATTCCACTCCACAATATGCTTGTCATCTGAACAACTATATAAACAGCCATTATCTTGATGCCACTGTATGCAATTGACTCTGTTTTCATGTCCACCGCTCTGCAGATTTTAAGAGGGAAATAAGATTAAAGCAAAACATCAACTATGTCCTTTATATAATAATGAGCTCTGATGGTGCAGTGTGTCACGTACCACACTGCCAACCAAAAGGTTAGTGGGTAAAAACACCAACCGCCCTGAGGGAGAGAGATGGATAGTTTTCTTCAATTAAGATTTACAGCCATAATAACCCAACGTAGGGCTGTGGAGTCAAAGCTAACTACAATGGTGGGCTTTTGCCATTTTTGTAATAGAAATCCTGGAGTCACTACTAGCCTTAACTACATCTATGCATTTCACTTTTCCAAATAAAATAATGAGCTAGAACTTCCCCTCTCTCCTACTGGAAAAACTTACTTCCACATCCTCATGCAAAGGGGGGGAAAAGTATCTCAGAAGATATTGCTGTCAGCAGATGCAGACTCACAACTGACCTTCCGGCAGATTTCTGAGGCTTTAAGGGAGAAGACTGACTGCCCTTCTCCTGTGGAGCAGCTGGTGGGTGAGAACCACTAGGAGGTGAGCTGCCTCTGGACTCCCTTTGGACTAAGCCAGCAGAGCTCCTTAAATAAGAGCAACTACTCTGAAATGTCATTTGCTTTTAACAGAAACAACTAAGCCTAAGTGTTACAAAACCTCTCTATCTATACATATACAATATACACAGTGCCAAAAATAAGTATCAAAAAGTCAACACAAGGTAAAAATCTTATCTAGTCAAAAATAATTTTGAAAATCCCTTTAAAAGAACACCAAAATGGTGAGGAAAGAAACCAGTTTCTTCAGGTAAACATTACCCATTACCTCGTGTAATGAACCACACCATATGAACTATATACTATACCATACTCAGAACAGTTAAATGTTCACTCACCAAGACATATAGGAATAAATTCAAGTCTCTCGTTTCATACTCATTATTCATGGACAAATTCTCCAAGTAGAATTAAGTGCTAAAATCAAATGTGTTCTATATAATAAGGAGAGCTCTGAGGGTGTAGCATATCATGTTACGTTAAAACTACAATTTAGAATCACTGAAGCTACTTCAAATATTGTTCTACTTCAAATAAAAAGTATCTGAAAATTTTACATCCAGGAATTCTCTTCCCTGATATTTGCTGTCTACTCAAAGGGAACGCACACACTGAACAAAAGGTTCAAAACGCTTAAAAACACTGTTAGAAAATTAAAAGTCAACTTCACGAACAATCCAAGGAAACACAAAGCCAATTAGAGAAGCATTTTCAGTCTCTTCACCTAACAATTTGTTTAGCATTATAATATGGGAGCTGGTAAAGTTACAGTAAAAAAACACTATCACATATTGCTAGGAACAGTGAAAATTAGCATAATATTTTGTAAGGCAATTTGGTAAGATGTTTACTCATTCATTAACAGACATACTCATAAACTATTAGCATTACTTAGAGAGCTCAGGTGATGTAGTCTGTAGGGAGCTGCACAACTAATTCAAAGACAGTGCCCACTGGTGGTTCAAATTCACCAGTAGCTCCAAAAGAAAAATGGGCAATCATGCAGTTTACAACTTTGAAGAAGACCTCACTGAAAGATTAGTATGAGCTGGTTCCAACTTTGAGGCAGTGAGTGAGTGAGTTAAGTATGAGTTACATACCAAGTACAGCATGAGGCACTTTCAGTAAATCACACCAAGTAGTTTGTATAATACATTTAAGGGCTAAATCAAATTCTTCAATCACGTAAGATTCAACCTCAGGATATACCAGCTCCAAAGTAGAAGTTTCTTTCTACTTCACGATACCACACCCCAACGTCCCTCACCTTTACTCTCATAAGCTTTTGATAAAATCAACCCTGTCAAAGATGTATTTATAAATCTATGTGGTACTAAAAGAATCTGGAAAAAAGTTCTAGTTTCCTTAAGTATTGTGTATGCAATCATAGTAGCTGAATAAAGTAGCACAGAATGCTGGGTACCTGTTAACCACAAAAAATTGACCCAATCAAAGGAAGAGCTCCAAATTTCAAAGGGTGAAAGCCCATGTTAAGACAACACTCAACTTGAATAGAGGAGTAAAGTGAGATTACTTTCTTACTATATGTACAATATGTATGTATGTATACTATATTCATTTGCAATGAAACGCAGGTTATACACATAGACTTCACCTGATGGTATGCATAGGAATCAGATCGACTACATCTGTGGAAGGAACCGCTGGAGAAGCTCAATATCAGCTGTGAAAACTAGGC
>NW_006399759.1:3327994-3347575 GCF_000299155.1 Elephantulus edwardii
ATCATGCTTGGGAGGGTTGAGGGACAACGCAGGAGGGGAAGACCCTCTATGAGATGGATTGATTCGGTGACTGGGGTAATCGGGATGGGTGTGTCAGAGCAGTGCGGTTGGCGCAGGATAGCGCAGGGTTTAGGGCTGCTGTGCATAGGGTCGCTATGAGTCGGAAACGACTCGAAGGCACATAACAACAACAACAACAATGTATATTATATACACACATATGTGTTGTGTATTTCTGAATGTTTTCTTTCCAGATGAATATTAATGTGGTTGTTACACATCACCTACTTACTAATAACAACCTGGTGGCAAAGTCCATAGAGAGTTGTGCTGCTAAACCAAATGTACCTGTTTGATGCTTTGAATCCAAGAGCAGCTTTGTGTGAAGAAAATGGACAATCACCTCCTGTGTGATGTAAAGCTCCAGAAAACTCAAAAGAGGGGCCAGTTTTACAACACAAGCTTTAAGATAAAAATAATGTTTTTTAAATGCCTATCTAAAACCATGACAATAAACTCCTTCTGCCAAAATAGCTGGGGGACTGGAGCTTGTTTTAGGGAGAAGTCAAAGACGGTAATGAAATCAATGCTGTTGAGACAACTCAACTCTGTGACGGTGGCAAACGGCCCCTTAAAGTTTCCAGCACTGTCCATTCTGACAGTAGCAGACTGACTGCCACATCTCCTTCCTCTAGAACAGGCGATAGGTTCAAACCATCAACCTTTAGGTTAGCAGCCAAGTGTATTACCGCTGTGCCACCAAGGCACTTTATGGTGGCATTAATGTTACTAGAATGCAGTTACCTTTTCAGCAATGACTTTTAACAACTGACAAGATCCTCTCATTGCTGATGTAAGTACAAATTAGGAAACTTCTTTGGCAGCTTTCTTTACACTAAGTCTAAAGAGCCTTCTTGCTCAAACCCTCTGACTCAGTAATTCTGAGAATTCATGGAAGAAGATAAAACAATCCACTGTTAAGTGACAACAGAAAAATTTGAAAGCCACTTAAATGGTCACTGCATTAAGAGTGTATCAAATTGAATAGAACTTTAGACCTATCCATCAGCACTGAGTCAATACCAACTGATTAAAAAATATAGTTTTTAATGGGGGGAAATATGGACACACAATCTACAGGTAAAATCCAACCAAATTTGTTTCAAATATGCACAAAATACAATGAAATATACAAGCTTTAACTAGTTTATCTCTTGGTGATAGATTTAAGTAAAAATTTTCCTCCCTTTTCAACTTTCAAGTAGTTTCAAATTTTTTATGACCAAAACGTCTGCTTTTATACACAAAGTAAGTATGCCAATATACAAAAACAAGTTGTAACATATACTATCAAAAACACATTATGCCATTTAAATGACTGTCTCTCTGTGCCAAACGCATTCTTCTCTAGCCGCCTCTGTGGTGCCGGCCTGAAGCTGCAATCCACCTTTCTGCTTTGCTAGCTACATCCACAGTAAGCATGACCAATAAGGGATACTTGCTCCTTCCTGTCTCACTTCCATCACCCCAACAATGCTTTTTCACAACAGCAGCAGAATCCAATATGCAATCTTCTCAACACCTGACGAACCAGTTCTCATCACTTCCATTCAGAGACATTCGTCATCAGTCAACTGAAGCCTGGGCCCAAATCTATGGGATTACGTCTCAGGAAACGGCAGCATCAACACAGGACTTCTTCCCTGAGAGATCTGAGTTTCAGCATTATAGGATGCCTTCTCTCAAGTTTAAAGGTTTTCATCTTCCCAACTACTTCCACAGTTCTCCTAGCCTGAGAAGCTGCTTCCAGTTGCTATACTTTGTGAATTTTTTTCCCCTACCCTTTCCTACTTTAAGTCTCATCAACAATTAATCATTTTAAATTCTCTCTTCAAACAACTACGGTGGTTTCCCCTATTAAATGGGCACGATATCAGCATTCTCAGGTTGTAAACCAGCCTCAACACAGGAAATTTAAGCACTAGAAGAAAGTAAAACTGCTTTCAAGCCTTTCTTCTTCCTAGAACCTGCTTTTATGCTTAGCTTTAGAAATGTTGAAGGGAGTTTAAGAGGAGTAATGAGTAATTTTAGTATAAAACCCAGCTCTTTCCTCTTCAGACTGAAAAAAAAGTTAAACTGCCTCAGATTTACAGCTTAAAGAGGATTTTCACTGCTATTCCAGTTAATCCTCACTACTAAGCTAGTGAGGCAGATATTATCCCAACTTTATTGATGACTGAATGTCATCATCAAATCAGCAGTGGTAGGGGCATCCTGCCCAACAAGTATTTACTATCTGCTTGGGGCTGCTTACATGAAAAATAATTAGAACTAAACTAGTCTTAAATTTCTGATCCTCAGTTATAGCAGCCCCTTAGGACAATGCAGCCTCAGAATCTTTCCATTACTGCCAAACGCTCTCAGGAAACTCACTGCCTTCAAATCAATTCCAATTAGTACACTCTGATGTGTGGTAATGAACTGTGCTACCAACGCAAAGGTACAGGGTTTGACTCCTCCAGTTACCTGTGAGAAGGATAGGCAATCTCCTCCTCCCGTGTGATTAACTGCCTCTGAAAACCCACTGGAGGTCAGCTATGAGTCAGTTCCAAATCATCAGTACACAACAACAACAATGACAATGACCCTCCTCCAGGTTTCCAAGGCTGTGAAGGGGCCCAAAGCAGAAGGAAATCACCCAGGTTTCTCCCCCCAAAAGCACCTGGTAGACTGGAATCAGTGACCTCATGATTAGCAACCTGACATCTTACACTCTCTTCAACTGTAATGGACGGTACTGGCTAAAACCTAAAACTCTGGAAACAGACTCCTAATTCAATTCTTTATTCTACCAATTATTAGTTGTATAACTTTTGGAGAGTGAGCTCTGGTGGCCTAGTGCTAAGAAGCTGTACTTCAATCTCAAAGGCATGAGACTCAAATCCACCAGCTGCTCTGAGAAGGGTGAGCAATCTCCTCCTGTGCAATTTACTGCCTCTGAAAACTAGCCAGAGGGGCAGCTATGGGATCGGTTCTGACTCAACAGCACACAACGACCAGCTTAGGATAGCAAGTTTCTCAATTATCCTCTTGATAACTGGGAATAATCGTATCTTGACAGTTCAGTTAAGAGAAGCATACCCAGAGTACTGAGACAGTTTATGACCCCTAAAAAACTATGTTAGGCGATTACAGGTATCACCAAATACTCTTTCACTCAGCACTTTACATGGAGAAGGGGCTAAAGACTGCTTCTATAACACCACCTAACAGCCAGCCAAGTGTTCTGTTTTTTGAAAAATGAGTTTCCCACTGATATTTTTAAATAGAAGAGAAGCACATATACTTACTATTAATTTACTGTGTAACTCTCCTTTTACTGTGCTGTATAATAAAATGCTGCCCACTGCCGTGCCAAGAGCCAACAAGTCAATCTGGTTACTTGTTTCTGTAGCTTCGGATTTCCTTTTTTTCCTCTGGGGACCTTCCTGGAGGTGGAAAAAGAATAAGATTTTTTATTTAATATTTCAAACATTGAAATATCATTAATGCACAAATGTGAATATCTCTTAGTCCTTAAAAGAAATCATCTTTTCACTCAGAAATATTTTAAAAGAGAGCACAGGAAGTGGGGGTTTCATCTATGGCAGAGCAGCTCCCTTGCTGTGAGGAGCTACTGACAGGCAGCCCTCCACACAAGGGTTTGTATTCTTTTTTTAAAAAAGAGAAAAAGAGAGAAGACAAGGAAGACTTCCTCTCAGCTGATTTCTTTCTACATAAAAAAGAAAAACAGTAACACTGCAACAGAAAGGAGGATCTCATAGATTAGACAGATCAATGTTTCATTCTGCTATACTTAAGGATCACTATAATAGATGTAGAGAAGGTTGAAACTGCCAACAACTTCAACTTATCTAAATGCACAATCAACATCCTTGGTATCAAGACTCAAGAAATCAAAAGGAGAACATTATGCTGAGTGAAATATCCCAGTCACAAAAGGACAAATATTACATGATGCCACTGTTGTAGAATGGGACTGTCCTTGGGGTTGGGGAGAGACTGAGTAAGATGGGTTCAATAATGTATACTGCACTGAAACAGAGGAGGGAGAAAACCGTCTAAAAGAGAGATATAACTAGGTATTTCTGTCATCACAGGAGACTAGAGCGAGGGCTGCATGGTGGAGGGGACCTGGGGGAGGGTTTGTAAAACAATGAAAGAATCTTTTCTTTTACTTTTCCATAATTTTTGGACTCATGTACTTATAACTTGTTAGTCAAATTTGTGTCTTCTAGGTTGCAACACCCCCATGATACATCTTGAAGGATATGTACATGTACAGCCAAGCACAATCAATAAGAATGCATCTGAATTCCAAAATCAATCTCCATAATAGTCTATGTGTTTCCTACTGCCAAAGGGGCCCTTTAGAGTAGTGAGAGAAGATCTTCACCCTGAAACCCACAGCGTCCCTTTTCAGCAGGAAGTAGCTAAGAGAATACGCCATCCCCTTTTCCTTATGACTCAGGGTGAAGTCTCTCTCAGGGAGGAGTGTGATAGGGAATGGCAAAGGACACACTGACAAAGAAGATTAATCAGAACTGGCTTTGACAAGCACTGTGGCATTTGGACAAGAACAAACTGGGAGGAGGGTAGAGAGAATAGTGCAACAATGAATGAGTGGAAGCCCAAAATCTCTGTAAATGTTTATGAAAATTAATAAAATATAATTATAGAAAAAAAAAAGAAAAGAAATCAAAAGGAACGTTGGACTGGTCAAGTTCGCTTGTCAGAGATCTCTCGAAAGAATTAAGGAGCAATGATGTCAGTTTAAAAACTAAGATACACCTGACTCAAGCTTTTTCAGTCACTATGCATCTCAAAGATGGACACTGAATGACAGAAGAATAATCCAAGACTTGGAGTTGGGCTGTTGGAGAAGAATACTGAATATCTCACAGACTGCTATAAGAGAAGTCTTGGGAGAAAGTGCAGCCAAAATGTTCTTTGGAGGCAAAGCTGACAAACCTGCACCGCGCATCGCACATATTTTGGGGATGCTGCTAGGAGAAACTATTCCTTGGAAAGGACATCATGTTTGGAAAAGTGGACCCGCAATAAGACAGACTGATACAATGACTGCGGCAATGGGCTCAAGCATGTCAGAGATGATGAAGATGGCACAGGATAGAACAAGGATTAGATGTGTTGTTCATTATGAGTCATAGTCAATTCAGTGGCACCTAACAACATCAAGCTGGCTTAGTATTTCTATAACAGAAGAGATACAAGTTGCAAAATAGTGACCTTTTGAATGTAGGATTAGGTATTATTTTCATGACAAGAGAAAAGAAAAAGAAATGCATGCTAAAGTGGACAGTGGATGGGGGTGGGGGGCTGAGGATTGTGTAACAATGAAAGGATTCTTTTCTTCCAAAGAGAAGAATGAACTAGGGGGGAGGGGTGGGCAGGGAGGAAAATGTTCAACAGTGAATGAATGAGGGAAAAATTAAATGGAAAGAATATGCTGTAAAAAAATGTTGCATTAAAAAATCATTAATAAAAAAATTTAATAAAAAACCCAAAAAATGGTGATCTTTTATACTTATTTCTTGATTTCAAAAGTGATACTAATAGACCATGTCTATTAAAAAAAAAATGATGAAGTTTTAAGAGAACATCAGAGTTATAATACTGAAAAATTATCATTTCAGAACTTCTCTTTCACATTTGAGTTTTTTTAAATTAAAGCATCCCAGATTACACATGTTAGTATGCATTCTTTCAAGGCAAAAGACTACAGAAAATATATTTTTTTTTTAAGTAGTACATCATCACTGCTCTACAGTACAAAGCGGCCCAAGACACACAGCCCAAGAAACACCAAAAATACTACTACAGTGTTACTGGTGTATGAAGAGTCTTATTAAGAGAGTATATGTATAAACCATTTCTCCCTCAGCCCTTTTAGTTATTCTACTGGGATGTCACATTTGAAGAAGTTGAGTCAATGGACACAGAGCAAGAAAGTATAAAGACTTAACAAAAAACAAAGGGGGGGGGAAGAGGAACATTCTATGTTATTAGATCTAAGGAAGTTACAATTAAATGTCAAAAGTATAAAAAAAATATGATGTTCTCATCAGTAACAACTAATCTGCTTGAAACTAGCAGTGTCTTTGGTGCCCTTAACAATCAAAGTCATTTCTAAAAGCCATCTCTGAATGACCCAGAAGGTAAGTGTGCTTTCTGCACAAACACCTATTTCAGACAAGGAAAGGGGAGAGATTCCTGGAGGGAAATATGTCAGCCTCATTCAACCATTCTTTGAAAGCTTCCTGAAAATATATATTCTACTCTTTGGGGTTGTTTTTTGTTGTGTTTTTTTTTGCATCTTATGATCTCTGTCTAATTTCTCCATCCAGTGTCCAGAACCAGAGCTGGCAAACTCCCTGATACCACAGCACCAAGACCCCATGTTGATCCACTGCCTTTCTTGGCTCAGACCAGCCAGAAAGGGCATGCACTGGACAAAGCATAAAGAGGTGACCATCAGTAGGTGTATTAGGGAGAGGAGAGGTGTTGGCACTATCATCGGGGCCTCCCATGGACAGCAGCCTTTGCAGACTGTTAAGGGATGAGAAGAACTTGGGAATTTAGGGGGCTCCCCCGGCAAAGATGAGCTCCAGGGCCACCTGGATGTCCCCTCCAGTGGCCTGCAGGGCCCGCAGGCTCAGCTCTTCATCATGGATGCCCATATCACGTAGCTGCTGCAGCTGGGGCTGCCACTGGCTCTGGAGGCTAGGCTGTCCAGAGGCCTGCAGAGCATGCTGCAGGGCTTTGCTGAAGAGATCATTGGTGATGGGCGTTCCTGACTGGACGCTGGAGGACATCGGCGAAGTTCCTGAGGAATGGCCCTCTGTATCAAGGTTTCTGAATGTGTGAAACACAACGTGGTCCACATATGTGTATGCTTTATTATAGAGTTTAATTTTTATTAAAGAGTTCAAATTTTCAAAAAGAAAAAACAAAACAAAACAAAAAAGAAAAACCACCTTAACTATAGTCACTGTCAACTTGAACCTGTCAGTAAAGTCTCTCCATTTTTTGGTAAACAAAAGCAAGGTCAGGCAAGAGTATATACCCACAGGATCTGTGTCCCACTTTTTCTTTATACTTATTAGTCTAAATCTAAGTAATAATCCAATTACTTTCATTTCAAACTACTGACTCACATATTATTTCTCAAGGTAGAATGATCTTTTTAAAAACAACTTCCTATAAGCAAAATGAGCATGTTTAAACAGGTCAATCAGATCAAAATTATATATAACCAATACAAATTAGCAAATATTTTCAATATTATCTGTCTGAAAACAAAAGTTTAGTGCTACTGATGATTGAAAGAAATTATAATAAAGTTTTGTTCACATTTGTTATCTGAACCTGTTGTATCTGTGGTCAAACTGACTTCAATGGCTCGTCAAAGAATAAATCAGTATAAACTTGTCTATAGCAATCAGGCATCAACAACTTCCCTCCAAAGCTCCTCTTCCAGCTGCATCCCCAAATCCATCCTTTCATTACATTCCCAAATCACACTTTTCCACTTTGCTTCTCTCCACCTGGATGGTCCTTTTCCCACTTAATTTTCATTGTTTTAAAAATCCTATCCAAGCTTAGAGATCCAGATCCACTTCAAATAATACTCTACAAAATCTTTCTCTTAAGGCACAAATCATACTCTACTTTGCCTTACATGTAGACAGTGAAAATGTAATCACTACCTTTATGTCTTCTATCTATTTTGTCATATTAGTTTTTTCTGCCTAAATAACGAAATGCGATGGGTAGGCTAAAAGACAGTTTCTATATTAGTAACTGGAAAGCCTCAGTCTGGCAAGCTAAAAAAGTGTGATTTATCTTAATAAATATATACTGATGGTCTAGCTACACGTCAATCCCAAAGGCATAAAGTCTGAATCGACCAGCTGCTCTGCAAGAGAAAAAAAAAATGGGCAATCTCTGCAGTAATGTAGTCACCATGAGTTAAATTGACAGGATGGCCGTCGACAGGTTTTGAGTTTTTGTAGGGTTTTTTTGTTTTGTTTTTTTTCCATTTTGGTTTGGTTGTGTTTTCAAAGGTAAAGGCTTGTCCAGTACCAATAAATAGAGAACGTGCAACCTCCTCCTGTGTAATTTTACCGCCTCTGAAAACCCTCTGGTGTGTCAGCTATGGGCCAGTTCTGACTCAACAGCACAAAACAACTCAGTCTTTTTACAAGGTGTTGTTGTGTACTGTAGTGTCAGAAATAATCCATAGCTGACCCTCCGGCGGATTTTCACAGGTTGTAAATAGCATGGGAAGAGACTGCCCATCCTTCTCCAGTGGAGCAACTGGTGGACTCAAACTGCATGCCTTCAGGATTGCAGTGCAGCTTCTTGCCAGGAGACCACCAGACATCTCTTTACAAAGTAGAGGCAAAATTATAGCTAAACAATAAACATCAAAAGCCTGTCTAAAGAAAGCTAATTTGCACTTGATCCAGAGGCAGTAAGAATCTGAGTAGTACATGTACACAATTTATGAAAGCAAGTTACACAGATGAAGATGCACAAGAAACAAAAAGGACATTCCTAAGTCTACATCTAATCAGTAATTATGTCGGTAAGACATGTTTTAGACTGAGCCCCATAGTAAGGGTTTCTAAGAACAGCCAATATACAAACATAAAAACCTATTTGTAAGGGGAGCTCTGGTGGCCTAGTGGCAAGGAGCTGCAACTACAATCCCAGAGGCACACGGTTCGAATCCACCAGATGCTCTGTAATCTCCTCCTGTACAGTCAAATCTGATTTGACGGTACACTCACACAAAAATTTAAAAAAAAATTTGTAACTGAAATAAATTTCACAGAAAATATTTTTTCTTACCCAGCATTAATACTGATATTTTTTATTTCATTTCATTTTCCTAAAGCAATCAAAAACCTACTGTATCAACTTCACAACTCACTGTTTCAAAGCCTATTTAGAAAAAAACACTGACTTCTACCAATGAAAAGTATACCCAAGTTTTACCCTAAAAATTAATCTCTTGTTCCGTTTCTTCACCTCTTTTAAAAAGAAAAAATCAATTTCCATCAAGTCAGTGCTGACTCACAGCAACCGTATATGTAGCCTCTCTTACTGCCACCTACTCTGGCATGTTTCGTGGACAATGTGGAAAAAACCCTATATATTTTGTGTATTATTAGACAAAAACTTTGTATCAGAACAAGTATACTGTAATGCAAAAAAGCTTCTATGTCTGCCAACAAAATCTAATATAAATTATACGATCGATCGATCGATCAATAGATAGATACCTACAAACACACATAATATGGATTATACAACATCTCTAAGGGTTGAGCGTGTGGATAATTGAGTGCAGTTTTCCTAAAAGCATCCTTAATGCAAGTGTCCAGTTCAATGTCTGAAAAAGACATGTGCTACAAGAAGTATATTGAGTTGCTTGGAATCAATTGGGCTGCAGTGACAGAAAAGCAGCCTGTGGTAGACAAGAGTAGAGGAAATCTGTTCCTCCTGGGTAGTAGGAGTTGGAGGATGGAGAAGAGGAAGTCTGAGAGGCTTAGAGGATAATGAAACAGCAAGATCATTTCCTAGGCTGAGTACTTTCTATGTGGTTTTGGCCCCACATTTAACATTTCAGCTTCAATTTACACCTATAATCCTGAGTATCCCTAAAAATAACATTCACTTATCTAGCCTCTATCAACCTGGTATCTTTGCACTTTCCTCAATTTTCTTATCTTCATCCAAAGTCCTTTACCCTCAAGCACCATCAACAATAAAAGCTCTGCTGGCTGTGCAAAAATCCTCAAGAACTATCATTCGGTTACCAAAAACCAGAAAAGCAACTTAATTTTTTTAAAACAGTGCCTTAATCTATTATCTAAGAACCCAACACTAACTCATTTTTCCCCACTGAGTAACTTCATGAAACAACATTTGGGGGCAAAGAGTCAATTATTGATCCAAACACAGCATCTTCTTACAAAGCTATTTACATTTATGAATTGAATATAGTATTAAATGATAAATTAACCCAAACAGAATATTCCTTTCCTAGGCATTTGTTACATGCTAAGCCATATTCTGCCACTTATATACAAAGTCTCAAAGGTCTCAAGGACCCTGAAAGATTAAGTGAGATGATCATCACACTAGTGAATGTCATTGCTAGACCCTGAACAAGGATTTGAAGGAGGTTCGACAAACTACTCTTCATTTTCTATCTTTAAAAATCATGTGAGTAATTATACTCCAAGGGAGCTTTGGTGGCTTAGTAGTAAGAAGTTAGCTTGCCAATCCATAGGCTTACAATTTGAATCCATTGGCTGGCTGCTCTGTGGGAGAAAGATGGACAATTTTCCTCCCTTGTATTAACTGCCATTGTCACTGGAGGGCCTGCTGAAAGCTACAAATGGGTCAACGATGAATAGGGTCAACTATGAGTTGGGTCCACTCAACAGTTGGCAACTGTATTCCATAAATACATGTGCAATGTTTGTTTTACCACAGGAAGAAGAGAAGAAGGAAACCCCACAATACATCTCTCTAGTTTTCATGTAAAACTGATGTTTCAGGATTACTCCCAAGATGGTAAACAATGGATGGATGTCTCTGTATTCCTTCCAGTCCTCAATTCTGAGACCCAATACCTAAGGAAATGGAGTAAAGGCACCAGACCAAGGAGCCAGAATACCACGGACGCTACTGACCACAACTCCATTTATTAAGGCTTTGGTCAAGACATTTAATCCAACCTTCAAGTTTTTAAAAGGCAGTAATTTCAGGGCGCTTCAGATCTACTGCGTGGCTATAATGATAAAGAAAACTCAGCTAAAGAAAAAAGGCAAAAGGCTACCAAAACATAAAAACTTTTTTTTAAATGAGACCCAAATCCCATTTTTAAATAAAGTACTAAATTAAAATGACCAGCTCAGTTTTACAAAAGCCAAGTTTGAATCTCAGTTATGCTCTAAATGCTGTTCTTTTTCTACTGTGTCATAAGTGTTGCATAAAATCCAAATAGATGATATTAACAGAAAATTGAGGATTAAGAATTGGGCAAAAGTGTCACTCCTGGGAAAGACAACATAGCTGTAGGCTAAATAGGTAACATTTTGCCAACCAAATATTACTATCTGTTGCAGGGTACCAAAACCAGTGCACCAAAGACACATGAGTTCTAGTCCTGATTCTATTCTTTCCTTTAGACAAGTTACTAAACTTTCCAAAACCTCAGTTTCCTCTCAACAAAAGCAAAAAGTTTTGTTATCCCTTAACCGAGCTGGCCATTGATATAATGCTATATATTACTATGTTAAACACAATCACTTTGTGAAGTGAGTCATATTATCCCCATCTCACAAATGTGGACATGGGGCCACAATTACTATTACCAAGCAAAGCCTGGATTCAAGTAAATGTGGAAGAGCAAGGATCCATGCACCTAACCACAATACTATCTTCTGGTCAGCATTACGGTTATTTTTACACGACTCTGGAAAGAAAAAATATGCAGAGCGTTGCAATTTTTAAAAGCCCAGTTTTGTATGTTTCATTCAAGAATCCTGGCAAGCTTCTTCCATCATAATTCAACAGGAGTCATTCATTCTATCTAGAAACTACAGAAATCTAGCTTTACAATCTTAAAAGTAGCTAAACACGCTCAACTAAGTATTGCAAGTTAAATGTATCAACAGCCAAGACCCTTGAAGAAGTTGGCAAAGAGCTTCAATGGGCACTCCGATAATCAAGAGCTACCCTAAAAAAAAAAAATCTAAGCTTTGACGTTTTAAAAATGGTTACTACTATACACCAGACCTAATTTAAGCCTAAAGCATCCAAACCACTCCGGTGTGCTTCATTGGGCTCCCCTAAAGCTGCTGTATTTTAGCACGTGCGTGAGTTAGAGCAGATGTGACTCAACAGTGAATGGCAGGCATCTTACCTGAGATGGTCCCTAACTGTCTGAAATTCCCTAAGTCAGCAGTTTTCTAACTAAGTGAAACTTATCCTAATTTCATATTCAATAAGCCAAATACCACTCCACTTTACCTACACTACGAACACGTCAGAAGGCTCGGGGCGGCGGAGAACGGGAGAGGATGGAAAAGTTAAAGACGTTTCAAGGGAACCCAGAATGAGAACGTGGAGAACACGTGGTGAGCCCACACTCAAGAGAGAAGAGGGGTGTTTCGCGGCAAGGAAACTGACCCAACTCAAAGCCGATGGGTGAGCTGAATGGAATCGAAGAAAAGCAAAAGAGTCCCAAGAAAGAGCCCAGTCAACTGCCAGCACTCTAATAAGTGCAAGCGGCCAAAGGCCCGGCAGGAAACAGCGACGCTCGAGAGCCAGGGCCCATTGCAAAAATGCAGACACGTCCCGGCAAGTGGGACACAAATCGCAAACTCGATCCGCACAACTCCGGTGGAAGGCTCTAAGGATCGGGCCGCGCCCTCGCCTGCCTACCTCCAGGCCGCACGCCGGGCTGGCGGCGTGGGCCCTGGGAACCCCGCTACCGCGCTCTCGGTCCCAGCGTTGCGGGCCATCAAGGGACACGCGCGAGCGAGGGTCACGCGCTCCGGAGCCACAAACCCAAGCACAGTCCCGGGGAGCGCCCGCCCACCGCCGCTCTGCTCCTTTTACCTTGGCCTGTACCCGCGCTGGCGCCCAAGCCAGGCAGGTGCAGGTACCGGTGAGGTGCGCCGAAGGAACGTATTCTTGATGCAAACGATTGCTACCGGTCTCCCATACTCGTAAGTGGCCGTCTGTAGAGGCTAAAGCAAAATAGGCCTGGCTGTGGGGGGAGAAAGCACAGGGGATTCCGGCCCGGGAGAGGGGGTCGCCAAAACCTCCGCCGCCGGCCGCCATTGCACGTCTGGCTCCACGGCAGCCACGTGTTCGTTTGTACGCAGGCGCACCTTCGCGGGGCGGGGCCTGAAGGAGGGAAATAGGGCGGAAGGGGTGGCTCTTTGCGACGCAGGCGAACGTAAGGCAGAACCACATTTTGGACAGTGGCCTGGTGGGACCATTTAGCACACATAAGGAGAAGGGCGGAGACGTAGAGAGGAATGGAACTCCTGAATCCAAAGGAGGGCCCATTCCTTTAAAAAAAAAAACAAGGGGGAGGAGGAACCTCAAACTTTTTTTTTTTCATAACTTGACTGAAAGAAATATTCACTTAAAATTCCATTATTTCTATTTTTCCTATTGGCTTCCAGGCTATATACATAATTACATAATAATAATGTAAAATAATAGGAGGAATGCCTACTCCTTATCTAATTTCGTGGAGATTCGTCAATGCTACGCCTTCAATATAACATTGAAGAGAATGGGAATACTAGAACACTTCCTTATGCAGATGACATAACCTTACTGCAAGTGAGGAGGACTTGAAGCACTTGCTGCAGAAGTTTAAACACTGCAACAGCACCTCAACAGAGAACTGCCAGATGTGCCGACAGGGTTTAGAAGAGGCTGGGGTACTAGGATATTATAGCTAATGTTAGATGGCTCTTGGCTGAAAGCAGAGTACCAGAGGGATGTCTGTCTTTGTTTCATTGACTATGAAAAGTCATTTGACTGTGTGAATCACAACAAACTGTCTAACTCTGAGAAGAACGGGAATCCCAGAACACTTGATAGTGCTTATGCGAAACCTATATTTGGATCAGGAGGCAGTCCTCAGAACAGAATAAGGAAACACTGCGTGTTTTAAAATCGGGAAGGGTGTACGCCAGAAATGTGTCCTGTCTCCATACCTTTCCCATCTATATGTAGAACAGATCATCCAAGAGGCTGGGCTCTAAAAGGAGGAAAGTGGTATCAGAATTGGAGGAAGACGCATCAACAACCTGTGTTATGCAGATAACACAACTTTGCCTGCTGAAACTGAGGAGCACCTGAAGCTCCTACTGAAGAAAGTCAAGGTCTTCAATATGGATTGGAGATCAACATCAAGAAAACAAAGATTAAGGAGCTCTGGTGGCCTAGTGACAAGAAACTGCACTGCAATCCCAGAGGTACACGGTTCGAATCCACTAGATGCTCTGCTGGAGAAGGAGGGGTAATCTCCTCCTGTACCAATCAGATCCGATTTGATGGTACACACGCAAAAAAAAATTAAAAAAAAAAACGCAGATTCTCACCAGTGGACCAATTGACAGCATCATGATAGTGAAGATATTGAGATTGTTAACAGCTTTAGTTTGCTTGGCTCCGCAATCAACATTCTTGGTACCAGCAGCCAGGACATCAAAAGACGAATTGCATTGAGAAAGTCAGGGACATTTCCAGAGTACTGAAGAGAAATTATGTGTGTCTGGAGACTAAGGTGCACTTGATCCAGGTCATGGCCTTTGCAATTACTTGCTATGAATCAGAAAGCTGGACAATGACTAGGGATGATAGAGGAGAATTGATGCCTTTGAGCTGTGGTGCTGGAGAAGAGTATTGAATATACTGTGGACCGCTAGGAGAACAAACAAGTTCATCCTGGAGAGGGTGAGACCAGGCTGCTCCTTAGAGGCAAGGATTCTGAGGCTTTGCCTGACATACTTGGAGCATATTGCAAGGAGGGACCAGTCCTTGGAGAGGGACATCATGCTTTGGAGGGTGGAGGGGCAGCTCAAGGGAGAAAGGCCCTGGATGAGATGGATTGATTCAGTGTCTGGGGTAATGGGGGTGAGGGTCTTCCTCTCTCTGACCTTCTACCTTTCCAAGCATGATGTCCCTTTCCAAGGAATAGCCCCTTCGAACAACATGCTCACTTGCTATGTAACTGAGAGCTGAACAGTAAATAAGGATAACAGAAGAAATGATGTCTTTAAGCTGTGGTATTGGAGAAGAGTATTGAATATCCCATGGGCTGCCAAAGGAACAAACATATTTCTTGGAGAAAGTGCAGCCAGAGTGTTCTTTGGAGGCAAAGATGATAAAGCTTCATCTCACACACTTCAGGCATGTTGCTAGGAGAGGCTATTTCCTGGAGAGAGACATCATGCTTGGAAAAGTGGAGATTTGGAGAAAGAAAAGACCCTCAACCAAGTGGATTGACAGAGTGATTATTCATATGTCACTCAGTATACTCGAATTTGTTAGAGGTGATGAGGATGACACAGAATAAGAAAGAATTCAGATCTGTTATTCATAGGGTGGCTTGGTTCTTTGGTTGTACTTGACTTGAAGGCACCTAACAATACAAACATGCCCAAAATATGTGAGATAAATCCTTGCCATTATTGCTTCTAAAGAGCATTATGGTTGCACCTTTTCCAAGGCGTACATATATATTCATTTATTTATTTGTTTGTTTTTTCTGACAGCCCATGGAATATTTAGTACTCTTCGCCAACACTAAAACTCAAAGACATCTTTCTTATTCTTCATCTGCCGTCCTTATTCATTGTCCAGCTCTAAGATGCATAAGAAGTGGTTGAAAAAAGCATGGCTTAGTCAGGCTCATTTTAGTCATCAAAATGACATCATTTCTACTCAGCACTTTAGAGAGGTTTTTGACAGAAAGTTTTCACAATGCAATAGGTCTTTTGATATCTTTGACTGCTGGTGTCAAGGATGTTAATTGTGGATCCAAGCAAGATGGAATTGTTGACAACTTCAATCTATTCTCCATCTATCATTATGTCACCTGTGGGTCCTGTGGTGAGTATTTTTGTCTTGCTGTTGAGACGTAATCCATATTGAAGACTGTAGTCTTTGATGTTCTACAGCAAGTGTTTCAAGACTTCTTCACCTTAAGTAAGCAAGGTTGTATTATCTGCATAACGCAGGTTATTGATAGGAATGGTGATAGGAACAAACTTGCCTGATTCCCACTGGCAAAAGGAATGCCTTAAATCTCTCTCCATTGAAATTAATATTGGCATGCAGGTTTGATACATATGCTTTTAATATTGTTGAACAATTTCTCCTCTATTTCTATTTTTTTGTTACTTGGATTTCCATTTATTCATTGATTTTTGCACAATTTCATCCCTCTACCCACCCCCATTTCTATTTTTTTAACCAGAAAAGTGTATAGAATTTTTTTTTAGAATTTTGTCAAATGAATTTTTTGCATTAAATGAGATGATCATGTGGTTCTATTATTTTATTAATGTTGTAGATTATAATGATTGGGAGTTTTTACATAAAATCATCCTTACAGTCACGATATAAATCTCACATGATCATGATAAAGTTCATATGTACTGTGTTTCACACTATCCTTCATTCACATTGTGTTTTATACAATCATTCCTATTCATCATATTTTATAAAATTAATCAACATTGAACTATGGCCACCATTGCCCTGTCTTTCCAGATCACTGCTGGATCTTTCCCATTTCCTAAAGCCACCTCTCCCTCCATCCATCAAATTGTGTGTCCCTATGATTTCTCCCTGCCCATCCTCACCCCTCTACTCCTCCCACCCAGATCCTCATACACATTTTACTAGTTATCTTTCTAGTATAATGTTTTCATACAGTATTTGTTCTTAGGGACTGAGCTAGTTCACTCAGTGTAATGCTCTCCAGTCCCTCCCGAGTTACGTAATAATTTTTGAAATACCTGCCCCTGCATACTGCATAGTATTTCATTGTGTAAATATATCACAATTTCTCAATCCATTCGATTGTGGTTGGATATTTGGGATGTTTTCATGTTCTTGCACTTGTGAATAACGCTACTATAAACATTGGTATACAAATCTCCATTTGTGCCTTAGTTCTGTTTCCTCAGGATATAATACAAGGAGTGGAACAGCTGGGTCATCTGGAACTTCTATGTTCAGCTTTCTGAGGGAATGCCAAACTGACTTCCAGGATGATTGTACCGTTTTACACTCCCACCAACAGTGTGTCAGAGTTCCCATCTCTCTGTATCCTCTCCAACATTTATTGCTTGCGGGCCTGTTAAACTTTGGCAACAGTGTTATTGAGAATTTTGCATCTGTTTATGAAGGATATTGATGAAAAAATTTCTTTATGACTGGAGCCTCTGCTTGACTTTGGTATCAGGGTTGTGCTTGCTTCATAGAATGTGCTGGAAAGTATTTAATCTTTTTCTATATTCTGAAATAGTTTGGAAAAGTATTGGTGTCAATTCTCTTCTGAATTCTGGCAGAATTCATCACTGAAGAAATTTGGCCTGGAACTTTTTTTGCTTGGGAGTGTTTTTTCTAACCTATTCAATTTCTTATCTTTTAACATATCTATTGAAATGTTTTACTTTATCTGTATCACTATAAGAGGTGAGTTTCTTAAAATGTGTCCAGTTTTTCTGGATTTAAAAATTTGTAGACATGTAGCTTTTCATTGTATTTTATTTTTATCCTTTTATTTCAGTTGACTCTGCTATGATGTCATCCATGTCATGCCTTGTTCATATTATTTGAGTTTAGGTTTTCTGCCTTTGTTGAATATGTCAGGGATATGTCCATTTTATTGATCCTTTCAAAGAACTAACTCCTAGTCTTGGTAATTCTATTATTTTTCTTCAGTGACTGGGGTATCGGGATGGGTGTATCAGAGACAGTGCGACTGGCACAGGAGAGAGCAGAGTTTAGGGCTGTTGTACATAGGGTCACTATGAGTTACAAGCGACTCGACGACACATAACAACAACAACAACATTTCATTTCCTTCTATTCTTAACCAAATAAAGAAGTAGAAACGAGAGTATTACTACATTTTTAATCAGTGTGCTAGCAAACTGAGTCTAGATCAGCCTGACTGCTCTCTTCTAATTTAAGAAGAAGTGGTGTTTCATACAGAGTGATAAGGCGGTGATAAATATTAAACACTTTTTATTCATTTTTTGGCTTTTTGTTTTGTTTTTAAAAAAATTTATTGATATTTTAACAAAAGTTTACAGAAAATTCTGATTTCCATTCATTCATTGATGCACATTTTCCTCCCCCCACCTCAGTTTGCTTTTTCCTTTAAAAAGATTCTTTCATTGTTGCACAAGTTCCTCCCTCCCCCACCCCTGAGTCCACTTTGCTGTGCATCTCTTATTCTGGATTGTTGTCATGAAAATAATACCTAAACATATCTTTCTTTTAGTTCTTTCCCTCATCTGTTTCAATGCAGTGTTCATTATTTATCCCCTTTTCTTAGTTTTTCCCCAACCACCATGTCAGTCCTTTTGTATATCAGTGACATTATGCAGTATTTGTCCTTTTTGTGACTGAGATATTTCACTAAGCATAATGTCCTCCAGGATCACCTATTTTGTAAACTATTTTATGAGTTCCTTGTTTTTACTGCTGTGTAGTATCCCATTGTGTGAATATATCACAGCTTCTCTATCCATTCATTTGTTGATGGGTTTGCACATCTTTTAATTGGGTTGCATGTCCTTTCATTGATGAGTTTTTGTTGTTGAGTTCATCATGTATTCTGAATAGTAAATTCTTATCTGATAAAAGCTTTCAAATATTTTCTCTATTATGTAGGTTGTGTTCCACTTTCTTGATAATGTCCCTTGAAGTCCACTTTATCTACTTTTCTCATATTGCTCTTGCTTTTAGTGTATGTCTTGGAATCCGGTACCCAGGATGGATGCTGGGCACCGGCCCTCCTCAAGACTGGTGCAGTGAAGCCACCACACTGCCGCAAGGTGGACTTGTTCTGGAGAGAATTCTTGGAGCCTGGATGGCGGTGGTGGGGGAAACGGGCACCCGCCAGCCTCCCGTGCTGAGAGGGGCCACGTACCCACAGGGAGCCTGTGTGGCAGAACACTTTTTATTTTAAAAGTTGTTGTTTTAAAGAAATTATAGTTTGACTATGTCTACATATGGGATGCGGCCTCTTGCATCTTGAAAAGAGGCCAGGATGGAACGCTTGGGTGCTTGTGACTTTGGTTTTGCCCAAGTGGGTGTCAGCAAAGCAGACTTGCTAGATGAATTGGGGGTCTCTGACCCAGAGTTCGCCAGCATTTGGGTGTGCCAGAATGATAAAATACTGAAATGTCTGGCCACACCTGCAGGCTGAGGGCGAATGTCTTGTGAACCTCAGTGTCAGCTGGATATGGCCTCTTACGTCTTGAAGAGAGGTCGTATAGCCCTGGTGTGTCCACGTGCAGTACAGAGGTAACTCATGGTTGCTGTGAAGCTGAACACTGTGATGTGTCAAACGCGATAGTGTTTACCCATGGCGGACAGTGTTTGGTGGAGCTCCGCAATTACAAGCTTGGAGGCAGAAATTCCAGAACACTTGATTGCGCTTATCCTAAACCTCCATGATTCAAACTACCTTGAAAGCAAGAGTGGTATCCACTTCCCAAATAGCTTGCCTCTGGAAACCTTATGAACCTGGAGAAAGGATGAAAGTTATACAAGTGTTCAGGTTTTTCCTTCATAGGGTTGCTATGAGTCACCTACAACTCGACAGCACTTAACAACAACAAACATGCACACCCATGTTCATTGCAGCTTTGTTCACAATAGCAAGGAGTTGGAAACAACCTAAGTGCCCATCAACAAACGAATGGCTAG
>NW_006399759.1:3348890-3352784 GCF_000299155.1 Elephantulus edwardii
GGGGGGCGGCAGGGAGAAAAGTGCAGCAATGAATGAATGGAATTCCAAAATCTCTGTAGACGTTTATTGAAATGAAAAATAAATAAATTTATTTTTAAAAGTGGATTGCATTGGACAAGTCTGCTATTAGAGACCTCTCCAAAGTACTGAAGAGCAACGATATCAGTCTGGAGACTAAGGTGCACCTGATCCAGGCCATACTCTTTGCAGTTACTTGCTATCAGAAACATGGACAATTGCTAGAGATAATAGAAGGAGAATTGATGCCTTTGAGCTATGGTACTGGAGAAGAGCATTGAATATTCCATGGACTGCTAGGAGAAAAAGCAAGTTCGTCCTGGAGATGGTGAAACAAGGCTGCTTTTTGGAGGCAAGGATTCTGAAGCTTTGTATGACATACTTTGGACATGTTGCAAGAAGGGATCAGTCCTTGGAGAGGAAAATCATGCTTGGGAGAGTGGAGGGACAGCACAGGAGAGGAAGATCCTCAATGAGGTGGATTGATTCAGTGACTGGGATAATGAGGGTAGGTGTGTCAGAGACAGTGAGAGTGGCAAGGTATAGTGCAGGGTTTAGGGCTGTTGTATATGAATCGTAGGCGACTTGACAGCATATAACAACAGGACATACTGACACATTATCAAAACTTAAAACTTTAAATCCATATGTAGATGTGTTGTTGTTTTTGTTGTTGTTAAGTGCTGTCGAGTCATAGACGACTCATAGCAACCCTATGACTGAAAAACCTGAACACTTGTATAACTTTCATCCTTTCTCCAGGTTCATAAGGTTTCCAGAGGCAAGCTATTTGGGAAGTAGATGCCACTCTTGCTTCCAAGGTAGTTTGTATCAGGGAGGTTTCGCATAAGCACAATCAAATGTTCTGGGATTCCCATTCTTCTCAGAGCCATCACAGTTTTTTGTGATCCACACAGTCAAATGCCTTTGCATAGTCAAGGAAACACAGATTCCTCTGGTACTCTGCTTTCAGCCAAGATTCAGCTGATATTAGCTGTACTATCCCTAGTACCATAGCCTCTTCTAAACACAGCCTGCACTTTTAGGAGTTCTGTTGATGTGCTGTTCCAGTAGTTTTTGGATAATCTTCAGCAGAAATCTTGCTTGCATGTGATATTGATGCTGTTCTTGTTGTTGTTATGTGCCATCGAGTGACCTGTGACTCATAGTGACCCTATGTACAATAGCCCTAAACCCTGCTCTATCCTGTGCCAATCTCACTGTCTCTGACTCACCTACCCCCACTATCCCAGTCACTGAATCAATCCACTGCATTGATTGACCAGAGAAGAGGTCTTCCTCTCCTGTGTTGTCCCTCCTCCTGTTCAACAATTTCCACACTCTGTCATGTCACCTTTCTTAGGAATGGGAACAAATATACATCTCTTCCAGTCAGTTGGCCAGGGGGTTGTCCTCCAGATTTCTGGACACAACTTTTGGTGAGTACATCCAGGGCAGCGTCTGTTTGTTGAAATATGTTGAATGGTATGTCATCAATTCTTGGCGCCTTGTTTTTTGCCAGTTCTTTCAGAGCAGCTTGGACTTCCTTCATCACCATAGGCTCTTGCTCATATGTTGCTTCATGAAATTCTTCTGTCAGCCAATTTCTTTTGTATACTCTTTCCATCTTCTTTTAATGCTTCCTAGATCATTTAATATTCTGCCCAAAGCATCCTTAAGTATTGCAACCCAAGGTTTGAATTTGTTCTTCAGTTCCTACAGCTTTAAGACATGCTGAACGAAAAAAAAAGAAAAGAAAAAGAAGTGCTGAGCGAGTTTGGCCCCTTTAATTTTCTGACTCCAGCTCCTTGCACATTTCATTGTAATACTTTGCTTTGGCTTTCTGTACTGCCCTTTGGAATCTTCTGTTCAACTTTTTAATATCTTTATTTCTTCCCTTTGCTTTGGCTTCTTGGCACTCCAGTGCAATATTTAGAGTTCCTTCTCACATCATCTTGGTCTTTTTTTCCTCCTCTGTCTTTGTAATGACCTTTTGCATTTTTCCTGGGTGATATTCTTGATATCCTCCCACAGCTCATCCAGTCTTCCCTTATTAATGTCCAAGGCCTCAAACTTGTTCCTGAGATGGTTTTGAAATCAGGTGGGATAGACCTAAGGTCAAATTTTGGTTCCTACGGACTTGATTTAATTTTCCTCAGCTTCAGCTTGAACTTGCATCTGAGTAGTTGGTGGTATATTCCACAATCAGCAGCTGGCCTAGTTCTCAAAACAGCTGATATTGAGCTTCTCCACCGATTCTTTGCACAGATGTAATCTATCTGATTCCTATGCATACCATCAGGTGAAATCCATGTGCATAGCCTGTGTTTATGTTTCTTATAAAATGTGTTTGCAATTAATAAGTCATTTATTGTGCAGAATTCTATCATTCTATCTCTGGCTTTAGTTCTGTCACCAAGTCCATGTTTTCCAACTGCTGAGCCTTCTTCACTATTCCCAACTTTTTCATTCCAGTCACTCATTATAATTAATGCATCTTGTTTTCATGTTCGATCAATCTCTGACTGCAAAAGTTGGTAGAAATCTTCTATCTCCTCCTCTTTGGCTCTGGTTGTTGTTAGTACATATATTTGAATGATGGTTGTATTCACTGGACTTCCTTGTATGCATATGGATATTTCCTGTCATTTACAACATTATATTTCAAGACAGATCTAGAAATGACTTCTTTCTCCTTTTTTATTTTTTAAATTTTATTTTATTAATTTTAATGAACATTTACAGAGATTTTGGATTTCCATTCATTCATTGTTGCACTTTTCTCCCTTGACAGCCCTCCCCCGCCCCCCCTCCCCAGTTCGCTCCTCTCTTTGAAAAGCGAAAGAAAAATTCCTTCTTTGGTATACAATCCCCCTGCACCCCTCCCACCGCCCCAAGTACACTCCACAATGCAACCTTAATTCTGGACTCTTGTGAAAAATTACTTTTTTTTAACTAAAGCAACCCCACTTTTCCTCACCTGTTCATCTCCAGGATAGTAGATGATATGATCCTCTGACTCAAAATGTCCCATGCCAGTCCATCTCATTTCACCAATACTTAATATGTCAATATTTATATGTTCCATTTCTTTCTTAACAATATCCGAATTTCCTACATTCATGGTTCTCACATTCCATGGTCCACTCACTAGAGTCTGCTTACAGCTGTTCCTCTGTCTATATGTTTCGATATTCGAGGGCTCAGCTTCAGTTGCCATGTCTGCATATTGCCCATAGCATCTTTCAATATTGTGACTCAAGGCTTAAATTTTTCTGTTATCCCAGGCTGATAAATGCAGAGCAAGTTCTTTCCTTTTTATTCTCGAATTCCAGATCTCTGCACGTACCGTGGTAATTATTTTCTTTGTCCTCCTGAGCTGCCCGTTGAAATCTTTTGTTTAGCTCTTTTTCTTCAGCATATTTTCCTTTCGTTTTGGCTTCTTGATGCTCCAGTGCAATTTTTAGAGTGCTTTCTGACATTCATTTCAGTTTTTTTTTCTTCCTCCTCTATTTTTGTAATGACTTTTTGTTTTCTTCATGGATATCCTTGATATCATCCCACAACTCACCTGCTCTTTGTTCATTGGTGTTCAGTGCCTCAAACCTATTCCTAAGATGATCATGAAATTCAGATAGAATTGATTCAAGATCATATCTTGGTTCTTGACAACTTATTTTTTTAATTTAAATTTTAATTAAAGTTTATAGAGACTTTGGATTTCCATTCATTCATTGTTGCACATTTTCCTCCCTCCCCACCCCTCCCCTCCAGTTCACTTTTCTCTTTGAAAAGAAAAAAATTATTTTACTGTTAAACAATCCTCTCTCCCTCCCCAGTCCACTTTACTATACAGCATTCTGGACTCTTGTAATT
>NW_006399759.1:3352964-3355161 GCF_000299155.1 Elephantulus edwardii
CACTATGCAGCCTTCATTCTGGACTCCTGTCATGACAATAATACCTAATCACATATCCCTTTTAAACAGTTTTCTCCCTCATCTGTTTCAATGCCTTATACATTATTTATCCCAACGTTCTCAGTCTCCCCCAACCCCAATGTCAGTCATATTTTACAACAGTGGCACCATGAAGTATTTGTCCTTTTGTGACTGAGATATTTCACTCAGCATAATGTCTTCCAGGCTCAACCAATTTGTATAATATTTCATGAGTTCCTTGTTTTTCAGTGCAGCTTAGTATTCCATTGTGTAAATATACCACAGCTTCTCTCTATCCATTCATTTGTTGATGGGCCCTTAGGTTGTTTCCAACTCCTTGCTATTGTGAACAAAGCCACAATAAACATGGGTGTGCACAAATATTCCTTTTAAACAGTTCTCTCCCTCATCTGTTTCAATGCAGTATATGGTATTTATCCCCTCTTTTCTTTGTTTCCCCCCAACCCTGATATCAGTCCTGTTTTACAACAGTAGCACCATGCAATCGTTGTCTTTTTGTGACTGAGATAGTTTACTCAGCATAATGTCTTCTGGGGTCACCCATTTTGTATACTATTTCATTAGTTCCTTGTTTTTCAATGCAGCGTAGCATTTTGTTGTGGGAACATACCACAGCTTCTCTATCCATTTGTTTGTTGATGAGTACTTTGGTTGCTTCCAACTCTTGCTATTGTGAACAAAGCTGCTATAAACATGGGTGTGCATGTATCTGCTTGCGTGGCACTTATGGCTTCTTTAGGGTATATTCCCAGTAGCGGAATTGCTGTGTCAAATGATATTCCTATTTGCAACTTTTTGAGAAAGCGCCATACTGCCTTCAATAGTGGTTGCACCATTTTACACTCCCACCAACAATGAATTAGGGTTCCAGTTTCCCCACAACATTGCCAGCATTGACTGTTTGCTGCTCTGTTAAATTTTGCTATTCTGACTGGAGTGAGATGATATCTCATAGTTGCTTTGATTTGCATCTCCTGAGAGGTAGGGATTTTGAACATTCTTTCATGTATTTGTTCACCATCTAAATGTCATCTTTGGTGAAGTGTCTGTTCATATCCTGTGCCCATTTTGCAATTGGGTTGTTTACCTTTATCTTGTTGTAGTGGGCAACTTATTATTTTTTTTTCAGCCTCAATTTGAACTTGCATATGAGTAATTGATGGTCCAAACCACAGTCTGCCCCAGGCCTAGTTTAGACTGCTGATACTAAGCTTCTCCAATGATTTCTTTCACAAATGTAGTCAATCTGATACCTATGCACCCAATCAGATGAGATCATGTATTGTTGCCTTTGAGCTGTGCTGTTGGAGAAAAGGACTGAACATGGACGGCCAAAGAACAAACAAATATGTCTTGCAGAGGGGCCAGCCGGAGACAGGAATGATGAGGCTTTGCCTCACATACTTTGGGCATGTTGCTAGGAGGGGCTGTTCTTTGGAGAAAGACACAATGCTGGGAAGGGTGGAGGGTCGGTGAAGGAGAGGAAGACCCTCAACCAGGTGGATTGATGCGGTGACTGTGACAATGGGCTCTGGTGCGTCAGGAAATGGAGGATGGAGCAAGATAGAGCAAGGTTCTGATCTTTTGTTCATAGGGTCATATGGATCATACTCGACTGGACGGCATCTAACAACAAGCTAACGCCAACATGTCCTAGAGGAGAAGTTCTGTAGACTCTAGCTTCAAGTTAATCAGCAGCTGAGGGGAATATGAATAAGCGAGATGAAAAATTATATTCTTACTACTTTATTTCACTAAAAAATAATCTAAGGGCGCTCTGGTGGCCTAGTGACAAGAAGCTAAGCTGCAATCCCAAAGGTGCATGGTTCAAATCCAACAGATGCTCTGCTAGAGAAGGAGGGTCAATCTCCTCCTGTGCCAGTCAGATCCAATCTGATGGTACATCCATACACAAGAACATAAAAAATAATCTGTGAACTTAAACATTAATTCTAATAAAAATTAAATCTTTAAAGTAACAGTACAAAACAAAATAAAGTCACAGTACAAAATAGAGTATACCATTAAATATAACAAGGCCTTGTTTTCACACTAAATTGATTTTAGAGGTTGAATTATTAGGCTTGCTAATTTTCTGACTTCCTACTTTTTTTTGTTTTGATCTTTAAAAATTATCTTTCTTTTTTTTTACTTT
>NW_006399759.1:3359278-3366587 GCF_000299155.1 Elephantulus edwardii
TTTTTCATAGTATTCTAATGTTAGCTTTTTTAATTTAGTTGGGTCTGTTGTGATGTTACCTGATTCATCTCTTATTCGGATTAATTGTGTCTTCTCCCTCTTTTCTTTTGTGAGTTTTGCTAGTGGTTTATCGACTTTGTTGACCTTTTCAAAGAACCAACTCCTAGTTTTGTTGATAGTGACTTCCTACTTTTGTCATCTATTTATTCAGCAGACATTTATTAAAGAAATATTGTGTACCAGGAACTGGGATTATAATAATAATCATAGCACATTGATATGTTCAATCTTTTTTATTTTTATTGTTATCTGAGTTAAAGATTATAAAGCAAATTGTTTTCCCAGTCTGCCATTCCAACACTTCTTATTTTTTGAAATGAATTACAATGTCAACAAAGTAACCACACTTCTCCCACTGGCTCCTTATGATTATCAATTCCAGCAACTCTTCTAACTTATCTTTTCCTTCCTTATGAGCCTTATCCCTGGGCAAATATTGCCCTGTTGGCCTTCCATAATTGATTATTCTAAAGGAGAAAGGCTAGGCTTTATGAGGAAGAATGTGGCATCAGGATTAGAAGAAACCTCATCAACAACCTATGTTATGCACATGATACAACCCTGCTTGTTGAAACTGAGGAGGACCTGAAGCACTTGCTGCAGAAGGTCAAGGACTGTAGTCTTCAATATGAATTGAAGCTCAACATCAGGAATACAAAGATTCTCACCACTGGGCCAACTGGCAGCACCATGATGCATGGAGAAGAGCTTAGATTTTTAACAGCTACAGCTTATTCGGCTCCACAATCAAAACTCTTGGCACCAACAGTCAGGAAATCAAAAGACAAATAGCATTGGGGAAATCAGATGTCACGGACATTTCCAGAGTACTGAGAAGCAACGATGTCAGTCTAGATACTAAGGTGCAATATGGTCTTTGCAGTTACTTGTTATGCTTCAGAGAGCTGGACAATGACTAAGAATGAAAGAAGAATTGATGCCTTTGAGCTGTGGTGCTGGAAAAGAGTCTTGAACATACCATGGGCCACCAAGAAAACAAATAGGTCTGTCTTGAAGAGGGTGAAGCCAAGTTTCTCCTTGGAGGCTAGGATTTTTTTTTCAATATCCATAAGCACTTTATTGGAGGCTAGGATTTTGAAGCTCCATCTCACATACTTTGGACACGTGGCCAGGAGAGACCAGTCCTTGAAGATGGACCTCATGCTTGGAATGGTGAGGGACAGCACAGGAGAGGAAGACCCAGGATGAGATGGATTGATACAGTGACTAGGGCAATAGGGCTTGGTGTTTTGGAGTCAGTAAAACTGGCTCAGGACAGGGCAGGCTTCAGAGCTTCTGTACATAGGACCACTATGTGTCACAGGTGGCTCGATGGCATATAACAACAACAAAGAAGTAAATGCCTCCTGGTATTATTTTTCTCTTTTCAGGTCAAAGGATAGGAAGACTCTCAATGAGATGGATTGAAACAGTAATTGCAGCAATGGGCTCACATGTGTCCAAGATCATGAGGTTGACACAGAACAGGACAGGGTTCAGCTGTGTTGTTCATTGGGTCACTATGAATCATACTTGATGGCTCTTAACAATAACAACAGCATTTGACTGAAAGTTAAGCCACAGATGTGATTTCTGTTTCAGTTAAAAAAGTCCCTTAGGCTCTTGGGGTTCATCAGTTTCTATTGGAACAGTTGTTGTTGTTGTTGTTATGTGCCATTGAGTCACTTGCGACTCATAGCGACCCTATGTACAAGAGCTCTAAATGCTGCTCTATCCTGTGCCAACCTCGCCATCTCAGACATACTCAATCCACCACTCCAAACAGAATCGATCCATCTCATCGAGGGTCTTCCTTTCCTGTGCCGTCCCTCCACTCTTCCAAACCTGATGTCCCACTCCAAGGACCAGTCCCTCCTTGGAACATGCCCAAACTATGTTAGACAAAGCTTCAGAGTCCTTGACTCCAAGGAGCATTCTGGCTTCACCATCTCCAGGACAAACCTGTTTGTTCTCCTAGCAGTTCATGGTATATTCAACACTCTTCTCCAGCACCACAACACAAAGGCATCAATTGTCCTTCTATCATCCCTATTCACTGTCCAACTCTCTGATGCATAGCACGTAATTGTGAAGACTGTAGCCTGGATCAGGCACACCTTAGTCTCCAGCCTGATGTCATTGCTCTTCAGAACTCTTGAGAGGTCCCTGTCAGCTGACTTTCCCAATGTAATTCATCTCTTAAATTCCTGGCTGCTGGTACCAAGAGTGTTCATTGTGGAACCAAGTAAACTAAAACTGTTAACTATCTCAATCTCTTCACCATCCATGCTGATGCTGCCAATTGGCCCAGTAGTGAGAATCTTTGTTTTCTTGATGTTGAGCTTCAATCCATACTGAAGCCTGCAGTCCTTGACCTTCTGCAGCAAGCGCTTCAGGTCCTCCCTCAGTTTCAGCAAGCAGGGTTGTGTCATCTGCATAACGCAGGTTGTTGATGATTTCCTGATGCCACATTCCTTCTCTTACAGCCCAGCATCTTGAATGATCTGCTCTGCATACAGATTGAAAAGGTATGGAGACAAAATATGACGGACCCCCTTATTGATTTTGAACCGTGTAGTGTCTCCTTGCTCTGTTCTGACAACTGCCTCTTGGTCCAAGTATAGGTTTCGCATGAGCACAATCAAATGTTCTGGGATTCCTGTTCTTCTCAGAGTCAGCCATAGCTTGTTGTAATCCACACAGTCAAAGCCTTTGCATAGTCAATGAAGCACAGATAGACATTCTTCTGGTATTCTCTGCTTTCTGCCAACATCCATCTAACTTTAGCTATAATATTCCTAGTACCACGACCTCTTCTAAATCCAGCCTGCACATCTGGCAGTTCTCTGTTGATGTATTGTTTTTGGATAATTTTCAGCAGAATCTTGCTTGCATGCGATATTAATGATATTGTTTGATAATTTCCACACTGTTGGGTCACCTTTCTTAGAAATGGGAACAAATATCGATCTTTTCCAGTCAGTGGGCCAGCTGGCTGTCCTCCAGACTTCTTGGCACAACTTAGTAAGCACATCCAGGGCAGTGTCTGTTTGTAAGTTTAAAAAAGAGTGTTCGAATAGCAAGGAGTTGGAAACAACCTAAGTGCCCATCAACAAATGACTGGATAGAGAAGCTGTGGTACATTCACACAATGGAATACCATGCTGCATTGAAAAACAAGGAACTCATGCAATATTATTCAAAATGGGTGACCCTCGACGACATTATGCTGAATGAAATCTCACAAAATTGTCACAAAAGGACAAACACTGAATAGTGCCACAGCTGTAGAATGGGACTGACATCAGGGTTGGGGTACGAATGGAAAAAACTGGATGAATTATGTATACTGCATTTAAACAGAAGAGGGAGAGAACAGTTTAAAAGCCATATATTATAGGGCATTATGATTATCATGAGTCCGGAATGAAGGTTGCTGAGTGTAGTATACTCGGGGTGGGGGTAGGGGGTGTGGGGAGATTGTATATCAATGAAGGAATTTTTCTTTTACTTTTCAAAGAGAAGAGCCAACTGGGGGTGGGGGGGGGGAAAGTGCAACAATGAATTAATGGAAATCCAAAATCTCTGTAAATGTTCGTTGAAATTAATAAAAAAAAAGTTCACTTTTGTTTTTGGTTTAGTTCCACATATTCCAGCCACTATCTCTAGGTCATCTACTGTGGTCCCTTTGGGAGTGATCAGCAGTTGTAACTGGGTACCATCTAGTTTCTCTGGTCTAGGGGTCATGGAAGTTGAGGTGTAATGGTGCATTAGTTTTTGGACTAATTGTTTCAATATATTTTTTATTTTCCTTCCTCTTCTTTGTTCCAGTCAGGGAGAGACCAGTGTCTGTACCTTCAATGCCAGCTCATAAGCCTGTAAGTCCTAAATAAATCACTATTTGCTATAGCAGGATGAACTTTTTAAGAATTACATAATACCAATTGATCTTAATGTCTCTTGGGACTAGATTCGTGGCTTCACATTAAAAAGTTACTACGAGGAGTTCTGGTGGCCTAGTGATAAGAAGCTGCATTGTAATCCTGAAGGCACACAGTTTGAATCCACCAGATGCTCCCCTGGAGAAGGAGGGGAAATTTCCTCCTGTGCCAGTGGGATCTGAATCGACAGCACATAACAACAACAAAATTTAAAAAATAAAAAGATAAAGTGTCACTTAAAAAATAATAAGTCACTACAATTGAATGGTTCCAACTCAGAGGAACTCTTTATAGGGTTTCTGAACCTGTAAGTCAAAATGTGAAGATAGTGCCTCTTTTTCTCCTAGGACATGGCAGGTGGATTTGAACTGTGCATTGGACAAATATCACAATTTGCTATAAGCTATTCTACCAGAGCTCCTCCCCAAAGCCTCAGAATCAGTAAATTATTTCCTCTGAGCAGCGCAGGAAGACAAAGTAAAGTATTGAAATGAAATATGCAAAGAGCTGGAGTCAGAAAATCTAAGGGGACAAACTCACTCAGCCATCATTTCTTAGGCTGAAGGAACTGAAGAACAAATTGAAGTCTTGAGTTGCAATACTTAAGGATGCTTTGGGCAGAATATGAAATGATCCAGGAAGTATTAAAAGAAGATGAAAAGAGTATACAGAGTTATTGTACCAAAAGGAATTGGCAGACACAGTAGAATTTTATGAAACAACGTATAAGCAAGAGTCTGTGGTGACAAAGAAAGAAGTTCAAGCTGCTCTGAAAGAACTGGCAAAAAACAAGGCCCCAGGAATTGATGGTATACCAACTGACATATTTCAACAAATAGATGTTGCCCTGGATATGCTCAACTAAGCTGTGCCATGAAATATAGAGGACAACAAGAGATCTATATTTGCTCCCATTTCAAAGAAAGGTGACTCGACAGAATGTGAAACTTATTGAACAATATCTTCAATATCACATGCAAGCAAGATTCTGCTGAAATTATCCAAAAACTACTGGAACAGCACATCAACAGAGAACTGCCCAAAGTGTAGGCTGGGTTTAGAAGAGGCCTTGATACTAGGGATATTATAGCTAATGTTAGATGGATCTTGGCAGGAAGCAGAGAATACCAAAAGAATGTCTATCTGTTTCATTGACTATGAAAAGCATTTGACTATGTGAATCATGACAAACTGTGGCTAACTCTGAGAAGAATGGTAATTCCAGAACACTTGATTGTGCTTGTGCGAAACCTATACTTGGACCAGGAAGCTATCATCAGAACAGAGCAAGGAAACATTGTGTGATTCAAAATTGGGAAAGCTCAATGCCAGGAATGTGTCCTATCTCCATACCCTTTCACTCTATATGCAGAACAGATCATCCAGGAGACTGGGCACTATGAGGAAATATGTAGCATCAGAATTGGAGGAAGGCTCATCAAGAGTCTTCGTCATGCAGATAACACAACCCTGCTTGCTGAAACTGAGGACCTGAAGTGTTTGCTGTAAAAGGCCAAGGACCTTAAATGTAGACTGAAGGTGAACATCAAGAAAACAAAGATTCTCACTAGTGGGCTGATTGGCAGCATCATGATTGGTGGTGAAGAGGTTGAGATTGTTAGCAGTTTCAGTTTGCTTGGCTCCACAATCAACACTCTTGGTACCAGCAGCCAGGAAATCAAGAGAAATTAAAAGTTGAATTGCACTGGTAAAGTCAGCTGCCCGAAACTTCTCCAAAATACTGAAGAGCAACGATGTAAGTTTGGAGATTAAGGTACGACTGATCCAGCCATAGTCTTTGCAATTACTTGCTATGCAGCAGAAAGCTGGACAATGAGAACTGATGTCTTTAAGCTGTGGTACTGGAGAAGAGTATTGAATATACCATGGACTGCTAGTAGAACAAACAAGCTCATCCTAGGGAGGAGGAAACCAGGCTGCTTCTTGGAGGCAAGGATTCTAAAGCCTCATCTGACATACTTTGGCCATGTTGCAAGGAGGGACCAGTCCTTGGAGAGGGACATCATGGTTGAGAGGGTGGATGGACAGTGCAAGAGAGGAAGACCCGCGACGAGATGGATTGATTCATTTTCTGGGGTAATGGGGCCAGTGTGTCAGAGACAATATTGGCACAAGATAGAGCAGGGTTTAGAGCTGTTGTATACAGTGTTTCTATGAGTTGCAAGTGACTCAATGGCACATAACAACAACAAACAGATTATTTAGTTATGATTAAGACATTTATTTTACAATAAACCCCAACTGACAGTACAGCAAACTGACAGACAAATGCTGTACTCATAAGAGCAAACAATAAACAAGGATGCATATATATACCTAAACTGTAAAATAAGTTGTTATTGTGTACCATCGAGTCAAAACTGACCCATACCTTACCTCCATCAAGTTTTTAGAGGCAGTAAAATCACAGAGGAAGGGACTGCCCATCTTTCTCCTATGGAAGAGCTGTTAGATACAAACTATGTGCCTTTAGGTAGGCAATGCAATTCATTACCACTAAGCCACCAGCGCAGTAACTTTTTATTATTATTATTATTAATTTTAATGAAAATTTACAGACTTTGGATTTCCATTCATTCATTGTTGTACTTTTCTCCCTCCTCACTCTTCCCTCCCAGTTCTCTCTTCTCTTTGAAAAATAAAAGAAAAATTATTTCATTGTTATACAATTCCTCCCCCCCAAGTCCACTCCACTATACAGCCTTCATTCTGGACTCCTGACATGACAATAATACCTAATCATATATCATTTTTAAACAGTTTTCTCTCTCATCTGTTTCAATGCAGTATACATAATTTATCCCATCTTTCTCAGTCTCCCCCCCAACCCTGATGTCAGTCTTGTTTTACAACTGTGGCATTATGTAGTATTTGTAGTTTTTTGACTGAGATATTTCACTCAGCATAATGTCCTCCATAGTCACCCATTCTGAATAATATTTTATGAGTTCCTTGTTTTTCAATACAGCATAGTATTCCATTGTGTGATTACACCACAGCTTCTCTATCCATTCATTTGTTGATGGGCACTTGGGTTGTTTCCAACTGTGCTATTGTGAACAAAGCTGCAATAGACATGGATGTGCATATATCTGCTTGGGTGGAGGTTCTTGTTTCTTTAGGGTATATTCCCAGTAGTGGAATTGCTGGGTCAAATGGTATTTCTATTTCCAACTTTTTGAGAAAGCACCATCCTGCCTTCCATAGTGGTTGCACCATTTTACACTCCCACCAACAGTGAATAAGGGTTCCAGTTTCTCCACAACCTCGCCAGCATTTGTTGTTTG
>NW_006399759.1:3366687-3369519 GCF_000299155.1 Elephantulus edwardii
CAACTTTTTGAGAAAGTGCCATACTGCCTTCCATAGTGGTTGCACCATTACACTCCCACCAACAGTGAATAAGGGTTCCAGTTTCTCCACAACCTCGCCAGCATTTGTTGTTTGCTGTTCTGTTAAATTCTGCTATTCTTACTGGAGTGAGATGATATAGTGAAGTAACTTTTATATTACTTGATTTACATCTGAAAGTTGGACAATGAATAATGAAGACAGAAGACAAATGGATGTGTTTGAGTTGTGGCTGAGGAGAAATGGATGGCCAAAAGTACAAACAAATTTATCTTGGAGACAGTGCAGCCAGGGGGTTCTTTGGAGGCAAGGATAGTCAAACTTCTTCTCACTTACTTTGAGCATGTTGTTAGAAGGGGCCCGTCTTTGGGAAAAAAATGTCATGATGGAAAAGGTAGAGAATTAGTAAAAGAGGAAGACCCTCAACAAGATGGATTGATAAAGTGATGTAACAATGGGCCCAAGTACATCAGAGATGATCAGGTACAGAATAAGGCAAGGTTCAGATCTGTTGTTCATAGGGTTACTATGAGTCATAGCTGACACGGCGGCACATAACAATAACACTACAAGAAGTTTACCTAATTTTGCTTCCTGTTGGCTCTGTTACACACATGGATGGGGAAACCTGATAGCCAAGTTCATAGGGAGTTTCACTGCCTACCCAAAAGCTACACCTTTCTGGTGGTTTGAATCCCCCAGAGGCTTCAAGGGACTCTCATGTGATTTACAGCCTCAGAAACCCAGTGAAAAGTCAGCCAAGGTGTACCTGATCCAGGTCATAGTTTTCTCAGTTGCTTGCTATGTATGCATTTGAAAGCTGGACAATGACTAAGGATAACAGAAGAAAAATTGATGCCTTTGAGTTGTGGTGTTGGAGAAGACTTCCAAGAGAACAAATAGTTTGTCCTGGAGAAAATGAAGCTAGTTTGCCCCTTTGAGGCAAAGATACTTTGGGTATGTTGCCAGGAGTGACCAGTCCTTGAAGAATGACCTCATATTTGAAAGACTGGAGGGTTAGAGCAGAAGAGAAGGACCCTGCATGAGATAGAGTGACACAGTGACTGTAGCAAAAACAGCAGCTGTGTCTGAGACGGTAAAGTTGGCTCAGGATAGGCAAGGTTGAGAATCATTGTTCTATAGGATAGCAGTTAGTCGTAGTTGACTCGATGGCACCTAACAACAACAACTTGACCACACCTAACAACAATAATGACAATGAGTCAGTTATGACGACGATGAGAATTATATGCTTAGATGTATTTACCGCAGATACTAATATGAATGTAGAACTGTCATCTGTCCAACTTACATGTGGTCATGTGCATTCATCTTAACAACCTTATTATCCTTCAACCTGGGATATCAAAAAATAGCTCCGGTGACTTGTGGTGAGAAATTGCACTACCAACCCAAAGGTATACTATTTTAGTGCACTAACAGCTCAACAAGAGCAAAGATGGACAATCTCTCCTCCTGTGTGGTTTATAACCTCTCAAAACTGGAGGGTCAGCTATGATTGGTTCCAACTTAAAAGCACATAACAACATTGATAAAGAGTAATTTCCATACAATATGAAGCAACAATGTCAATTTAGAGACTAAGGTGCACCTAATGCACCTTATGCCAGTCATGGTGTTTGCAGTTACTTACTATGCATTAGAGAGCTGGACAATGGCTAAGGATGACAGAAGAAGAAATGATGCCTTAGAATTATGGTACTGAACAAGAGTCTTAAACATACCATGGGCCACTAATATAACAAATAGTCTGTCTTGGAGAGAGTGAAACCAAATTTCTCATTGGAGGCTAAGATTTTGAAGCTCCATCTCACATACTTTGGGCATGTGTCCAGAAGGGACCTGTCCTTAAGACATCATGCTCGGAAGGGTAGAGGGACAGCTCAAGAAAGGAAGACTCTGGATGAGATGGATTGATACAGTAACTGGGGCCATGGGGGTAGGTGTGTTGGAGTCAATGAGACTGGCTCAGGACAGGGCAGGCTGCAGAGCTGCTGTAAATAGGGTCGCTATGGGTCACAGACAACTGGATGGCACATAACAACAACAGCAGCATGATGTTATCTTGACAGGCAAAGGCAAAGCACTTTACAACAAAGGAGAAGAACTTCTCCTGGTGTTTCTGAGTTGATATTAGCCACCATTCTAGTAGTAATGTGAAAATGATTCCTGAAGGAAACATGTATACAAAGGAGAGGGAAGTACATTCAAAGAGATATTATTGTTGTTGTTGCTGTGAACAACACATCTGAGTCTTGCTATATCCTGTGACATCCTCACCAACTCTGACACGCTTGGGCTCATTGTTAGAGTCAACTTGTCCATCCAACTTGTTGAGGGTCTTCCACTCTTTTTTTTAAATGATAAAATTTTTTATTTTGTAATTTTAATGGATGTTTACAGAAAAATTAGGTTTTCATTCATTCATTGTTACATAATTTTCTCCTACTCTCCTTCCTCCCCTAGTTCTCTCTTCAATGTACCTCTTATTCTGGACTGTTGTCATACATATGTCTAATAATATATTCCTTTTAAATAGTTATTTCCTTCATTTGTTCCAATGCAGTGTTTGCTGTCTATCCACTCCTCCTATTCTTCTCCCAACGACCTATGTTAGTCTTGCTTTATAACAGTGGTGTTGTGCAGTATTTGTCCTTCTATGACTGAAGATTGCACTGGAGCGTAGAGAAGCAAAAGCACAAGGAAGAATTCAAGATACTAAAGAGCTGAACAGAAGATTCCAAAAGGCTGCTCGGAATGACAAAGCAAAATACTACAATGAAATGTGCGAGG
>NW_006399759.1:3371119-3373922 GCF_000299155.1 Elephantulus edwardii
GGAGGGACAGCGCAGGAGGGGAAGAGTCTCTATGAGATGGATTGATTCGGTGACTGGGGTAATCGGGATGGGTGTGTTGGAGGCAGTGCGGTTGGCGCAGGATAGAGCAGGGTTTAGGGCTGTTGTGCATAGGGTTGCTATGAGTTGAAAAAGACTCAACGGCACATAACAACAACAACAACATGACTGAGATAGTTCACTCTGTATAATGTCCTCCATGGTCACCCGTGTTCTATAATGTTTTATGAGTTCATTGTTTTTCAGTGCTATTCAATATTCCATTATGTGAGTATACCATCCATTCATTTGTTGCTAGGCACTTGAGTTGCTTCCATGTCTTTGCTATTATGAATAACACAGCAATAAACATGGGTGTACACACATATCTTAGAGTTGTGGCTCTGGCTTCTTTAAGCATATAGGCTCAGTACTGGAATTGCTAGGTCAAATGGTATTTCAATTTCCAACTTTTTGCGAAAGTGCCTAACTGTCTTACACAGTGACTATATTATTTTACACTCACACTAGCAGTGTATAAGGGTTGCAATCTCTCCACAACCTGGCCATCATTTGTTGTTCACTACTCTGTTGAACCTTGCTATTGTTGCGGAGGTCGGTCTTCCACTCTTACGCTGACCTTCTACCTTTCCACTTTTCCTTCTTTAAGGACTTGCTTCTCCTTAATAGCATACTTTTTCAGTGGATGCAAAGTATAGGAAATGAATTTTCACCATCTTTGCCTCCAAGAAGCGCTCTGGTTTCATATTCTCTAAGGCACGCCTATTTATTCTCTTGGCAGGCCATGAGATATCCAATATGCTTCTTCAATATCACAACTAAAAGATGTTGATTATTTTTCTGTCATCCTTAAACATTGCTCGCTCAGCTTTCAAATGTATAGCAGCATTTGAGAAGAAGGCATTGGCAAAAAATAAGACTCTAGAAATTGATAGAATGCCAATTGACCTATTCCAACAAACAGATGCAGTCTTGGATATACTCACCAGGCTATGTCAAGAAATCTTCATAATGACTAGAAAAGATCCATATTTAGTCCCATTCAAAAAAAAAAAAAAGATGATCCAGCAGAATATGGAACAATATGCAACATTATCATTAATCTCACATGCAAGCAAAATTTTGCTAAAGATTATTTTAATATGACTATAAGGGTACATCAACAGAGAACTGCAGAAATTCAAGATGGATTTAGAAGAGACCATAGCACAATGGATATAATTGCTGATGTCAGATGGATCATAGCTGAAACAGAGAATGCCAGAAGGATGTCTATCTGTGTTTTACTGATATGAAAAGACATTTGACTCTGTGGATATCAACAAACTATGTCTAACATTGAGAAGAATAGGAATCTCAGAACAATTAATTGCGTTCATGCAAAATCTATACCTAGACCAAAAAGCTGTTGTCCAAACAAGCAAGGGAACAATGCATGATTTAAAATCAAGAAAGGTATCCATCAAGGCAGTATCTGTTCTCCCAACCTATCCAATCTGTATGCAGTGTATATCATTAGAGAAGCTGGACAATATGAAGAAGAATGTGGCATCAGGCCTGGAAGAAAACTCATCAAATACAACCTGCTTTATGCAAATTATACAGCCTTGTTGGGAGTAAAGAAGACTTAAAATGCTTGCTCAAGAAGACCAAAGACTACAGGCTTCAGTATGGATTATATCCCATCAAGAAAACAAAGATCTTCACTTTCAAGTCAATAGGCAACACCATGATAGATGGATAAAATATTGACGCTATCAACAATTTAATCTTTTTTGGATCCACAATCAACAGCGTTGTTACCAGCAGTCAAGAATTTGAGTCATATTAGGAAAGTCTCCTCTCAGGGACCTCTCCAGAGTCCTAAAGAACAATGATGTCAGTATAAAGAACAAAGTGAGCTTGATCCACACCATTATCTTCACTCAAAGAGCAAGAGAACATTTTGGAATTATATGTGATCCGGTTTGAGTGGAGGTTGAAAAATATCATTAGCCATAGTTCTCTGCGAAAGTCATTTGGAGTGTAAAATAATTGCTTGACTCAGTCTTACTGGATGACAGTATCTTTTGGCCTTATATCAACTTGATGAGTTGATGATGTCTCACATTGTCAGAGGGAGTTCTGGAGGGCTAGTAGTAAGGAGTTAATACTGCCAACCCAAAGGCACCTAGTTTGGATCCACTAGCTGCTCTACAGAAGAAAGATTAGCCAGTCTCCAAAGCGATTTATAGCCTCTGAAAACCTCCTTTAAGGTCAACTATGAGCCAATTCTTACTCGATAGTCCATTACAATCACAATAACCTATTTTCAGAGAGTATTTTACTATAAAGGTTCACAGTTGCATAGGAAAGACAGAAGGAAAAGAAGAATGGAACAAGAAATCTAAAAATACACAGTGGCTTTTGTTTGCAAGGAGGGGAGAATAAAACATGGGGAAATCATGAATTTAAAAAAATAATTTATACTGTAAGAGTGAAGCAATAAATAGAATTAAAGTGAAATGGAAACATTAAATGTGAAATTATAATTAATTGCCTTAATAGGAATGGTACATTAAAGGATTTTAAACAAGAATATATACGTTGTTGTTGTTGTTATGTGCCATCAAGTCGTTTGTGACTCATAGCGACCCTATGCACAACAGCCCTAAACCCTGCTCTATCCTGCACCAACCGCACTGCCTCCAACACACCCATCCCGATTACCCCAGTCACCGAATCAATCCATCTCATAGAGACTCTTCCCCTCCTGCGCTGTCCCTCCACCCTCCAAAGCATGATG
>NW_006399759.1:3374022-3374632 GCF_000299155.1 Elephantulus edwardii
TGCCAAGAAATCTGGAGAACAACCACTTGGCCAACTGACTGGAAGAGATCCATATTTGTTCCCATTCCAAAGAAGGGTGACCCAACTGAGTGCGGAAACTACAGAACAATAGCATTGATTTCACATGCAAGCAAGATTCTACAGAAGATTATCCAAAAAAGACTGGAACAGTACATCAGCAGAGAACTGCCAGAAGTCCAGGGTGGGTTTAGAAGGAGTTGTGGTACTAGGGATATTGTAGCCGATGTTAGATGGATCTTAGCTGAAAGCAGAGAATCCCGGAAGAATGTCTATCTGTGTTTCATTGATTATGCAAAGGCATTTGACTGCGTGGATCATAACAAACTAAGGCTGACTCTGAGAAGAATGGGAATCCCAGAACATTTAATTGTGCTGATGCGAAACCTATACTTGGACCAAGAGGCAGTCGTCAGGAAGGTATATCATTCTTAATTTCAAGAGTTTTCGCACCTAGAATGATGACTTTCCATCAATCAAGCTTACAATTAAAAGAGGCAGTGATGCACACCCATGTTTATTGCAGCTTTGTTCACAATAGCAAGGAGTTGGAAACAACCTAAGTGCCCATCAACAAACGAATGGCTAGAGA
>NW_006399759.1:3375453-3403164 GCF_000299155.1 Elephantulus edwardii
ACTGTGGCAATTGGACAATTAAAACAAACATTCGGATGGCAGGGAAGAAGAACAAACTGGGGAGGACGGTAGAGAGAATGGTGCAGCAATGAAGGAATGAAAACCCAAAATCCCTGTAAATGTTCATTGAAACTAATAAAATTTAATAATAAAAAAAGGAAAAAAAAAAAAGAGGCAGTGAGAAAAAATGTCCCTACTATCTTTGAAAAATATTGCTCATATAAACGTGTCCTTAAAAAAAAAGAAGAGACAGAGTGAGCCACTGCAATTGGAGGAGGTGGGGAAAGTAATTTCTTCATCCATTTCTTTTAAATGATTTTTCCCCCCTTATACTTACTGATTTGCTTTTTTCATCCGTTTTCATCAGTGGGAGAGAAATCCTGACGCTGGAGCTTACTATAACAGATGTCTTAGAGAGCGCACATGAATAACTAGAAGTACCTGGTCAATTTAAACCAAAATCATACAGAATTCATAGCCCATTGTCATATTTTGAAGTTAACATTGTGTTCCATTGTATTGTTTACCTACCTTTGGGAAGAGGTATTATAGTACAAAGAGCATGTACTGCCGAGCCAAGCTGACCTAGATAGAAAACTTTATTTTGCTCTGTGTCAGCTCTAGAATGTTGGTTAAATGATTTCAATTTTTTGTGCCCTTTGTGTGTATAAGAGGGGATACCAATATCTAACACAGAGTTGTTGTAAATTGAAAAGAAACAAATATATAAAGTGCCTGGAATTGCCAGACTGTAAGGTGAATGAACAATAAGCAAATAGATTAGTGATACTTAATCTTAAATGAAACTCTGAATTCTATTACAAGGTTAGATATCTTTTCCCTTTTAAAGACACCCCCTTTTACATTTTTTGAAAGGTAAGAAACTTGTTGTTAGGTTGACTATGACTTGTAATGACTTTTTGTATCCCACAGGCTGTGAAAAGAACTAACAGGTATGTCTTGTAGAAAATGCAGCCAGATACTCCTTAGAGTAAAAAAAAAACAAGAAAGCTCCATGTCACACACTTAGAGCATGTTGTTGCTGTTGTTAGGTGCTGACAAGTTGAGTATGACGCATAGTGATGCTATGAACAACAACAGATCTGGACTCTGCTCTATCCTGTGCCATCTTCACACTTCCTGACATACAAGACAACATTGCGGCAGTCACCGAGTCAATCCACTTTGTTGAGGGTCTTCCTCTCCTTCACCAACCCTCCACTCTTCCCAGCATCATGTTCTTCAAGGCCCAAAGTATATAAGGTGAAGCATCATCTTACCTCCAAAAAGCACTCTGGCTGCACCCTCCCCAAGACATACCAGTTTGTTCTCTTGGCTGTCCATGGGATATTTAGTGTTTTTCTCCAACACCACAGCTCAAAGAGGTCAATTCTTCCTCTGTCATCCTTATTCATTGTTCAGCTCTCAGATGCATAGCTAGTAATCGGAAAGACAATAGCCTGAATCAGATGCACCTTAGTCCTCAAACTGGTATCATTACTCCTCAATAACTTGGAGAGGTCCCTAACTGCAGATTTTTCCCAGTGCAATGCATCTCCTTTATTTCCTAACTGCTGGTACCAAGGGTGTTAATTGTGGATCCAAGCAAGATGAAGCTTTTGACAATTTCAATCTCCTTTCCATCCCTCATGATGCTGCCTTGGTCCAGTGGTAAGAATCTTTGTCTTCTTGACATTAAGACACAATCCATATGGAAGGCTGCATTCTTTGATCTTCTGTAACAAGTGCTTCAAGTCCTCCTCACTTTCAGCAAGCAAAATTGTATCATCTCCATAACTCAGGTTATTGATGAGTCTCCCTCAAATCCTGGTGCCACACTCCTCCTTATAGAGTTCAGCTTCTTGGATAATTTGCTCAGCATACAGGTTGAATAGATATGAAGCACTCCCTTCTCCATTTCAAACCACGCAGTGTTCCCCTGCTCTGTTCACACAACAGCCTCCTGGTCCAGGTATAGGTTCCTCATGAGCACAATTATGTGCTCTGGGATTCCCATTCTTCTCAATGTCAACCACTTGTTATGATCGACATAGTCAAATGCCTTTGCACAGTCAATAAAGCACAAATATGGTATTCCTTCTTTTCAGCCAGGATCTATCTGGCATCAGCAGTAATATTCCTGGTGCCAAGGCCTCTTATAAATCCTACTTGAACTTCTAGCAGTTCCCTCTTTATATAGTTTTCTAGCCGTTTTTGAATGATCTTCAGCAGTATTTTGCTTGCATGTGCTTCTTGTTTAAGCAATCAGGACCTGGTGGGTGGACCTTTGTATTTAAAAATCGGTTGGGCCTTGCAATTAATTGTGTTTGGGGAGTACATTGTTCTAAGTACTACAGCACTTGTCTGTCAGTTTTCTGTAGAAAGTTCAAGCAAGATCCACACCTCACTCCATACACAAAAACCAACTCAAAGTGGATCATGGACCTACGACTAAAACCAAGGACTATAAACTTCATTAAAGAAAAGCTTGGAAGAACTCTAGAAGTCCTAACCCACAATATAAAGTCTTCCAAGCATACTGAAAAATCGACCAGCAGAGGATAAAATAGATGAATGGGACCTTCTAAAAATCAAATCCTTATGTACATCCAAAAACTTCTCCAACAGAATAAAAAGTGAAGCCACAGACTGGGAAAAAAATATTTGCTAATGACAGGTCAGATAAGGGACTTATAGCTAGAATTTATAAAATACTCGAGCACCACAACAATTGAAAAAGGGGCACGGGATATGAACAGACTCCAAAGAAGACATTCAAATGGTGAACACACACAAGAAGAAATGTTCAAAATCCCTAGCTCTAAGAGAGATGCAAATCAAAACTGACATATCATCTCACCCCAGTAAGAATAGCAAAATTTAACAGAATAGCAAATATTAAATGCTGGCGAGGTTGTGGAGAAACTGGAACCAAGACCATCATCACCCAAGCAGATATATGTACATGTTTATTGCGGTTTTGTTCACAATAGAAAAGAGTTGGAAACAACCCAAGTGCTCATCAGCAAACGAATGGGTAGAGAAGCTGTGGTATATTCACACAATGGAATACTATGTTGCTTTGAAAAGCAAAGGGTCATTATGCTGAGTGAAATATCTCAATCACCAAAGGACAAATATTGCATAGTGCTACTGTTGTAAAACAGTACTGACATCGGGGTTGAGGGGAGACTGAAAGACAGGGGATTAAAAAAAATGTATATTGCATTGAAACAGATGAGGGAGAGAACTGTTTAAAAGATATATATGATTAGGTATGATTGTCATGACAGGAGTCCAGAACGAAGGCTGCACAGTGGAGTGGACCTGGGGGGTCAGGAATGAAAGAATTTCTTTTACTTTTCAAAGAGAAGAGCGATTTGGGGGGGGGGTGGTGAGCAGGGAGAAAAGTGCAACACTGATGGAATGGAAATCCCAAGTCTCTGTAAACTTTCATTAAAATGAATTTTTTAAAAGTAAGGGGGGGGGGAGTAAGGGAGGGGAAAACCACAAAAAAAAGCAGCCCCAGAAATCGATACCAATTGACAAATTTCCATATTTTGCCATGTCCAGATTTAAAAAAAAAAAAAAAAATTTCAGGCAATCCCAGACGAAGCTAATAGAGATAAACGGTATACTCTGCCCTGATTTTGAGGAAAACGGGCCCTTTGCGAGCAGGCAATCGGCTCCTCGCAGATTAACTCCCTCTGCCTTCAGTGTCCCAGGAGCAACTCGGCGCTGCTGCAGAGCTTTCCTCCCATCTCTGGCTAGTCCAACAGCCGGGTCCGGAGTCACGCTGCGGAACCCGGTGTGAAAGGCAGCGCCGCGCTGCCACGTCATCCGGCTGCGCCCGCGCCGGCTGCCATGCGGACGGCGGCGCCCTGCTGCCGGTTCCTACCGTGGCTGCAACGCGCTCAGGGGCGAGCGGTGCCTGGGGGCTGTGCAGTCTGGGGTGCCCTTGGACTTGACAGCTCGGGACGAACTCGGCCACAATACTCTGGACTCACGTCTAAAGATGCGCAGGATGGAGGAGGGTACAGACTGGTGCGCAGAACAGAGTCGCTGCCCGCTCTCCCTCGGCGCCTGGGCCTTGGGATCAGAAGTCTTTGGTCACCGGCTAGCCTCAGATCGCAGGCGCCGGGGGATGTGTCTTCTCAGGAGCGCGAAGACTCGAACGGGGACCGGGCCCAGGGCGATCCCTCTCAGTCTGTCCTGGACCAGACAGCTTCCGAAACCAATGAACGGGTGCACTCCGCTTCTAGGGAGGGCCCCTTTCGGGCTGGGGAGTTGATTTTAGTGGAGACTGTTAAGAGATCAACACAATATAAAAAATTATTTCGATTGAGCAACGCCGGACATTTTAATAGTAGCTGGGGATTAGTTCCGTTCACTGAGATTTTGGGGAAGTTCCCTGGCCAGGTTGTAAGAAGTTCCTCCGGTAAGCACTTTCTGCTCAGGAGGCCAACACTGGAAGACTATGTATTACTGATGAAAAGAGGTGCTGCCATATCATATCCAAAGGTAATGCGACGGGGTTTAGATGCGCATTGGTTGCAGAAGGTGACACATAGGACCGCTGCATTGAACGAAAGCTGGCTGAATCCTACAGTTTTGATGAATGTCATTAAAGCATCCTCGGAACATTTACTTGTTAGCATTATTCACAGCCAATTTTTCAATTTGTTTTTGTAACCGATGAATATGACTTTACTTGCCTTATGATGAAAGTTACCATGTTCCTACTTTTAGGAGGATGTATTTATTTTCTCGGAGAAAAATTATTCAAGTATTTAAGTCTTTTGTTTGCATCATTTTAGTATTAATAATCCAAGCTTCTTCCCATTTGATGACTCTTCTCACTTGGTTCCTGACTGTATGACCTTGGGCATGTTGCAGAGTCTCTGATTGCCCTTTAAAATAGGAGAGGTGAAACTGAGCTCATATTATTCTGATTAAACATGATAATGTATGAATGTAGTTTGAGCGGAAGCATGACTTAGAAAAGTTTCAATCCTCAATAAGCAGCTTTTATCATCATCCATGAGATTTGTTAAAAATAATTACTCAGTTACAAAAAAAAAAAAATAATTCCTCAGTTCCAGTATTTGGCAAGGGGAACCTCTTGTCTACACTAATATTTTAATTCTGAAGTTGAAGCAGCTCATGCAGAGATTTTGAAATAATTTCACAACTAGTCTTCCTGACTTTAACTTACCTGTGTTGGTGTATTTTATATTTCCTTGCAAATTAACCTTCCTAAAATGTCGTTAAATATACAAATGTTCAGTAACACACTAGCTACTTAGCCGGTCAAGTTCAAATGCCTTTCAAATTGGTATTCAGTCTCTGTACCTCCCTTTCAGACATGAACAAGCTGCATTTATTCTGTTTTGTTTAAAGCTTGTAATTCCTTAAAATCTTCCAGCCTTTGACCTAGGAAAGTCCACTCATCTTTCTTTGAGCATGTATTGAATGATTGTTTATAATATCAGTATTAGTGCTGCCTTATTTGTGAGCTCTTTGAATTGCTTTTATTTTATTAGAATACAAGCTCTTTCTGTTTTTCACTTTCTTCCTCTTGACATCCAGGGTTATATCAGGTACAGAGTGAGTGCTTGGTACACATTTATTATTACTTACAAGGTCATCCATACTGTGTTTCAATTATAGGATGTGACTATGATGCTGTTGATGATGGATATCAACCTAGGTGATACTGTTTTGGAAGTTGGTTCAGGCTCTGGTGGCATGAGCTTATTTTTATCAAAAGCAGGTAAGAGATTGGGATAAGTGAGCTGGACTTAGAGGACATTGCTAATTTAGAATTACGGATAAACAAAGTGTTGATTTGATTTCCAAGGCTCAGAATCTTAAAGAAGCAGACTACCACACCTATGTTTGAACCTGCCTGTTTTTTGATTAGTGATTGGCTGTTTTAAACACTGTACCACCAGGGCTCCTTTATCATATTGGGGAAATAGTCATATAACTGTGACTTCCTTGACACCAAATGCAAGCAACTATTCCTTTTTTGTATATTTTTATCATTTCCTCTCTTTATCTCTTACTTTACTTCTTTTGCTAATAAGGCTTCTACTTATATTATTAACTAAATTTTACGTTGATGTATATCTACAAAAATGACACAGATGAAAATTATACCTCAATGATTTTTTATTATTTTGTGTGTGTACCATCAAATCGGATCTGACTGGTACAGGAGGAGACTGCCCCTCCTTCTCCAGCAGAGCATCTGGTGGATTCGAACCACCTGTCTCTGGGATTGCAGTGCAGCTTCTTGCCACTAGGCCACCAGAGCTCCCCACCTGAGTGAATTTTTATATCCCAAGCACACTAAGGTAGTCATTATTCAGATCAAGATAGGGAATGCTTTTGCTCTACAGAAGCCTTCCTCATGCCTTATCCCAGTTCTGATCCTCCTCAAGATGTTTTTGTCGCTTTAAGAGATGGTACACTTTAAAAATGTTTATATTTTGTTTATTGCTGATATGTAGACATACAACTGGTTTGGGTTTGTTTTTTTAAAAAAAAAAAATTCCCTGTCATTATTAGCATAGTGGATTAGGGCTGCTAACTAAAAGGCCAGTGGTTTAAATCCTCCAGTCGCTCTTGGGAAGAGTGAGGAGGCAATCTGCTTCTGTAAAGCTTTATAGTCTTGAAAGCTCTATGAGAAAGTTCTCCTCTACTCTAGACTTGCTGTCAACAAATGGGGATTGAATCAATGGTATTGATTGGGTGAGTATTGGTAGTTTACTATAGGTTCTTTTTAGATTAGCTACATATGAGGATAGAAGGAGAATTGATGCCTTTGAGCTGTGGTGCTGGAGAAGAGTATTCAGTGTACCATGGACTGCCAAGAAAACAAACAGATTCATCTTGGAGAGGATTAAACCAGGCTACTCCTTGGAGGCAAGGATTTTGGGGCTTCGTCTGACATGCTTTGGACATGTTTCCAGGAGGGACGGGTCCTTGGAGAGGGACATCATGCTTGGGAGGGTGGAGGGACAGCGCAGGAGGGGAAGACCCTCTATGAGGTGGATTGATTCAGTGACTGGGGTAATCAGGATGGGTGGGTCAGAGGCAATGCGATTGGCACAGGATAGAGCAGAGCTTAGGGCTGTTGTACATAGGGTCGCTATGAGTCGCAAGGGTGTGTCAGAGGCAATGCGATTGGCACAGGATAGAGCAGGGTTTAGGGCTGTTGTACATAGGGTTGCTGTGAGTCGCAAACGACTCATAACAACAACAACAACATATGTAATCAAGTATCTGTGAATAATTATGGGTTCCATTTCTTGATTGCTGTCAGGGTGAAGCAAGGGAGAAAAACTTTCAATATTTCATCATTAAATGTCATGTGTTTTTTTTACCTCTGATTCTTCAAAATCCATTATGCCAGCCCAGTCACGTTGTATCTATTAAATGTCTTTCTGTTTTGTTTCGTTTCATTATTTGTTTAATCAGGTGTAAAAAGAACAAGGATAGAGTGGAAGCAGCCATATTTGACCTCCATTAACCCCGCAAGGGGTATTAAATGTCTTTTGAGTCTATCTTTTCTCCATTCTCAATCTTAGACTTTTTACCATCTATACTATAATGCATACAGATACATGGTAACAAAGAGAGGGGAAAAAAATCATTTAAATATCAGAACTCTTAGGCACTATACAGACAACAGCTCATCCAATTTCATAATTATCCAGAGATAGGTACTATTATTATCTCGATTTAACCTCTAAAGAAACAGAGCCTCTGAATGGTTAAGTAATTTGTGTGGAACAAACAGCTAATGAAAGGTAGAGTTAGTACCTGAAACCAGGAACTGTCACATCAGAGGACAAGCTTTTCTAGTTTCCTTATCTCATATGTTACTCCTCCGTGATATTCTTCACAGAATAATCTTTCTAAAATGCAATCACCAAACAACTGTTTATGTTTAATTGTAATCTTTCAAAACCATACAATTGCTTTGACACCCTTTCTCCACACCTATACTTTGTTGTTGTTGTTGTTAAGTGCCTTAGAGTCTAGATGACCCATAGAGACCCTATGAATGAAAGTCTGGGACACAAAACTTTCATCTTTAAGTTCATAGAGTTTCTGGAGGCAAGCTTTTTTTTTTTTTTTTTAAGTGGATGCTAATCTTGCTTCCAAGCCTGTTTTATTGGGAGATCCACAAAAAGCGGCCCCTGGGCCCAAAAGCCTTTTTAAATACGAGGCCAGATCCTGTCAGCTCACACCCTATTGTGAACAACAGCCACACCCTAGTCTCAACCCCAAACCAGAGAATGCACTTTAGCAAAATGACAGGAAAAAGAGCCAACAAATCATAGGCTCTGTGGGTTTAATACATCTACCCCACCAGTTCCTGTTTGCAGCACTCAGTATTCCTTTGAAAGACAGACTCAGTAATGCCCAACAGTAAATTGAGACCTCAGAACCTCAGTTCAGCTTCTCTGAGCATTCTGTGTTATAATGGCACTTGTTCAGGCTTGCTAACTTCCCATAGTTGGGATGCTTTATGTACCAGTGAAGAAAGCCTTTCCCTCACAAAGCTAAACAGATGTGGCTGTGAGGTCTTTCCTCCTATCACATCTCGTCTTTTTAGATCTTTTTTTTTTTACAATGGTACGGGAGACCAAAACTTATCCTGAGTTACAAAAGAACAAGACAGTGATGGCTATAAAGGAAGTGACCAGGAGCAACTGAGGTCCTACTTTACTAGCCACATCCAGTGGATGTGCTTCACAGAACAGAAAATAGAAACAAATCCACACATAATAACTAGATTTACAACTAGTTCATCCAAGGGTGGAAGGTGGGATAGTAAATGGCACAGGATTCAAATCAGTCCCAGGCACAGGATCCAGCAAGTGCTGGAAAAGAGATGCAACACCCCCACCCCCACCCCGTCGCTCTTTTAGACACAGGCTTTTCACCTGTTTTAAAGCACCAGTGTGCTAAAAATCCATGCAGTGGTGTCAGTTTCTGCCAGAATGTGCCTGAGACAAATTTCAGTTCCTCAGAGAAGAGGGACTATGCAGAGGAACCTTGGCAGAGTGGGTCCTGCCAATCATGAGGAGCAGGAGGTCAGCAGGGAGAAAAGTTCTACCGTACCCTGTGGATGGTGGGTGAAGTCAGGGTGGCAGTTTTCAGTTTGGCAGGAGATGGATGTGGTGAAAGGAACTTCTCTGCAGAGGCTGAGCTGCTCAGAGCAGATTGTGGGGAGACAGTCTTATGGAAAAATCTGTTGCTTAAGAAGACCACCAAGGAGAAGAGGCGCAACTTAAAAAGATATACTTTGCCAGGAGTCTTTGCCTCATTGACACTGATAATGAGTAAAGAAGATGGAGAAGAGGCAGCCAACTGAAAATGTAGGACTGTATCGCTGTGAGGAAAGCCACGGACAAACCAAATCCAGAATAATAAGGCCGATTCCTTTCCATGTTTGACAACCACTGGTGCATTTCAATTCCTTTATGAAACTAGCGATATAACCAGCTTGGCAATAAGATGGATGAGGAGGAAATTTAGAAACATTTCCTGGAAAAGGAAGCAAGCCTGCACCAAAAGGATGGAGAGAACATCAGTAATAATTTTACTGACACTAGAGAGAAGATAACTTGCCTCTGGAAACTCGATGACCTTTGATAAATGTCGATAGTTGTAGAGGGGCTTTAGGCCTTTTGTTCATAGGGTCACTATGAGTTGTACTTGAAGGCAATCAGCAGCAACAGGGAACAGATGAGGCTTCCTCCCTGATACTGGAAGTGACAGATCAACTAGATCTTAGAACCAAATGGCCTTAGCATCTTTGCTAAGCACAGAGGGAGCACGCAGACAGCACTAGAAATGGAAGTGGGGAGGAGTCCAGCCATGACCAAACATCTCCATGTAGTGACAGATCGCCAACAGTGTGTGCTGTTACTGACTAAAGGGCAGGAACAAATGCTCTAAAACAACCCAAGACAACCAGAATATGCCTCCAACTCAAGCACAGCACAGGGTAAACATACGATTATCCATGGATCACTGCCTTGTTTCCACTCTTCGCTCTTCTATATTCGAGGATCCAGCTTTGAGATAGTACAGATACCCCAGATGAAGTCCTTGATTCCTCTGGCAAGGGCCTGGAGGAAGGTTTTAAAGCAATCTCTTCACCATCCAAACGATTAACTACAGAGACAGAGAAGCACCTCAAAATCTCATCATGAAGGTCCTGGCAGTTCTGCTATAGCCGCCTGACCCTCTCCTTTTCAGCCACTGGCCGCTTCAAAGTCCATTATTTTTAGCAGGGCACACAAGACTCATGATCTGACCCAGTCTCTTCACTCACTGTTCTTCACCTCGCATTTTATTCTTTATTCATATTGACTTAGTCCTGTGAATGACCAGACCCTCTCGTTCCCACACCTTTGCTTGCAGGTCTGGAAGTCCCTTCTCTATCTCTTGCTTCTCAGTTAACCTCTTATTTTAGTCATATTTAGGGAGCTTTTTCCACCTTTCATATCCCTCTCCTAAATGGATCCTTTAGTCCTGGTGCTACCGTTCTGACATTGTCGTGTATTTATTTGCTCACTTGTCTGTTTCAGTACACGCCTTCTCACCAAGAGGTCCTAGAGGGCAGGGAGTGTGCTTCTCATCTCACCAGTGTTCAGCAGAGTTACTGATTAATGTCTGTGGAATTTGAGCATGAATCCAAAGTTGAGTTTTCCAGGTTTGGAAATGGGTCATAGATAAACCATCTGAGTTGCTGTGTCTGTTCCTATTTGATGACTCTCAGGGGGATGTAAACTGGCTGCAGCCTCTTCTGTCTCTGGTGAGTTGGTTTAAGGATTGGGCTGGCTGCCTGTGCAGTGTCTTCTTCACTTAATAATGGGCTGTTGATAAGTCACAGCACTCTTTTTGCGTGGATTTTTATAAAGATTACAAATGGAAACATACTGAAATTAAGTGTAAATATTTTCCTTTTGAGGGAGCTCTGGTGGTCTAGTGGCAAGGAGTTGCACTGCAATCCCAGAGGCATGTGGTTTGAATCCACCAGATGCTCTGCTGGAGAAGGAGGGACAGTCTCCTCCTGTACCAGTCAGATCCGATTTGAGGGTTCACACACACATAATAATAATAAAATTAAAAAATTAAAAAAAAATATTTTCCTTCTGACCTAATCATCTCATCGTATACAAACATCTGGATTATACTGAGTAAATTTATACTGGTTCCACAGATTTATTTTTTTAAATTGGTTTATTAGTACTTTTGTTTGTTGTTGTTGTGTGCTGTCAATTGGATCTGACCGGCACAGGAGGAGATTACCCCTCCTTCTCCAGCAGAGCATCTGGTGGATTCGAACCATGCGCCTTCGAGATTGCAGCACAGCTTCATGTCACAAGACCACCAGAGCTCCCTTCCACAGATCTTTTGTTTGACTCTTTCGTTTACATAGTTCAAAGCAGTAATTTCCCCCCTCATTATGTGACAAATCCGTACATGTATGATTTCACTTAGCAATGTGTAAGAATATCATGGAAGCAGCTTTTGATCTCTTCTAACTTTATAAGGGTGAATCAAGATCAATTGCCCAAGCCCATTCCTGTGATGTGGAAGTCAGACATGCTTCCTCTTTCCAACTTTGTTACCAATTCTGATCCCAGCCTTCCCTCCCACTGCACTCTATTTTTCTACAGGTTTGATAATTTTCTGCAATGGTCACAGGGAACTCACAGATGATGCAGTTCCGGGGTTTGTTGAGGTAACAGGTTATAATCAGGATTAGAATTGACTCAGGACAAAGTTGTTCTGTCAGGACAGCTTCTCCTTGGCTGTATCCGTGGGCATGCCTCTTCAGCTTCTCAGTCCCAAGGCGCCTCTCACTGCCCTGGTGCTAGAATGCTCCTTAGTTCTGCCAATATGTATTCGGGCTCACCTCCCTCTGACAGGTAGCCTCCTGAGTTACAGTGCTTAGCTTTCTTGCTCTATGTGCCAGGAGGCACCCTGTGTGCTCTCATGCAGGTCTCTGGTTCTAATGTTCCTGCCAACCAGCTATTCCAGTCCAGGGTTACACCTCAAGCTCCACAGGCTAAGAGGTTCTTAGCACAGGGATTCCAGATCCAAAGCACACACTCCACTCCTGGCTCTTCTTCGTAGTTGTGAGGTTCTCTCCTTTCAGCCTCTGGGATGGCAAACCAATCTGCTTATTAGGGTTCCATGTACCTTATTTGCATGGTCTTTCCCTCACAAGACTGTCTTGCATGTTATTTATATTATTAGCAGGCTATCTAGTCCCCTTGGTTGACTACAAGCACCTCATTTATGTGGTCCTGCTCAGTCATTTGCTGAGAGTTACTGTGACTATGGCTAGAAAGGCCACATTAAGTAATACACTGCCAGCTGTGAGACTAGTATCAGAGGAATTTCATGGCATTAGTGAATTTAAACTATGTAGTCAAGAAATTAATGTTATTTAATGGATATTTTATCCTCTATAATTTTTTCAGTTTTTTTAGTATATGCTAAATAGTAAAAAAATTACTGTTTTTTATCCCAAGAACATAATTTCAGCTGAAGTAATGTTTCAGAAGACATTCTGAGATTGAAACAGTTTACTGATAAAATACAGACTGAGGTGGGATAGCCTCCAGTCATATCAAAGACAGAAGATGGTAGATTAAGTGCCTTAAATGAAAAGATAGTAGTGTTCTCTGGAACTGAAGTAGTGTACTTAACTCTTCAAAAAACACACACAAAAATATAGTTTTGAAGGTGAAAGACTCAGCCTTGTTGTCTCCTTGCAGAAGAAATGCAGTGAAGACATATGAAAGTTGGAACCTTGACAGGCCTGCCTTCTTCCTGTCCTGTCAAGTTTCCACTTTTGACAGAATGTACATTAATCACTCCTCTGTCACCCCTTTCAGTGGGAAATATTTGCATTTTCCTTCTCTGGCTTTGACTTTCACAAGTTTTATTGAATAGTGGTAAGTTGTATTCATTTTCAGAGACATAAAAGTGTGAATTGTTAAACAATTTTTGGAGGGTAATTTGGTAATATTATGGAGGACAATTAGGTAATAATTTTCCAAATAAAAATCCTCAGACCTTTTAGCCAGCATTTCCATTTGTCAAACTTTATTCTTATAGGTACAGTGGCTTATCAAGTGTACAAAAACAGTACAGGAAATTTCATTATAAACTTTGGCATAGCCATATAATGGAATATAATCACTTTTAAAAACATTGAGGTAAGTCTAATCACTGATAAGGCATCAGAGAGTAAGAAAAGGAGGACAGTATAATAGAACACAAGGTGCTCAGTAAAGCAGAGATACCTGTATACTAGTATAGCTACCTACTGTCTTGTTATGTGCCATTGAGTTAGAACCAGCTCATAACTGACCCTTCTGTGAGTTTTCAGAGACTATAAAGCATATAGGAAGAGGTTGCCCATCTTTCTACCTCAGGGCAGCTAGTCAATTCAAACCACACACTTTTGGGTTGTAGTGCAAGTCCTTACCCACTAGGCTATCTTGTGTGCCTTTAAGTTGGAACTGACCCATAGCTGACACTCAGAGACAGTAAATTGCATGGGAGAAGATTGTCTATCCTTCTCCCGCAGAGCAACTGGTGGATTCGAGCCATGTGCCTCTGGGATTGCAGCACAGCTTCTTACCACTGGGCCACCAGAGCTCCCTGGTAAATAGATGGTAACATGGATATCTCTGAAGAGAGATACTGGACCATAGAGATGGGCTAGAGGTTTATAATCCTGAGGTCTTTGGGTTTTGTCATGTATATGTAATATCCTTGCAAAATAAATTTTTGACACGCTCTTTATAAACCAATTAATACTGTAAAATGTCCTTTTATATTAAGTTGGAACAAATGGTCGAGTCATAAGTTTTGAAGTAAGAAAAGACCACCATGATCTGGCTAAGAAGAATTACAAGAAATGGCGTGATTCATGGAAAATAAGTCATGTAGAAGAATGGCCAGACAACGTGGATTTTATTCATAAGGATTTTTCAGGAGCAACTGATGACATGAAATCCTTCACCTTTGATGCAGTAAGTTTTCTCCCTCTAAGTGGGTCTTAGGTTATTAACACTAGTGCAAAGGAAACAAGATCAGACTTCTGTCTGAACAAGGATCTTCCTTCATTATTTGTCCCTTTGCTATCTCTAGGAGTGGGAAGAATATTTAATATCATGTTGGGATTTGGGACAGAGAGTAATATCTAGTTAGATGGCATTGCTGTTAAAAAATGTGAGGTAATGACCAGAAACTAAGAAAAGTAGCTGAGCTTGATGAACCTCAACATTTCCAAGATAGAAGGATAATAATTTGGAAGCCACACTGGGATCCTGTTGAGCCTGTTCTCTGATGCTCCGAGTTTTGAGGGGAATAAATAACCTTCTTTTAAGAGGGAACAAATAATAGCTGGTGGATTACTGTCTTTTTCTTGAATTATGGAACCTCTTTGTTCCTTGGTTCATCAAACATTAAGGACCTATAGAATGTATTACATAGTATACTAAAACAGAAATTAATTGTACATTTAAAGGAGCTTCCAACCAAGAAAAGAAGGCTAGCATAAAAAATTGGCATGTGAATTGTTATTAGAAAGAAACTCTCCATTTGAGACCAGAATAGCTGATGCCCAGCCACCACTTCTGGTCACTTTAAAAGGGATCAGGGTAGAAGGTCCTAGAGAGATTGGATAAAAAAAATGTGGGGGAAAACCTGAAGAACATAAAAGTGGCCAGGCTTCCTGGTCCAATAGAAACTGGTAAAACTCCCAAGATTATGGCCCTCAGTCACCCTTCAAGCCTAGAACCAAATTTCACCACAGGGCTCAACTTTCAGTTCAGCCTGTCAGGTGAACAGTAACACTGTGGAGGCACTCCTCACACAGAGCAGCCACCTAAGAGCACACAGAGACACAGCTCAGAAGAAAGGAAGGGAGTAGGATGAAAGGATTACTGGAAATAGAAATCCCATCGAGGGAGGGGGAAGAGTGGTTACACTGTGTGAACTGTAATTATGTCTGGGTGGTTGAATGCAAACCAATTTCCCTTGTCAACTTTCACCCAAATCCTAATGAAGAAAGACAAAAGAAACACCATGACTGTCTAACTGCATACAAGAAGAGGTGAAGCTGGAAATAGTTACAAAAACCTAGATAATGAAGAATGTTGTATGTTAAGTTCTCCCAAACCAAACCCATTATCATTCACTCACTTCTGACTCCTACTGACTCTGTGAGACAGAACTACCAATAAGGTATTTCTTTGTTTTTTAAATTTTACTATTTTTTGTGTGTGTACCGTCAAATCAGATCTGATTGGTACAGGAGGAGATTATCCCTCCTTCTCCAGCAGAGCATCTGGTGGATTCGAAATGCATGCCTCTGGGATTGCAGTGTAGCTTCTTGCTACTAGGCGACCAGAGCTCTCTCCAATAAGGTTTTGAAGGCTGTAAATCTTTATGGAAGCATACTTTCAAATCTTGCTCCTATATAGTAGCTGGTGAGTTCAAACCACTGGCCTAAAGGTTAGCAGAGTAACACTTTAACCATCAGGCTACCAGGGCTCTGTATCAAGTTAGAGTATGTGGAAAACTATACAGTTTTAAGTAGAGGAGTAGTATGCCCAGATTCCTGCTTTAGAGTAATTCTAGTGGAAGTATAGTGGCTAGAAGTCTCCTTAGAAAGCTACTGTCTAAGGCAATGGTAGTCAGATGAATTGAGAAATATTTATGAGGTAGATATGTGGGGCTGGATTCTAATTCAGACAGAAGTGCTAATACTCTAATTTTAGAAATAGAATTCAAGGTAGGAAAAAATTATGACCCCCAAGTTTCTAGATTGAGCAACAGGAGGATTTTAATGCCATTAGAGTACCTAAGAGTGATGTGTTGTTGGGTGCTATCAGGTTGACTACAGCTCACAGTGACCCTATGAACCTTGCCTTATCACACACCATCCTCACCATCTCTGCTGTGCTCAGTGCATCTTGCTGAGGGTCTGTCTTTCTCTGGCCCTCTGCCTTTCCCAGCATCATGCTTTTTTCCAAGGACTGACCCCTCCTGACAACATGCCCACATATGGGAGATGAAGTTTCACCATCCTGGTCTCTAACAAGCAGTCTGTTGCACTTCTGTGTCCTGCTTCTCTGTTCTTTTCGCAGTCTGGGATATATGAGGTACTGTTCACCAATACAATTCAGTGGGATCAGGTCATCTTCTGTCACCCTTACTGCCCAACTTTCACATCCATAGGAAGTAACTGAAAAGACCATGACTTGGATCTGGCACACTTGAGTCTTTAAACTGGTATCCTTGCTCTTTTGCACTTTGGGGAGATCCTTGATAGACTTTCCCAAGGTAAAACATCTTGACTTCTTGCTGCTGTTACTAGGGCTTGTGGAGCCAAGCAAGAATGATCTGTAGCTGAGGATCCAGTGGTTCTTTAGATTCTGGAAACTGCACAGGAGGAGATTGCCCGTCTCTACCCTGAGGAGCCGCTGGTGAAGTCTAACTGCCAGAGAGGTACGACCTTTGGGGTAGCAGCAAAACTCCTTGCTCGCTGCATCACTAGTGCTCTTCCTCTGTGTAGTCTTTAAAGCTAAGTTCCACCATGCTGTTCTTTTAAAATGCCCCAGTGGCTTTTCTCGATCTGAATAGAGTTACCTTCAACTCAAGGCATCCCTATTTGTGTCAGATTACACAGTGTTCCCAGCTCTGGTGGCACAGTCCATAGCGTGCTGCACAGTGAGCCAAAAGGCTGTGTACCTCTGGCGGGTTGACTCCACTGGTTACTGCAAGGGGCAAAGATGAGCAGTCTCTTCCAGTTAAGATTTACAGCCTCGGAAAGATGAGGATGGGCTGCTATGAGTTGGAATCGACTAGGTGTCAGTTTGAGACTGCTTCACAGGGTCTCAATGGTCAGTTCTCTAGAAGCAGATCACCAGGCATTTCTTCCAACACATGTCTGCATAGACTTAAAACTTGCAACTTTTTTGTTAGCAGCTGAACACATAAACTGTTCACACTGCCCAGGGACTCCTTATTAAAGCTAAAGCTCTTCTTATGGCCTGCAATCACACTAGCTTGCTTACTCACTTGTTGTTGAGCTGTGACTGATTCATTGCTGACCCTCCAGCGGCGGGTTTCTGAGGCTGTAAATCACAGGTGCAGACAGCCCATCCTCCTGAGGCACAGCTGGTGGCTTCAGACAGCCTGCCTAAGGGGTTGGCTGCTCAGCTCCTTGACCCACTCACTACCAGAGGCTGCCAGAGCCCTGAAGAAAAAGTCTGTTGTCAACACTGCCAAGTGTAAGAAGTGCCATTCTAAGTTTTATATATAGTTAAGTACAAATGATATCAAACTAAACATTACTCGTAGATAACAGTAAATTGAGAGTTAATAGTCCTATATTCTTTAAGGAAATCATTTAACTGGATAATTGCCTTCCAAAATTGTGTCATGTCACAATAAAGAAACCTCTGTTTCTATTTAAATGGAACTCACTTCTCTTTTTTTCATTCCCACAGGTAGCTTTGGATATGTTAAATCCTCAAGTTGCTTTACCTGTTTTCTACCCAAATCTTAAGCAGGGCGGTGTATGTGCTGTGTATCTAGCCAAGTGAGTAATATGGTGGTTTTCTTTTGTAATGTGATTTTTTAAACATACTTTTATCTAAGGGAACTCTGGTGGCCACGTCCAAAGCCAGTTGCACTGCTAACCCAAAGGCTGTGTCTCTCAGGTGATTCAAATGCACCAATGGCTTTGCTGGAGGGAGACAGGCAGTCTCCTCTTGCTCAATTTTCACCCAGAAACCCAGAGGAGGCTCAACTATGAGTTGGCTCTGATTTGGCGGCAACAGTATTTGCATCTAATTTCATCTAAGTACCATACTAGAATTTTCATTATATAACCGAATAGAGTATATATGTTATAGTAAAACTGTTGTAAAATGACAACACCCCAATTTAATTTACCAAAACCAGTTGCTGTCAAGTCTAAATCACAGTCACCTTACCACCTTATAGGACAGACCACAATTGTCCTTCAGGGTTCCCAGTGCTGTAATGTTTACAGGAGCAGCTCACCTCGTCCTTGTCATATGGAGCTGCAGGCAGGTTCAACCTGCTGACTTTGTGGTTAGTAGGTGAGCACATAACCAGGATGCCACAGGACTCCTCACTTCAGTCCTATGGCCGATTAAATCATCCTTTACATAAATACGATACATGAAATTCTTATAGTTTGGAAGAAAAATTTTTAAAATGTAATGTGAGCCGTAATATTACATGGAGTTTTCTATATTTTTTCACTTAGTATCCTGTGAAATTGTGTATGTGTCCTACCTTTCATTTTTACTTTTCCCATCCTTGATCACCTTACAGATATAATAAACTTAAACAAATAAATGCACTATTTTAGTAGAAATCTAAGTATATTTTCCCCTTTTCTGAAAGTATCACACAGGTTATTGAACTCTTAGGTGGAATTCACGTTTGGAACCTTGCTCTGTCATGTGAAAGGATCAGTGAGGTCATTGTCAGAGATTGGTTGGTTTGCCTTTCAAAACAGAAAAATGGAATTTTATCTCAAAATGTACCACCTAAAGTCAATACAGATTTACAGTTATTCTCTCAAAAAGGAACTGGAGTTGAAAGTGAAATGTTTCAAAAAGATGACCATGGTGAGTTTTAAGAATTTCCCAAATAATTTTTTCATATACAAATTGAAATAATGGTGATTATTTTATGAAATTAAAATCTGTAAAGGACAAAATAGTAACTTAGCCTGCATCTTAAGTAAATTTTGGTAACTTTGAAAAACTAAACTGCTTATAATATTCATTCTGTACTTATCTGAAGGAGGCGCTTTGATTATGAAGCACTTCATATATTCTAAAGAATGTTTTAATTTTGATCAGTGATTATTACTAAGAGAATAACATTTAATAGGACCAAATATGCAAATAATTAACATTACAAAAGACAACTTTTTAAGATACTGTTGGAATTCTTATTAGAACTAAACTTGAGTCCTTTTTGTACATATTATGGAAGCCATGAACAAGTTTTAAAGTATTAATTGATTTTATTATATGGACTAATCTCTTTGAATATATATCTCTATATAATTTTATCATCTTACACTAACAAATTGTTTCTGTAACTAGAACAGTAGCTCCAAAGCAAATGCTGGAAAAATATATAAGAAAAATATTAGCACAGATCCAGTAATTTATATTTTCACAGCTTTTGTGAGCAGATTGGAAAACTTTTACATAGCTTATAGTAAGTACATATTTTGTTTTGCAGCTGAAAAATCACATGATCCTTTTCCGTACAGACCATTTCCCTATATTGCTAGACCTGCACACTGGCAAACTGGTCACACAGGTGAGTAATGCTGTCAGGCATTATTAAATGATGTTTTCCTTCTGATTACTACACTGACTTTACTTTTTCCCTTCTTAAATTAGCTTTTCTTGTCAAGTTGAGGAAGTTCAAGCCACAACTGAGCTGAATATTTTAGATGATGTTGTGTGAACTGAAGACTGGAAAGTACCAAAACAGAAATTTATACTGGAGATCACTACTTTCATAGATTGATATTTTTAGCTATTGTTTGTGTAACTTTTACAAATAATTTTGAAAAATAACCAAAGCTAAAGAAAGATACGTGACATTGTAAAACTGCTTAAATGTTCGTTTTGACACTTGTCCTGCCGTCGGTTTGACACATTGGAGTTAGCGATTCCATGTTTACTTGAACCATCTCATTCTTCACTTCCCGTGAACCACTCCATAGATTTGTCTCTCTCCATGAAGTCAGTTTTATTTTCCTTGTTTGACTGATGATCTTTGGCTATTGAAAATAAAATATGCATTTTAAGATAAATTTTATTTTATCTGTGTGCTTTAAACATATTCTAATGGAATATATGTATACTAAAAAAATAACAAGGGCAGCACTCAGGAGCAAGGGTTTTGAAAAATACTACCTAACTTGGGAGAGACTGGAGAGCATTATTCTGAGTGAACTAACTCAATCTCATACAGACAAATACTGCATAAGACCATTATTTTAAAAACAGAAGGATAACTAGTAAAATGTGTATGGGGGTCCAAAGGAGAAAGGAGTGGGAGCAGGGGAGTGAGGATGGGCAGGGAGAAATCACAGGGTTGCACAATTTGGTGGGTGGAGGGAGGTGGGAAAAATCTGGTGGGGACCTGAAGAGATGGGGTAATGGTGGGCATAGTCCAATGGTGATTTTTTAAATTTTATAAAACGCAATATATGGGAATGATTGTATGAAACATGTCAGTGCAGGAAAGTGTGGGGGAAATCTGCATAATAAAAAAATTTAGATTATTTCATAAAAAATAAGAAAATACAAGTTATAGTAAAAAGCAAGAAAAAAATGAAAAAGAATGGTATAATGGAACAATGAATGATTTTTTTTTTAAAGTGAACTGGGTTGGGTAGAAAGGCCAATATGTAACAATAAATGAATGAATGAAAAATCCAATTATCAGTAAACTTTCCTTAAAAACCACAATTTTAAAAAAGAGACCTTTCTTGCAAAAAAAGAAAACAAAAAAAACACACACACCACAGAAAACAAACCCAACAAAAAGAATCATATAATAATCTACTTGAAAGTTGTAATAAAAAGGTATAAAGATTTTTCAATCCTTTTTAAGTAGTGTGAAGGAATGTCAGAATTGTGTAGTGTTATTATGATAATAAAATACTTGTGGAAATATACTTACAAACAAGAAATAAGATTTATTATTATTCATAGGCATTGTTTTCAAGCATTTATTATTGCCATAGATAGTTTCAAGAGCTTTATATATGTTATTTCATTTAATACATACAACTACTTGAAGTTATCTGTATTTTATAAATAAGCAGACAAACTCAGAGTGGTTAAGCGATGTAAAAGACAAATGTGCTGTAGGTTTTAAAGTTGTAGGACCTGGTAGGATAAATGGTGCTATTCCTGGATTTATCCTTTGGCTAGATTTGAACCACTGATCTTTAAGTTAGCAGACCTAATAAGTTATGCACTGTGAAGCACCATGAAGACTCTGTTCAGATAGTTATACAGAAATACGACACCAGATTACTCTGCTCAGATTCTGTCAGTTCTCCAACTATAGCCAGAATGGGTTTTTTCAATACAAACTCAAATATGTTACTTTTACTTAATAAAATCCTTCAATAGTACTTCATTTTTCTTAGGATAGGCAAACTCCTTGCGAGATATATAATCTCCATTGGACCTTGACCATCATTACCGTCTTTTCGCCTGATCCTTTCATTTGCTCCCCCCCAACTCTCCACCCACCACATTGTGAGTGAAAGACTGATTACAAAAATGAAACTGTAAAGATAAGTAGGAACCAGGCCATGCAGGGTCTTATGCACCTCTTTTTTTTGTTGTTTTTTTAAATTACATTTGTCAGAAGGGATTTCATGTAGCAACACAGAATCCATGCTTAACTGCAAGGAAAGTAAGTTCAGCTGCTGATTGCTCTGCTCTTTCTTCCACCTTCCCCTAACTCACTCCCTGTGGTTTGTGTGGATTTCCCAGGTCCAGAGTACTGCCATCTTTTGGTTGATTTCAAAAGAGATCTAATTCCTGACCCCCGTCTTTTCAGCATTGTCTTTATGTAGCTTAATATTACAATCTCTGCAAAAATTGACACAGAATGATCCCTATTTACTCTTTCTGGTTTTTTTGTGTTTGTTTTTTATTAATTGGTTTGCTTACAAAGTTTGTATACGCTGTGGTTCACACTACTTTTCATTCACATTGTGTTTCATATAATCATTCTCATGCATTATGTTTTATAAAGTTAACCTGAGGAGGTTGGAGAGCATTATGCTGAGTGAATGAACACAGTCTCATAAGGACAAATACTCCATAAGACCATTATTGTAAAAATAGGAGGGTAACTAGTAAAACATGTACACGAACTCAAAAGGGAAGGGGGGGGAGAGCAGAGGGCTGATGATAGGGGAGAAACCACAGGGTTGCACAATGTGGTGGGTGGAAGGTGGGGGGGGAGCAAATGAAAGGATCAGACAAAAAGACGGTAATGATGGTCAAGGTCCAATGGAGATTATATATCTCGCAAGGAGTTTGCCTATCCTAAGAAAAATGAAGTACTATTGAAGGATTTTATTAAGTGAAGGTAACATATTTGAGTTTGTATTGAAAAAAACCCATTCTGGCTATAGTTGGAGAACTGACAGAATCTGAGCAGAGTAATCTGTTGTTGTATTTCTGTATAACTATCTGAACAACAGAGTCTTCATGGTGCTTCACAGTGCATAACTTATTAGGTCTGCTAACTAAAAGATCAGTGGTTCAAATCCACCAGATGCTCCTTGGGATAAAAATGGACGGCCTCCTCCCCTAAAGATTTACATCATCGGAAACCTGATGGAGAGTTACTATTATGAGTTAGAGTCTATTTGAAGGCAGTGGGTGTGGGGTTTTCTTTTGTATATCTGAATACTCATGTAACAGTAACATTTCACATTTTCAGATATGGAGAGAGGGAGCTTCTGAAGTACTATTTTTAAATTCTATCAAGGAATACTCCCTTTTCTGCTTTTCTTTTTAACTAGAAGAAAACTTCAGTTATTTGTTCATTGTTCTGAATGCTGGTTATGTGCCAGCCCCTAAAGGTACTTCTTTGAGAAAGGGTTGTCCTCTACTCCCGTTTCACTTAGAATACTTGAGTTTCTATTCAGCATACTGTGCTGACAAGTTGTTGAACTGAACTGGAACGTGCTAATAAAATCTTCTGGGGGAAAGATCAGATGCTGAAGACCAAATTACACGGTATTTATTTGTGTAGTTAATCAAAGCCCTCTTCTGAACACTAAACAATTTGTAGTCTGCCTTTGGGACAGATGCTGTATGCCTTCTCACGTTAGTTTTCTTTGGCTTGCTCTCATCATGACATTGTGAACCCCTAAAGATTTAGAACTGGCTCACATCTTCCCAGTGCCTTCCAGAGGCCCCACTTTTCATGTAGTATATGGTCAATACTTTTAAACCTACACTGGATCATGTATTTTTCACAAAATACTTCTGAGAAGTTTTCATCAAGTCTCCTACATTAAGTCAACTGAGACTCATGGTGATCCCATTGTGTCAGAGTAGACTGCACATCATATTTTCAATGCCAGTCTTTTCCAAAGTAAATCACCAGGACTTGTGAACATGTAATTCAGATAACTTTTATCACTCTATTAATTTATAGGTGCTGACTATCTCTTCACTAGATAGAGGTAAGGTTGGTGGGCATGTTATCAAGAGGGGCTAGTTATTGGAAAAAGACATCATGCTGGGTGCAAAGGGTCAAAGAAAGAAAGGAAGACCCTCAAAAAGATGGACTGATACAGTGATGGCAACACTGGGCTCACGGATGGCAGGATGGTGAGGCTGGCACAGGATAGGGCAAGGTTCAGATCTGTTGTTCACAGGGTCATTGTGAGTCATAGTTGGCTTGATGGCACCCAACAACAAATCAAGGATTTTAAACTTAGATGATTAGAACTGTGATGCTGACAAAATTAAGTTCAGAAAATTATTTATGAGGAAAAGATATTTACGTTTAGATTATAATAATTGGAACAATTTATGCATTCCTTTATGACCTAGGGTGAAAGGTTGGTCTGTTTTCTCCCTACTTCCCTTAACTTCACTCTAAAATCTGAGCAGTCCTAATATAATTCATAATAATATATGCCGATTTCTCAGGTGGACTCGGCTGGGCCTATTTTAGGCCAAAAGATTTAAGACAGCATAAGGCAAGGACAAATAATTTATCATATTCCTGGTTTTGTTGTTACTGTTGCTTTAAATAGTGACTGTGACTCTTCTGAATTTGTTTCTTCATTAGCACAATGAATGTCTTGCCATTTCACAGATTTCTTTGGAAGGAATTCAGTGAATTTAAACCTTTATAAAAGTGCATAATACTTGGCTGGTTATTACAAGATTCTGTAAATATGTAAAGAATGCCTCTTCTATTCCTGATCCCTGAAAATGTTACCACCTCATCTTGTCAAAGTGAAAATCATTTTGTTCTTTTTTAAAAATATTGTTTACTTTTTTACTGGTTTGCTTACAAAGTTTGTATACATTGTGTTTCACACTATTCTTCATTTACATTGTGTTTATACAATCATTCTTATGCATTATGGGGGTTTTTTTTTTGGTTGGATGCTTGGGGTTTTTACTAAAAGTTAATTAAAGTTTATAGAAAACTTGGATTTCCATTCATTTATTGTTACACATTTTCCTCCCTACCCACTCCACCCCAGTTTGCTTTTCTCTTTGAAAAAAATTCTTTCATTGTTGCACAATCCCTCTCCCAGTCCACTTTGCTATGCAGCTCTTATCCTGGACTCTTGTCATACAAATGCCTAATCATATATTCCTTTTAAACGGTTCTTTCCCTCATCTGTTTCAATGTAGTGTTCATTAATTACCCCCTCTTTTCTTAGTTTCTCCCCAACCCTCATGTCAGTTCTGTTTATAACAGTGGCATTACACAATATTTGTCCTTTCATGACTGAGATATTTCACTTAGCATAATGTCCTCCAGGGTCACCCATTTGTTAGAATATTTCATGAGTTCCTTCTTTTTCAGTACCTCATAGTATTCCATTGTGTGACTATACCACAGCTTCTTTATCCATTTGTTTGTTGATAGTCACTTGGGTTGTTTCCATCTCTTTGCTATTGGGAACAACGCAGCAATAAGCATAAAACATTTTGCTCTTTAAAAAGTCATAAACATGTTGTTTTATAAAAACTTTTTTTTTCAATGCATTGCTTCTGGGGGGAAATTCTTTTAAAGTAGAAACATTTGTTTTTATCTGAAAAGGGAGAAGCTGTTTTTGTTGGAAAGAAAGTCTGTGGAAATACCAATAACCTAAATTTTGGCATAAAAATCTAGAGAAGGGTATCAGCTCTCTGTGTTTGACTTGAGTATGCTCCAACCGTATGCCCTTCTGATATCTTTAAGTGCTAACCTGAGTAAAATATAAAATTACCTTTCAAGTCAGGCAGACCTGGGTTCAGATTTAGCTCTATTACCTTGGGCAAATAAACTTTCTAACCCGCAGTTTCCTCATCAAAAGTGGAAAGAATTGTATTCATGTTAGAGTTGACTGTAAATACTAAATAAGATAATGACTATCACACCCTCTGACTAGACTGAAATGGGTATGTGGCTGCAGAAAACCCAGTTGAGATAGAGAGCTGATGCTTTGCTCCAGGTTATTATAGTGAAACCCAGTCTAGATAGTTATCAGGAGCCTCCTCTTAGTATATTGCCTGGAACATTTTAAATATTGCTTTACCTATGACAAGGATCAAAGACTGTATAGGTAAAAAGGCCCAGTGGAGGAAAGGAAGAGTGCTGAGAGGCAAACCTTCTAAATACAGATGAATCAATAAAAATTATGCTTGGAAGTTATATAGTATTTTTCAAAATTGTTGCTTCTAAGTGTTGCACAGTATCCCATTGTGTGAATATACGACAATTTCTCAATCCATTCAGTTGTGGTTGAACATTTGCAGTGTTTCCATGATTTTGCGATGGTTAATTATGCTGTTAGGAAAAATTGATGTACAAATCTCCATTTGCATTTCACTTCTAATTTCCTTGGGGTATATGGATTTTCTATGTTCAGCTTTTTAAGGAAACACCAAACTGTCTTCTAGAGTGGCTACACCATTTTACAATCTCACCAGAGCGTATTAGAGTCCTCATCTCTCCATTACATAACTTGGGAGAGATTGGAAGGCATTATGCTGAGTGAATGAACTCAGTCTCATAAGGACAAATACTGCATAAGACCATTATTGTAAAAATAGATAACCAGTAAACTATGTATGGGAACTCAAGGGAGAAAAGGGTGGGAGCAGAGGTGTAAAGTTAGGTAGGGGCAGAACCACAGGGTTGCACAGTTTGATACATGGAGGAAGGGGATGAAGGAAGTAGGAAAAGATCCAAGTGACAAAACAGGGTAATGACAGGCAAGGTCCAATGGTGATTAATTTTATAAAACATAATACATGGGAATGATTGTGTTGACACACATTATGAATGAAGAATAGTGTAAAACACAGTGTATACAAACTTTGTAAGCAAACAAATAAAAAAAAATATGATTGTAGGTGTTGAAAAGGAAGACAAACTGTCAGTCATATGTGCTGAGTGACTACTATCTCTCGTGAACAGAACAATGACCGACATAGGACCCCTACTTTCAAAATTCTTACAGCCTAGTTTTTCTATTAGTAAAACTTCTGTGGTTGTGGTGGTATTAGTTGAATATGACACTTAGTGACCCTATAAACAACAGAGCTGAACTCTGCCCTATTCTGTGTCATCCTTATTATCTCTGACACATACTGTTAATCTCATAGGAATGGTAAAAAAGAAATAAGTAGAAATTTGAAAGGTTGCAGATCTGCTCATTTCTCATAGAACTAGAAAAGGATCATAAAAAAAAATCTGTCAGTCTCAGCTGGGTTAAGACCTGGCAGAAAGGTTTATAAGAAGTAGAAAGAATCACTGCTGTGAAATATTGTGCTATTTTAAAGCTAGGAGAGAAATATCAGAAAAGTGCTTTATCTTTGTAAAAATAATTACAAAATTATAGTGTGATGACTAAATATTTCCTGTTCAAGTGACATTTCCTAAGATTAACATTTGTAAAAACCATTTCAGTCCTCCTAAAATGAAACATTCAACTTAATTATGGTGCATATATCACCGTACAATTAAAGTAAGATTGAAAAGGCTATATTTAATAATATGAGGAAATGCTTTTTAAATGAAACATTTAATATGGTTCTATTTTTTTAAAAAATAGAAACAGAAGTTCAAGAAGAAAACACAAAAAAACCCAGTCATTAGAGATTGGTAATGAGATTACAAGTAAATTTATTTTCCTCTTGCAACCCCTTTTGAATAAAATAAATACTTTTAATAAAATAAACATTACAAAGAAAATAGTTCAGACTCTGAAAATACTTAAGTCAAAATACTTCAGGCTTATAGTGAGTTTTAAGCTAAGCCACATTAAAAAATCCCTTTAAAATTGATTGTCTATCACAAAAGATAGATAAAGATGGATACAAAGGGGGAAAGTGATAATTTAAAGGGGAGAAACTCACTTCTAATTCTTATTGTTCTAGTATATAAATTATCTCTGTCTGTAAGGACTGACTGATGTTTAATAAATAACATGTATAAATCAAATTCTGTTATATCATTAACTCCTACCTTGAGAATAGCTATAATCTTGGGAAAGACCAACTGCTTTGTCCATTGAGAATGAGTTGTGTGATTCCTGAGAATGTTTTTCCATTACTTCCACTGTACCACTGGATGAAGACGAAGATGAAGACAATCCCAGTCTAAGATATCTTCCCTTTTTACCACAGAGTGAACAATCTAATGGTGTGGCACTAGGTCCCCGAGGCAGCTGGACTTCATCTCTGTTGTAGTTTCTCACAGCTCCACTGTGATGCACAGAGCGTTCCCGTTGCCATATATAATGGGTTGGTGCAATGGCCATAACCTAGAGTGGAAAGCTTACTTTAAGAATTTTGAAAAAAAAAAAAAAGGATT
>NW_006399759.1:3403304-3406817 GCF_000299155.1 Elephantulus edwardii
TGCACTGCAATCCCTGAGGTGCGTGATTCAAATCCCCCAGATGCTCTGCTGGAAAAGGAGGGACAATCTCCTCCTGTACCAGTAAGATCTGATTTGACGGTACACACACACACACACAAATAAATGAAATAAAATTAAAAAGAATAATCACAAAACCCAAACTAACTGACAACTGTTGAGTCAGTACCGAACTCCTAAAGTGACTACCATCAGATTTCTGAGGCTGTAAATCACAATGGGAGGAGACTGCTGCTATTTCTCCCCTGGAAGCATGAATAGATTTGAACCACTGCAGACACTTTGGATTAGTAGCGCAACTTGCTATGGACTACACCACCAAGCGCTCCCCTAATTAAAGAAAAATTATATCTAAAACTAAGTTACCAATGTGAAAGAAAAACAATATATTTCAAGATCAGGCAGTATCAACTATAATCTGTTGCTTGGGTCCTTGAAATAATTGACAATGCATTTCAATTCTCTCAAACCAGAAACAAGACTAAAGCAAACTTTTAGGTGGCTAGGGTATTTGGTTTTTAGTTCAATATTCTGACTTTAGGGAAAATGAAGCTGATCCAAAATGATATATAATCCTTAACTTTTGAAAGTGTCGACACTAAAAACACTTTGCAGTTCTAACTATGCTGTTAAGCTTATTTTAAAATGTAATTAAGGCAAGAAAGTGAATTAAAAAACAGGTAAATTATCTTCAATTTCCTAATTTTTAATATAGAAATAACAGTAGTTCTCTATCTTAGAGGGTTGTTGGATAGGTTGGCTGAGGTATTATTTGTAAAGCACAGTTCTCACTACATGCCAGGAATTACGAAATCTGTTATGTGAAAAATGGGCTTTGAAGTCAAGACAGACATTGTTTCCTATCCATGTGTGGTCTGCCACTTGCTAACTGTGTCTGGGCAAGTTACTTAAGCTTTATTCAGAGGTTTAATTTCTACATATTTAAAGTGAGAGTGCACTAGAACATAGAGTGGCAAAAAAAGGGAGAAGAAATGTTGAAATAAGAGAGATGAATGGAAGATTCAAAATGTAGTTCCAGAAGGCAAAGTATAACAAAACGTGCAAAGAAAATCAAAAGAGAAAAACATTTAGCATTTATCCAGCTGAAAGAATTGAAAAAATAAATTCAATCCTTGAGTTACAATAATGGGCAAAATCTTGAATGATACAAGAAGCATCAAAAGGTGATGTAGGGAATACAGAGCCATCCGACCAAAAATGAATTGGATGACACATAATTTATGTCAAGAAGCAGCATATGATCAAGAACCAATGGAGAACCAATGGAAAAAAATCCAAGCTACACTGAAGGCATTGGCAAAAAATAAGGTCCCAGGTCTTGATGAATACCAATTGACATGTTTCAATCTGTCCATGTTTACTAATCTATGCCAAGAAATGCAACTGACTGGAAGAAATCCTAATTCCATTCTAGAAAAAGATGGTATGACAGACTATAGAAATTATTCAACAATACAACTAATGTAACATGCAATTAAAATCTTGCTGAAGATCATGAAAAATCAGCTAGAATAGTAAATTAATAAGGAACTACTAGAAATTCAGACTAGATTCAGAAGAAGCTATAGCACCAGGGATGTCATTGCTGCTGACAGATGGATCTTGGCCAAAAGCAGAGAATACAAGAGAGATGTTTATCAGTGTTTTATTGATGCTGCTCTGGTATATTATGAATAACACTGAGAAGAATGGGAATCATAGGACACTTAATTGTGCTAATGTGAAACCTGTACCTAGACCTTGAGAAGCTGTTGTCCCACACAGAAAAAGAGAACACTGCATGGTTTAAAATCAGGAAACGTTTGTGTCAGGGCTGTATCATTTCTCTATACCTGGTCATCCACAATTTGCATTATGCAGATGACACAACCTAATGTTTGCTGAAAGCATAGAGGAATGAAAACATTAGCTGCAGAAGATCAAAGACTTTCAAATAAATTACACCTCAACATCAAGAAAATAAAATCCTCACCTCTGCACCAACAAGCCACGTTATGATAGATGGAGAAAAGATTGAAATTTTCAATGATTTAATTTTACTTGGGTCCACAACCAATACTCATAGTCAAGAAATTAAAAGACATGTTTCACTGGAAAAATCTATTGTTAAGGACTTCTCCAAAATGCTAAAGAGTAATGTCAGTTTAAAGACTGAAGTGTGAAAGTATGGAGAACTTGATTGACAGATGTGCTGTTGAATCAGAACCAACTCATAGCTGATCCTCCAGCAGATTTTCAGAGGCCATAAACTGCGTTGGAGGAGACTGCCCATCTTTTCCAGCACAGTACCTGGTGGATCTGACCCACTGACCTTTGTTTGCACCACTGAGTTTGAAACAGGAATTCCTTAACCACTATGCCTTCAAAAGACCAGTTCAATAGTTAGTTGCTGCTTAGATGATGGCAAACAGCTGCGCTCCTAGTTATGCTCACTATACTAAGAAGTTTAGAAGACAACTTGCTGCCCAGTAGACTGGGAGATCCAAATGTGTTCCCATTAAAAAAAAAATAAGGACTCAGGACCTCCTGCGGGCTGGAGTGTTGAAGAAGAAGCCTCTCTAGTTTGACGTATATAAAGCCTTTTTCCCACTGAGGGACCCAGTCTTCCAAAGACCCCGTTTGAGATATGGCAAAGCCAAAGCCGACATCCAGGACATCTTTTACAAGAGGACCGCATTACAGTGAAGTTTTATTCAGCCTATGGATCTGGTCAAAAAGCTTTTGATCTATTCAATCCAAACTTCCAATCTACCTGTCAACAGTTTGTAAAGAAGCACATGGAACTACAGAAATTGGGAGAGACAGATGAAGAGAAGTTATTTGTGGAAACAGGGAAAGCCTTATTGGCAGAAGGTGTCATTTTAAGACGTCTAGGAGAAGCAAAGCCCCAACAGAAAAGTGGTCATGTTTCCTGGAAATCTGAACACACAAGCCTCCAGCCCCAGACTGTGTTGGAAGAAAAGCAGCCGGAAAAAGTTACGCAGGAGCAGCATCCAGAGGCTCTGAAGGACAACTGAAAGGTCTACCACCTCCCTGAAGGCCTTGTGTACCATGTATACTGACACTGAAACCTTACTCACTAGATAGATGAGGAACTATTTTTAACAGCTAAAAAAAAAATAATAAAGACTGAAGTGTGCCCGACCCAACCATAGTCTTTTCCGTTACTTCCTATGCATCTGAAAGTTGGACAATGAATAAGAATTGACAGAAGAATAATTGAGACCTTTGAGGTGTAGTGTTGGAGAAGAGTACTGAATATCCCATGGACTGCCAAAAGAACAAATAAGTCTGTCTTGTAGGAGGCACAAGAAGGGTGCTCCTTGAAGGCAAGGAAGAAGAAACTTCTTCTCTCATATTTAAAGCATATTATTGTTGTTATGTGCCGTCAAGTCACTTGTGACTCATAGAGACCCTATATACAACAGCCCTAAACTCTGCTCTGTCCTGTCCCAATCACACTGTCTCTGACAC
>NW_006399759.1:3407362-3421876 GCF_000299155.1 Elephantulus edwardii
CATATTGTAGGCTGCAGTCCTTGACACTCTGCAGCAGGCGCTTCAGGTCCTCTTCAGTTTCACCAAGCAGGGTTGTGTCATCCGCATAACGGAGATTGTTGATAAATCGTCCACCAATCCTGACCCCACATTTCTCCTCATAGAGCCTAGCCTCCCGGATAATCTGTTCTGCATATAGGTTGAAAAGGTATGGAGACAGGATGCATCCCTGGGGTACGCCCTTCCCAATTTTGAACCATGCAGTGTTCCCTTGCTCTGTTCTGACGACTGCCTCCTGGTCCAAGTATAGGTTTTGCATTAGAACGATCAAGTATTCTGGGATTCCCATTCTTCTCAGAGTCAGCCACAGTTTGTTATGATCCACACAGTCAAATGCCCTTGCATAGTCAATGAAACAAAGACAGACATTCCTCTGGTATTCCCTGCTTTCAGCTAAGATCCATCCAACATCTGGTGGCCTAGTGGCAAGAAGCTGCACTGCAATCCCAGAGATAAGCAGTTTGAATCCACCAGATACTCCGCTGGAGGAGGGGCAATCTCCCCCTGTTCCAATCAGATCCGATTTGATGATACACACAGAAAAAGCCTATTATTAGGGAAGAGAAATGCTTGGAAAGGTGGAAGGTCAGGGAAAGAGAGGAGGACTCTCAAAAAGATGGACTGACGGTAACAATGGGCTCGAGAGTGGCAGAGATGGTGAGGCTGGCATAGATAGGGCAAGGTTCAGATCTGTTGTTCATACAGTCACTCTGTGTTTCAGTCAGCTTGATTACTAGCACAAAGTGAGGATACAGTCTTCTCCATCATATAATTAGTCTGATAAAATAGAATGTGTATGAGACCTTTATTGCATGTTGTTGTTGTTGTTAGGTTCCATCGAGTTAACCATGACTAACAGCCGCCCTATGAACCACAGATCAGAAATTGACTCTATGCTGCACATCCTCACTATCTCTGCCATGCTCAAGCCCATGGTCACTGTCACTATGTCAGCCCATCGTGTTGAGGGTCTTTCTTCTCTTTCACTGACCCACCTATCCCAGGACTGGCCCCTCCCACAACATATGTAAAGTGTGTGAGACCGAGTTTCACCATCTTTCCCCCTGAGGATTATCTTGTTTGGTTTTTGCACAACTCCTTACCCACTGTGCCACCAGGGCCTCCTTGTTCTTCTCTAGCCTGCCCTTATTCCATTATGGAAGCTTTATTCGTTGCATAGATTTTTAAACTGACAGCTCCCTTTCCTATATACCCTATACCCAACTACTCACTGGAAGTTTTAACAATTATAGTTTTGTAACTTCTTAAAGAATTTCTTTTTTATTTACTACTGACTTCAGTATCGTTTACATTCTTGCTTCCTGATCTATAACAGATGCAGCAGTTTCCCTATAGAGTATCTTCTATATTTAGTCATTGATTCCCCTAAGTCGCCGTTTGTATTACTTCTTTCTAAACTCCTAATCAGACAGAAGAGGAAGAAAAGACCCAAATGGATGTCAGAAGAGACTCTGAAAATTGCACTGGAGCGCAGAGAAGCCAAAGCACAGGGAAGAATTCAAGATACTAAAGAGTTGAATAGAAGATTTCAAAAGGCAGCACGGGATGACAAAGCAAAATATTACAATGAAATGTGCAAGGAGTTGGAGTCAGAAAATCAAAAGGGCTGAACTCGCTCAGCATATCTTAAGCTCAAGGAACTGAAGAACAAATTCAAACCTCGAGTTGCAATAATCAAGGATGCTTTCGGCAGAATGTTAAATGATCCAGGAAGTATTAAAAGAAGATGGAAAGAATATACTGAGTCACTGTATTGAAAGGAATTGGAAGACACAGAAGAATTTCATGAAACATGGTGATGAAAGAAGAAGTTCAGGCTGCTTTGAAGGATATGGCAAAAAATAAGGCTTCAGGAATAGATGGTATACCAATTGACATATTTCAGTTAACAGATGCTGCCATGGACGTGCTCACCAAATTGTGCCAAGAAATCTGGAGAACAACCACTTGGCCAACTGACCGGAAGAGATCGATATTTGTTCCTATCCCAAAGAAAGGTGACCCAACAGAGTGTGGAAACTACAGAACAATCTCACTGATTTCACATGCAAGCAAGATTTTACTGAAGATTATCCAAAAATGACTGGAACAGCACATCAACAGAGAACTACCAGAAGTCCAGGCTGGGTTTAGAAGGGGTCGTGGTACTAGAGATATTGTAGCTGATGTTAGATGGATCTTGGCTGAAAGCAGGGAATACCAGAGGAATGTCTATCTGTGTTTCATTGACTATGCAAAGGCATTTGACTGTGTAGATCATAACAAACTATGGCTGACTCTGAGAAGAATGGGAATCCCAGAACACTTGATCATTCTAATGCGAAACTTATACTTGGACCAGGAGGCAGTCGTCAGAACAGAGCAAGGGAACACTGCATGGTTCAAAATTGGGAAGGGCGTACCCCAGGGATGCATCCTGTCTCCATACCTTTTCAACCTATATGCAGAACAGATTATCCGGGAGGCTAGGCTCTATGAGGAGAAATGTGGGGTCAGGATTGGTGGACGATTTATCAACAATCTCCGTTATGCGGATGACACAACCCTGCTTGGTGAAACTGAAGAGGACCTGAAGCGCCTGCTGCAGAGTGTCAAGGACTGCAGCCTACAATATGGATTGAGGCTCAATGTCAAGAAGACAAAGATTCTCACCACTGGACCAACTGGCAGCATCAGGATGGATAGTGAAGAGATTGAGATTGTACACAGCTTTAGTTTGCTTGGCTCCATAGTCAACAGTCTTGGCACCAGTAGCCAGGAAAGTAAAAGGCGCATTGCAATGGGAAAGTCTGCTGTTAGGGACCTCTCTAACGTGCTGAAGAGCAATGGTGTCTCTTTGGAGACGGAGACTAAGGTGTGTCTGATAAAGGCCATGGTCCTCGCAATCACCTGTTATGCATCAGAGAGTTGGACAATGACCAAGGAGGCTAGAAGGAGAATTGATCCCTTTGAGCTGTGATGCTGGAGAAGAGTACTGAGAATACCATGGACTGCTAGGAAAACAAACAGATTTGTCCTAGAAAGGGTTAAACCGGGTGGTTCCTTGGAGGCAAGGATTCTGAGGCTCCATCTAACATACTTTGGACATGTTGTGAGGAGAGACCGGTCCTTAGAGAGGGACATCATGCTTGGGAGGGTGGAGGGACAGCGCAGGAGAGGAAGGCCCTCTATGAGGTGGACTGATACAGTGACTGGGATAATTGGGATGGGAGTGTCAGAGACAGTGTGATTGGCACAGGACAGAGCGGAGTTTAGGGCTGTTGTACATAGGGTCGCTATGAGTTGCAGGCAACTCAATGGCACATAACAACAACAACAACAACAAACTCCTAATCTGAAATCAAGTAGTAGCAGATACAGAACCCAGCTCAGATGATACTGTGATACCTAGGACAGGCAGAACACATTATCAGAATAAAGCTTCCTCTTTTATAAATAGCTACCCTCCAAGATGCTGGAATTCAGGGTATCTTTCTCATCAGATAGACATCCTCCATGATCTGTGATCTAAGCTAGATAAATAAATTCTACCTCTGAGGAGCCCATTTGGGGGAAAAGTTATCCATCATAAGAAAAAAAGATCAGAAATAGGTAGAGGGATTCAAGCTGGAGAAGTCCTACATCATTTTTTTTTCATAATTTCCTTCCTTCCTTCCTTCCTTCCTTCCTTCCTTCCTTCTTCCCTCCCTCCCCCTGCCTTTCTTATTTTTTTGTTTAAAATAATCAACTTTTTAATATGTTTTTATGAGCATTCCTACATAGTTTTCTAATTTAATCATATGGTACTTCTTCCTTAAAAAAAAAAGGATCAAATGTAGCTTACAAAAAGACTAACTGCAAAATTAAAAAAAAAAATTTATTAAGCTAGATGAAATTCAAAGAGAAAATTCAGCTAGGGGGCAGTTAAGAAGCAAATAAAGCCAGCAATAAGCCAGTTGACCAAGTGCTATTAAGGTAACTTAGGGTAACCCCATGTCTGGCAGTGTAAAATATGTTCTCCTTGCAGTCAAAGTTTACAATGGAAAGAGACAAATTAGAAAACTAATTACTATCTGAGAGAATATGGAGTTTTTTAAATATAGTGGCATATAATGGAAAAGTCACTGAATTAAATAAACATAACAAGTCATAACCTTTCTAATCCAGTTTCTTCAACTGTGAAATGGAAAAAACACTTATTCTATTTGAAATAGTAAATAATGAAAATTCTTATGTGCTTGTAAGTATTACACAGATTAAAATATTATTATTGTAAACTAGCTTTAGCCACTCTTCTAACATGGGTTTATATTAGGATATGAGCTCAAAGAAATGTTTTGTATGGCAATATGCCATTACAGGGTTCTCAGTAACAAATGCACAGAATGCTATTTCTAATAGCATGTCTTGTAATTTTGTTGCAGAACGCTCCATCCTTTCAGGAATGATGTATTACTCAATTACATTATATCAACAAGATAAATTATTTATAGTAAACTTGTACCTTATTTACAAATGAGCTGTAGATTGAATACTTACTGAACAGGATAAAATAAATTATGTAGCTGACCTTTCTACATACTAACATGATTCAAAGCATTTCTAAAAAGGCAGTTTTATTTTTCTGAAACACATCTGGTTGGAACAGCCAGTGTGGGTTTGGCTGTGTGCTCGCAAACACAGATGGAGCTCTAGCAATCTAGTGGGTGAGAAGTTGTGTTGCCGACTCAGAGGTGAGCAGATCGAATCTCCCAGCTGTTCTGCATGTTATTTACAGCCTCTGAAAACCTGCTGGAGGGTCAGCTCTGAGTAAGTTCAGACTTGATAGTAATGAGTGAGTGAGTGATACAGATAGCTATCTGCCACTGGAATAAGGAGAGTAGTGCTAAGAGAAGCCTTAGTTTATGGCTTATTGTCTTTCTAGTTCACAGATTAATGTGTTGCTGCAAATAATGGTAAAATGTGTTTCTAAGCACAGTCATCAATTTAAAAGTGTGCGGCAATGTGTTAAGGATGAAAAAAATTGAAAGTCATTCCATTCTTTCTACCACTTGTTGTTGTTAGGTGTTGTCAAGTACAACTCAGTAACCCTATGAAAACTAGATCTGAACCCTATCTTATCCTCTGTCATCCTTACAGTCTTACACACCACAGCCCATTGCAGCAGTCCTTGAGTCAATCCACCTGATCGAGGATGTTGTTTTCCTTTACTGTCTCTCTCGAAGGAATAACCTCTCTTAGCATCATGCCCAAAGTATCTGAGATGAAGCTTCATCATTGTTGTCTCCAAGGAGCACTCTGGATGCACTTTCTCCAAGATATATGTTGTTCTCTTGGCCATCCATGGGATATCCCACAATCTTCTCTTAACACCACAGTTCAAAAGCCTCAATTCTTCTGTCGTCTCTGTTCACTGTCCAGCTCTCAAATGCTGAGATAATAAATATTCATTCACTTTTCACCAGCAAGTGAATATTAAGTATGTGCAAGGCATTGTTAGAGGCACTGGAGATGCAATAAAAATCAAATAAAGAGTTTGTCCCTTCCCTCATCCCAGTTTGCCATACTGTGGTTGCTTGTTTGCTGCTGTGATGATGGGAGCTATGCCATATAGTTCACATATTCAGCAGGGTCATCTACGGTGGACAGTTTCCGCTGGAGCTTCTGGACTAGAGTAAGAATCAAGACTGCCATGAACTTCTGAAACAAAAGGTCTTTAAAAACTCAAATAATAGAACACTGTTGGAGATAATGCTGGAAGATGAGCCCTTCAGGTTAATGCTGTTGTTGTTGTTAGGTGCTTTCCAGTTGAGAATCACTCATAGTGACCCTAGGAACGATAGATCTGAACCCTGTCTTGTCCTGTGCCATCCTCACAACCTTGGGCCTGCTCAAGACCACTGCTGCAGTCACGGTGTCAATCCACCTGACTAAGGGTTATCCTGTCCCTTGCCAAGTATGACCAAAGTCCTTCTCCAAGGAATAGCCTCTCCTAGCAATATTCTCAAAGTATGTGAGATGAAACTTCGCCATCCTTGTATCCAAGGAGCACTCTAGCTGCACTTTCTTCAAGACATATGTGTTTGTTCTTTTGGCTGTTCATAGGTACTAAAAATGTGACTGGGGAGGGACTGCTTCCTCAAGGTAGAGCAATGACATGGATGGAGTAAAGCTGGCAAGACTCAAAATGAGGAGAAACAGCTACAAGCATCCATTAATAACTGGAACATGAAATGTTTGAAGTATTAATCTAAGAAAATTGGAAGTTGTCAAAAATGAAGTGGAACACATAAAGCTTAGCATTCTAGGCTAGGCTTAAGTAAGATGAGATGGGCCAGTATAGCCGGTTTTGAATAACATAACTGTATAAACTGCTCTGCTGGGACTGAAACATTGAAGCAGAATGGTGTGACATTTACCTTCAAAAAGGACATTTCAAGATGTATCTTGCGGTGCAATAGTTAGTGATAGGAAATGATCCATACACATAAAAAGAGGACCTGGGAGTACAACTGTTATTCAGATATATGCACCAACCACTAAAGATAAAGAAATTGAGGACTTTTGCAGTCTGAAATTGTCAGAACATGCCAGCAAGACACACTAATAAAGTGCCTGGGGTGCAAAAATTGGAAGCAAAGGACTGTTGCTGTTAAGTGCCAGCAAGTCAAGTATGACTCACAGTGATCCTATGAACAACAGCTCTGAACCCTCTCCTGTCCTGTCCCATCCTTATCACCTCTGACACACTTAAGCCCACTGCCACAGATATTGTTTCAATTCATCTCAATGAGTTTCTCACTGACCCTCTATCGTTACAATTTTCTCCAAGGAATAGCCTCTCCTAATAACATCCCCAAAGTGTATGAAACAAAGTTTCACCATCCTTGCCTCCACGGGCACTCTGGTTGCACTTTCTTCATGATATACCTGTTTGTTCTTTTGGCTGTCCATCAGATATTCAGTATTCTTCTACAATACCACAACTCAAAGACATGAATTCTTCGTCTGTTAGCCTTATTCACTGTCTAGCTCTCAGATGCACAGAGGTGGCTGAAAAGACTATGGCTTACATCAGGCACACCTTCGTCTTTAAAGTGACATCATTGCTCTTCAGGACTTTGGATAGGACTCTGACAGCAAACCTTCGGAATGCTATATGTCTCCAGATCTCCTGACTGCTAGTGACAATGGTGTTGACTGTGGAACCAAGCAAGATGAAATCTCTGACAACTTCAACCTTTTCTTCATATATCATTATATTGTCTATTGACGTAGGTATGGGGAATCTTGTTTCCTTGATGTTGAGATATAATCCATATTGAAGGCTGCATTCTTGGTCCTTTGCAACAAGCACCTCACGTCTTCCTGATTTTCAGCAATCAAGGTTGTGTCATCTGTATAATACAGGCTGTTGAGTCTTATTCCAATCTTTTTTTTTGTAGAGGCACAACTATGTCATTTTTTAAAAACTTATTCCAATCTTGATGCCATACTTCTTTATGAAGTTTCCATTCTCTAATGATTTGTTCAGCATACAGATTGAAAAGGTATGGAGAAAAGAAAGATACAGCCTTCTGTTGGCCTAGTGGCAAGATGCTGCACTGCAATCCCAGAGGTACGCAGTTCAAATCCACCAAATGCTCTGCTGGAGAGGGAGGAGGCAATCTCCTCCTGTACCAGTCAGATCTGATTTGACGGTACACATAAAAATAATACAATAAAAAAGAAAAGAAAGAAAGATACAGCCTGACACATACCTATCCCATTTTTAAACACACAGTGTTCCCTTGCTCTGTTCGTACAATAGCTTTGTGGTCTAGGTACAGGTTCTGCATAAGCATAATTGTTCTGGAATTTCTATTCTTCTCAATATTAGCCAGAGTTTATTAAGATTCATATGGTCAAATGCCTTTGCATAATCAAGAAAACAATAAAAACTAGTCCTTTGTTCAAAGAAGCAGTGAAGACCTAGTAATGATTCCTAAAGATTAGTAGTACAATGTCGTAGTTGGGGGAATATGGTCTTGGTGACAGAAATGCTGTTCAACACCAAATGACAGACTTTTGTACAATCAATGATTTATGCATGGCAAATACCTTTAAAAAAACATGAACAGTGACTATACATATGGATCTCACCTGATAGATGATACAGGAATCGGATTGACTACATCTGTGGAAAGAAGTGTTGGAGACGCTCAATATCAGCAGCCAGAACAAGGCCAAGGGCTTATTGTGAAACCGACAATCAATTCCTCCTATGCAAGTTCAAACTGAAGATGAATAAAATTAAAACAAGTCTGACAGAAAAAAATATGACCTGGCATTTATTCCACCTGAATGTAAAAACCATGTCAAGAATATATTTGATGCATGGAACATTAATGATCAAGAGTTGTGAGATGAAATCAAGGACTTAATTCCTGAAAAAAGTTGGAGTTCATGCAATGGTACCTAACAATCATAAAATACATTTTCTTATTTTCTATAAGTGAGATTATATATTACTTGTCCTTTTGTGACTGACTTATTTTACTTTTTTGAGGTTGTGCTATGTATGGCACATTTCAAGACTTCATTTTCCTTTGTGGCTGAACAGTATTTCATTGGATGTATATTGCTGTTATTGTTATATGTTGTTGAGTTGCTTACAACTCATAGTGACCCTATGTACAACATCCCCAAATCCTGCTCTATCCCTTACTAATTTTATTGTCTCCGACACACCTATCTTCATTACCCCAGTGACTGAACCAAACCATCTCATCGAGGGTCTTCCACCCTCCCAAGCATGGCATCCCTCTCCAAGGACTGGTCCCTCCTTGCAACATGTCCAAAGTATGTCAGATGAAGCCTCAGAATCCTTGCCTCGAAGGAGCAGCTTGGTTTCACCCTCTCCCGGACGAGCCTGTTCGTTCTCTTAGTAGTCCATAGTATATTCAATATTTTTCTCCAATGCCACTGCTCACAGATATCAACTCTCCTTCTATCATCCCTAGTCTTTGTCCAGCTATCTGATGCATAGCAAGTGACTGCAAAGACCATGGCCTGGATCAGGCACACCTTAGTCTCCAGACTGACATCACTGCTCTTCAGTACTTTGGAGAAGTCTCAGACAGCAGACTTTCCCAATGCAATTTGTCTTTTGGTTTTGTGGTTGCTGGTACCAAGCGTGTTGATCGTAGAGCCAAGCAAACTGAAGCTGTCGACAAACTCCATCTCTTCATATACTACATTTTACTTATCCAGTCCATTTGATAGGCATTTTAAACAATGCCACACAGGTTTGTTTGCATTATAGCTTTCATTTCTTCTGGGTTTATACCTAGGGTTGAGATCATAAGATCATCTGTTGGTTCTATGTTCAACTTTTTGAGAAACTGACAAAGCTTTTGTCAGTACCTTTATCATTTTGTAGGCCCACCAGCAAGGAATGTCAATTCTGTTTTCTTGATAATATTGTCTATATCTTTTATTTTCTATTCTTTTTAATCACTGCCATTCTAATGAAGTGAGGAAGTTTGGTTTTTCATTGTGGTTTTGATTTACATCTTCCTAACTGGCAGCACCATGATAGATGGAGAAGAGACTGAGGTTGTTAGCATTTACAGCTTGCTTGGATCCATAATCAACACTCTTAACACCAGCAGCCAGGAAATCAAAAGACGAACTGCACTGGGAAAATCTACTATCAGCGACCTCTCCAGAGTGCTGAAAGCAACGAAGTCCGCCTAGAGACTAAGGTGCACCTAATCCAAGCCTTGGTCTTCACAATTACTTGTATGCATCAGAGAGCTGGACAATGACTAAGGATGACAGAAGAAGAGGCTTTTTGAGTTGTGGTGCTGGAGAAGAGTCTTGAACTTACCACGGACTGCCAAGAAAATAAATAGGTCTGTCTTGGAGAGGGTGAAACCAAGGCTGTCCTTGGAGGCTAAAATTTTGAAGCTCCATTTCACATATTTTGGGCCTGTGGCTAGGAGAGACTGATCCTTGGAGAAGGATATCATGCTTGGAAGGGTGGAGAGACAGCGCAAGAGAGGAAGACCCAGGATGAGAGGGATGGATACAGTAACTTGGGTAACGGGGGAGATGTGTCAGAATTAGTGAGACTGGCTCAGGACAGGAAAGGTTTCAGAGCTGCTGTGCATAGGGTTGCAGGTGACTTGACAGCACATAACAAAAACAACAATGGCTAATTAAGAGCTCTGGTGGCGCAGTGGTAACAAGCTGCCCTGCAATTCCAATGGCATGTGATTCAATTCTGCCAGCTGTTCCTTGGGAGAAAGATGGGTAATCTCCCATGAGATTACTGCCTCTAAAAAACCCACTGGAGGGTCAGCTTTGGGTTGGTTCTGATTCAACAGTACACAACAACAATAGCTCATGAGGTGGAGTATCTTTTCATGTTTAGGTAAAATGCCTCATTTTCAGATAATTGGCAAGATGATAGTCATCATACTCAAATATTTCCCCCTTTTAATAATTCATCCATAGATCTTAATTATCTCCTTTCTAATAAAAAAGGACAAAATTAAATGCTTCCTGTCTCATCCATTTTAAACATTTAAAAGCAAGCTTCCTGAATTTTCTTCATATTAAAAATCTCTAATCCTACGTATCATTTCACACGTGACATTTTACTTTTGAGACTCTGGTGTCCTCTGAATAGACAATCAGTATAAACAGAGGCAGTACACTGGGTAAGAATCTGATGATCTTTATTTTGTGAAAATTATGATTCCTGGGGTTTTGTTTGATGTGCCTGCTGCTAAATGAAAGGCTGGAGGTTTGATTCCATGCTGAAGCACCTTGTTAGAAAGACCTGAAAATCTGCTTCCAAAATTTCACCATTGAAAAGACTTTGGAATATAATGCTATTTAACACACCAATTATTAATGCAGCCTACATAAGTTTTCTGTAAGTCCCAATACACAAACACATTTACAATTGTCTAAAACTCTTTTAAGTAGTTTTCAAATGTATCCTTAAACCACATCATTCTTTTTTGCTTTTTGATAATTTGGTGTCAGTACCATGGCAATTCCATTTCCAGTATATATTGAAGTTGTTGCAGCTAAACTGTAATACTTATATTTTCGGAGTAGATGGCAGTTCAATGGAAGAAAAGCCATTTCTTGTTCCCATCTTTTCCCTCTTGGGCCCCCTCCTTATTCTCAGTGCCCCAGAGGTCTGAAGTGTTCACTTTAACAGATTTAGTGCACAAATCAAGCTGTCAAATCTAATGGGAGTTCTGGTGGTCAGTCTGTAGAGAACTGCACTTTGATAACTCTTGTCAGCTGAGCTTTTCTGGAGGTTTGAATACACCAGCTGCTCCGAGGGAGAAAGATGGGCAGTTTCCTCCTGAGAGATTTACAGCCAAGGAAACCTAATTGAGGGTCAGCTGTGAGTGAGCTCTAACTCGATGAAAGTTAGAGTGAGAAAAAGAGGGATCAAAATCATAGCCAAGAATGGCAGAAATCACCCACTCTTAATATAGGCAGGCAGTGACAAATACAGAAAAATAGAGTAATATTTCAAGGCTCTGAAACTGGAATAATTTACCTTAAATATTTCAGTGGGGATCCATTCATTTCAGGGACTGTGTACAGCCATAGTGGCATATGTTTCTATTAAATGCAATCTTGTCTTTTTGAACAGTCTTCTAAGAATTTCCTAGACTTTGCATTTCCTGCACATGCAACAGTCATCCTAATTTTATCAATAAGTAGACATATTCGCCATGCCTTCATCTCATTAACAAATATTATTAGCAAGGTTAGTTTTCAGAAGAGTTATGTGACATAACATTAAAATCTCCCACAAATCTAAAACTAACCCATTAATTTACTCTCTGGGCCAATAATCATTTGACTGGATGTGACTTCAATTTATTGCAGAACCATCTGGCCTATGTGTATCACAATATTCTGAACTAGTGTGGGCACTCCAAAGTGCTTAGGGAGTTGTGCTGCTAACCCACAGGGAGCACCTTTCTGGAGGTTTGAATTCAGCAGCTGCCAGGAGAAAGATGAGTGACATCCCCCCATGTGATTTAAATCCTCGGAAAGCCCCGGGAAGGTCAGCCATGAGTCAGTTCCAGCTCAAAGGCAACAACTGATAGCAGAATGAGTACTGACTCATATAAGTAAGAGGGGTCTCTGATGGCCTAGTGGAAGCTGCACTGAAATCCCAAAGGCATGTGGTTCTAGGCCACCAGCTGCTCCGAGGGAGAAGGATAGGTAATCTCCTCCCGTGCAAGTAACTGCCTCTAAAATGAGCCAGTTCCAACTCTATGGTACACAATAACAAGAACAACATATAGATAAATGCTTTCCAACTAATGTTCTACAGTTATTTAATTTGAAATATAAACTTTTTTATTTTTTGAAAGTCAGAGCAATCAATCTTTGAAATTTTTATGTCCTGCTGCTTTATTATAATAGGGTCTGGTATTAAGGATATAAATGTGAAAAGAGGTATGGCTTTTAATTAAATTTCTTCAAAAGTTATATCTTGCAGGGAGCTCTGGTGGCCTAGTGGCAAAAGGCTGCACTGCAATCCCAGAAGCACGTGGTTCGAGTCCACCAGATGCTCTGCTGGAGAAGGAGGGGCAATGTCCTCCTCCGGTACCAGTCAGATCTGATTTGACGGTACACACACACAAAATAATAAAATAAAATAGTTAAAAAAAAAGTTCTATCTTGCCATTGGTATTTAAATCACAGGAATTTGAAATTTCATGTTCTTTAATGTATATTATCCAATTCCAATATCAATAAAATATTTTGGTATGTTAGACATCACCATCTTTGAAAATATTTATGTGGTGGGTTTTTTTAAGATAGGAAAAATATGATAAAAGTAATTATTACAGTACCAGGCTTTTCAGGAATACAAAAGTGATTGTTTTTAATTACTGTGATGCAAAATTAAAATAACAACACTGCAATACACAACTGCATTCATGTAAATGACAAGGTTAATAGTCTATCCTTACATATACCAAAAGTAAAACACTAGAAGCACATTAAAGGATAAGACAAGGAAATTACATAAACAAAAGACAGAGACAATATATACAAAAAGTAATTTAAAATCCTTACCTCCTCACAGCATCGCCTGCTTACAATAGCTCTATAGTCAATTCTATCCCAGAGTTGATCCCTTAACTTTAAGAAATCAGGGAATAATTTTCTCCAGTTTTTTCCTAAAGCCCAAGGAAAAATTTCATACTTTGATTCTTCTTCATCTTCTTCAACTGTATTAGCCAGATACCTAACAAAGAAGACCAACATTCCAAAAAAGAAAATGGGTAAAGGACAGAAAAAAGTAGATCACACATAGATAAATACAGTTTATAAATGCATAAAAGATATACAGCCTTTACTTACAATTAAAGAAATATAGAGAATTGAAGACATAAAAATATAGAAATATAGAGAATTTTATCTTCATCAGTACTGGCTATTTTTGTACTCTTACCTATCGGTGTATGCTTTGCTCTGGGATGCAGTTATTGGACATAGTCTGATCCTTTTTGGTCTCATTAGGATTTGTTAGGTGTCTCTGGAGCAATATTCAGTGTAGGGCTAGTTATTCCCAAGGCCTTCCTCAGTATTCCATTGAATGCCCTGTCAGTTAGGAATCTGATTCTTTTTCTTAGCCCCAGTGATGAGAATAGGCACTATTACAAACCATATATGAATGTCAAGGTTCAGACAGTTCCGCTATGAGAAGGCAGCTCAGCCCAGGGATGTATTTCAACATCTGTAGGAGCTGGAGATCAAGTGACTGAAACCCGATATCCACACAAAGGAGCAGATTGTGGAAATGCTGGTGCAGGAGCAGTTCCAGGCCATCCTGCCTGAAGAGCTCAGGACTCAGGTGCAGAGATTTCAGCCTGGAGTCAGAATTACTGGCTAGGTGTCACTCCTTTCTTGCTCAATCTAAATACAAAAAAAATAAGCCACAGTTTCCCTTTGGTGCCAGATTTAACATCAGCAATGGGAAGGTTGCCTTTTACTATTTTTAATAAGAATCAATCAAAACTCATGTCTGGACCTCTTTGCCCCCCCCCCCCCCATTTTTGTGTGGACCTCTTTTTGGCCAAGACAATTTCATTTCCCAGGACTGAACTCCAGAAGGAGTTTCAGTGTTCTGTTGTTAGGATAATCAGCTTGCTGCTGCAGCCTCTGTCAAGAGGTCTGTTGACTGCCTCTTCCCTCCTCATTTGCACTTTGGATACACTTTAATATATATTGGTTTTATGTATCCAAAGAGATAATCAGCTTTAAATTTTAGATTTCTCACTGTGGTGGTAGCATGAATAGAACTTTCTGTAATCAACTGCTGCTGTTTTTGTTGTTATGTGCCATCTAGTCCTTGCAACTCATAGCGACCCTATGTACAAGAGCCCTAAACGCTATTAAACTCTAGTCTTTTCCTCAAGGCAAAAAAAAAAAAAAAAA
>NW_006399759.1:3422406-3427291 GCF_000299155.1 Elephantulus edwardii
GTTAACTATCTCAATCTCTTCACCATCCATACTGATGCTGCCAGTTGGCCCAGTGGTGAGAATCTTTGTTTTCTTGATGTTGAGCTTCAATCCATACTGAAGGCTGCAGTCCTTGACCTTCTGCAGCAAGTAAGGTTGTGTCAACTGTATAACACAGGTTGTTGATGATTCTTCTACCAATCCTGATGCCACATTCCTCCTTGTACAGTCCAGGGTCTCGGATGATCTGTTCTGCATACAGACTGAAAAGGTATGGAGACAAAATACATCCCTGACGGACCCCCTTCTTGATTTTGAACCATGTAATGTTTCCTTGCTCTGTTCTGACAACTACCTCTTGGTCCAAGTATATGTTTCGCATGAGCACAATCAAATATTCTGGGATTCCCATTCTTCTCAGAGTCAGCCATAGCTTGTTGTGATCCACACAGTCAAAAAAGCCTTTGCACAATCAGTGAAGCACAGATAGACATTCCTCTGATATTCTCTGCTTTCTGACAAGATCCATCTAACATTAGCCATAATATCCCTAGTACCATGACCTCTTCTAAATCCATATTGACAAAGGAATCAATTAATTTAGGAATCAATTAATTTAAAGGACATCATAACTTCAACTTAACGTATGTTTCTTTAAAAAGTGACAAAATATATGAAACAAAATTTGGTAAAGCTACAAAGAGAAACAAATCCATAATCATAGCAAACAATTTCAATACTCCTCTCAATAAATTATAATACAGGTAGAGAGAATATCAAGGATATAGTTGATTTGAACAATATCAACCAACTTGACCTAATTGAAATGTATAAAGTACTATATTCTAAAACAGGATCTCTGGTGACCTAGTGGTTAGAAGCTGTCCTACAATCCCCAAGGCATGTGGTTTGAATCCACCAGCTGTTCCACAGGATGGACAATCTCCTCTTGTGCAATTATTTGCCACTGAAAATACACTAGATGGTCAGGTATGAGTCAGTCTGACTCAATGGTATGTAACAACAACAAAACCCCCAACATATCCCCAAACAGCAGAATATACTTTCTTCTCAGGTGCTTGTACACAGAGTATATACTCAGACAGACCATATTCTGGGCCACAAAACAAGTCTCAATAAATTTACAAGATTCAAAATATGAATTATGCTCTTTGACCACAATGCAATTAAGTTCTATATCAATAAAGAAAATTGGACAATAACTAAAATTCACAAGAATCGATGCCTTTGAGTTATGATGCTGGAGAAGAGTAGTGAATATCCCATAGACTGCCAAAAAAATAAACAAGCTTGTCTTAGAGAAAAATGTAACCATGGTGTTCCTTAGAAGCAAGGATGGTGAAGCTTTGTCTCACATACTTTGGGCATATTGTTAGGAGGGGCCAGTCCTTAGAGAAGGACATTATGCTTGGAGGGTTGATGTAGGAAAGGATAACCATCAGCAAGATGAACTGACACAGTGACCATAACAATGGACTTAAGTATATTGGAGATGGTGAAGATAGCACAAGTTAGGGACAACTTCAGAACTGTTGTTGTTCAGAGTTGCTGGGAGTGGCAGGTGACAGTACACAACAAAAACAAAAAGATCTCTGAGAGTTATCAATTACTTATAAACCAAATAACATATTTTAAAAATATTCCAAGTCAGAGAAAAACTCAAAAGAGAAATTAAAGCAGCCCTATGCCCCAGGGCGACTGGACACTGCTGACGCCCTGGCCATTGGGAAGATGTTGCTGGTATTGATAGATGGATTTTAAAACTCACGGAAAGTGAGTTAAATCTGCTTGTAGCAGATTGCTTGGAATTAGCAGTGAGGGTTGCCCACTCTTGTGACTAAAACCCACTGAAATATAAAAAACACAGACCACCTTCCTGCCATGTGATAATGTAAATAAAAATTATGAACCAGAAAAAAAGTTATTTTGAAAAGCACAGCAAATCAGAATGTATGGCATATTACTAAAGCCTTAGGGGGAAACCTGAATCATTAAACACCCATATTTTAAAAGAATGGTCTCCAAAAAATTACAGCAATTTGTGGTATAGCCCTGGTCTGTCCACTTGCTATCCAGAGGTAACTCGTGGTTGCTCTGATACTGAACACTGTGACACTGATGTGTCAAATGTGATAATGGTTATCCATGGTGGACAGTGTTTGGTGGAGCTCCCCAATTAAAACAAGCTTGGAAGCAAGAGTGGCATCTACTTCCAAAATAGCTTGCCTCTGGAAACCCTATGAACTTGGAGAAACACAATGAAAGTTATACAAGTGTTCAGGTCTTTCGTTCATAGGGTCACTATAAGTCATCTACGACATGATGGCACTTAACAACAACAACTAGAAAAGAGCTCAGAGTATAGAAATCAATGAAAGAAAACAGAAAAAGTGAACAAAGGTTACCTCTTTTAAGATCAATACAATTAACAAACCTCTAGTCATTCTGATCACAAGGTAAAAGGCCAGACAAGTTACCAATATTGTGAATGAAAGAAATTATTCCAATACAGCTTTGAAACAGATATATAAAAAGTATGGAAAATTAGACACACTTCTTCCCCTAAGAGATTTGTAGAGAAAAATTTGATAGTGTACAAGTGGTGGCTACCAAGTGGAGGGAAAAAAACCCCAAACACCCCTCTTTTATAAACTGGATGAGAACGTTAATTGGTAAACCTCTTTGAAGTTAAACTGGGTGTTTATTAAGTCAATGTGCACAACTCTTGATTCAGTATTTCCAATCATAAAATTTTATCATATTTGCTTTAAAAAAATCATTGTGCTTTAGAGGAAAGTTTACAGCAAATTGCCTTCATTTAACTTGTCTATAAATTGTTCTGTGATAATGGGTACAATTTTCACAATGTGTCAGCATTCTCATTTCTACCGTGTTTGCTTCCATTTGTCAGGCTTCCTTTCTCCTTTGCCTCTGAATCAATGTTGATCATTTGGTCTTCTATAGTTGAATGTTTATGGGAGCACATTAAACATTTATTTCATAAGCAAGTCTATTATGTAAGTTCCAGGAATGGCTTTAGTGCCAAATTTAAAAGGCATCTTGTAGGCTGATAGTGTAAGAAGTTCCAGGACTTCACACTTTTTCAGAAATGTGAGTTTTGTTCTAGATGTTTTTCAAGACCACCTTTGTTTCCCTGGTCAGAACATTGGTAGTGGTAAATGGGCACCACCTAGCTCCTCTGGCCTCAGGTTAGAAGTATGTTTTGTGTCACTCATTTTGTGGACTAATTTGAGTCTTTGGTTTCTTTCATTCTCTTTTGCTCCAGTTGAGTAGAGACTAAGATACACTCTTACTCCTGGGCAAAATACAAGAAATGCAAAACATTACTAAAAGATGGAAATTAACCTGATATACAGTAGAAGCCTGGTTAAATATCTAATTCCATCAGGTCTAGGACAGAAAATGCATAAGAGACCTGGGGACAGCTTCTCACACCAGAAATTAAGGAAGTTCTTTTAAGTCACTTTTCTTTCTTTTTAATGACTTTTTGCTTTCTTCACATAGGATGTCCTTGATGTCATCTCACAGTCATTTGGTTTTCTCTTGAGTGTCCAATATATTAAATTTTGAGATTGCTTCTAAATTCAGGTGAGATATGTTCAAGGTTATATTTTGTATCTCCTGATTTGTTTTCATTTTCTTCAGCTTCAATTTTAACTTGCATATGAGCAACTGATGATCTGTTCTAGAGTTGACCCCTGACCTTGTTAGGACTGATGATTTTGAGCCTCTCCACTATCTCTTTTCACAGAATAGTTGATTTGATTCCTGTCCATTCCATCAGGTTGAGGTTCATGTGCCAGGGGCCTCTCCAAAGTGCTGAGGAGCAATGATGTCAGTTTAAAGACTAAGTTATACCTGATTCAAGCCATGGTCTTTTCAATTACTTGAAAATTGAACAATGAATGAGGATGACAGAAGATCCCCAAATCAAGGCCTCTCTGGGGTCAAGGAGGTCTAGTCTCCTTTTTGTCTGCTAGAAGCCCAAGGAGAGAGGAGAGAAAAAGGGCAGTTTTAGTTGTGTGCTAGCAAATTTTCTGAGGGAAAGAAGAAACTCCAGTCTATAAAATGTGCCAATTTCCATGACACTATGATCACCATTTATGGCCTATGTTTGTTTTTATTGTGATTTGAGTGAGAGTTCACACAGCACACTTGGTTTCACACAATCATTTGGAACCATTTTGTGTATAACATTAATTAAAATGTAATCACACTTTTTCCACTTCTACCATGTTCTTCTTATCTCTAGTAGTCTATCTTATTCTCATCCTGCCTTCAGGGGTTTTTAATCCTTGTTGTTGTTATGTGCCCTCAAGTGCCTGAGACTCATATCCTTAGGCAAATGTTATTGTTTAAATCTTATCAAGGTTTGGGGGTTTTTTAAAGCATGTGCAATTAATATATTAGTAGTACAAAACTCTATCAAATGATATCTGTCCTCTATAACTATAACCAAGTCCATATTTTCCAACTACCAATTCTCCCTTGTGTCCCCACTTTGGCATACTAATTACCAATTATTATTAATACATCTTACATGCAAGTCAATCTATTTCAGAACAAAAAAAGTTGGTAGAAATCATCATTATTTTAATTTCTGGCTTTAGTGGTCAGGTGTATATTTGAATTATTTGTATTCTTTAGTTGTATTATTCAGTTGAACAGATCTTCCTTATATGTGTTGTTGTTATGTGCAGTCGAGTGGTTTGCGACTCATAGTGACCCTATGTACAACAGCCCTAAACCGTGCTCTATCCTGTGCCAATCTCATTGCCCCTGACAAACCCATCCCGAGTACCCCAGTCACTGAATCAATCCACCTCATAGAGGGTCTTCCTCTCCTGCGCTGTCCCTCCACTCT
>NW_006399759.1:3428379-3430029 GCF_000299155.1 Elephantulus edwardii
CAGTTGGGTCGCCCTTCTTTGGGATGGGAACAAATATAGACCTCTTCCAGTCAGTTGGCCAAGTGGTTGTTCTCCAGATTTCTTGGCACAACTTGGTGAGCACATCCACGGCAGCATCATGGGTATTATCCTACTACAGACAGCAATGCACTTCAGGACAGATGTCAAAATGTAAATCATTTGACTGTCTAATTAAAAATGGCTAGTTTCAGTACATGTTAGCCCATGAGTGCTTCTGATGGTCTGCTGGGTAAAGATCTGTGCTGCCAACCCAAGGGCATGTGGTTTGAATCATGGTACTCCCCAGGAGAAATATGGACAATCTCCTCTCCTATGATTTACTGCTTCTGAAAGCCCATTGGATGGCCAGCTATAAGTTGGTCCTGACTCAACAGCACATAAAAATGATGTCTAGATTACTGATATTAATGCATTCCATTTCAACTTTTACAACTTCCAATTGGACCAATTAGTAACATTATGATAAAGGAGGAAAAAAATTAATGACGCTGTTAATTATCCTACGTGGACTCACAATCAACACCACAGGGAAGCTGCAGTCAAGACATAAAATTATTTATTGCACTGGGAAAATCTGCCTAAAACCTCTTTCAAATGCTAAAGAGCAAGAGAACGCTTTAAAGACTATGACGTGACTGACTCAAGCTATAATATTCTCACTTGCCTTCATATGCATGAGAAAATTGGATAATGAATAAAGAAGACTGAAAAAGAATTGATGCCTTTGAGTTCTGGTGTTGTTCAAGAGTATTGACTGCACCATGAACTGCCTACAGAACAAACAAATCTGTCCCAGAGAGATCTTGAATAAGCAATGCTCTTCTGAAAAAGAAAAATGAAGTGGGAGACATTGCATTTCTTGATCTCAAAACCTACTGTACAACCACAGTGACCAAAACAGATATTAGTACAAGAACAGACACACAGACCAATGGAGGAGAACTGAGAACCCAGAAATCAACCCATTTACCTATGGTCAATTGATACTTGAAGAGTAAACAAAACCTATTCAGTGGGGAAACGACAAGCTCTTCAACAAACAGTGCTGGCAAAACTGGCCATCTGCTTGCAGAAAAACAAATCTGTCCCAGAAGTACAGTCAGAGTGATCCTTAAAATCAAAGATGGTGAAACTTGGGCATGGTATCAGGAGACAGCCTTTGGAAAAAGATATGCTTGGAAAGACATCATGTTGGGAAAAGTAGAGGGACAATGAAGAGTAACACCCATCGAACGACTGACACAGTGATATTAACAGTGGCTTCAGCATAGCAGTCTGTGAGGATGCTTCAGGACTGGCAGGGTTTCCTTCTGTTGCACACAGGGTTGCTGACTCAGTGGCACCTAACTAAACAACAATCATTGAGATCATGCCAAAAGGATTCAGGAGTTCACCCAAATAGCCTTTCAGAGGCCAAAAACAGAAACATCTGAGCATGATGAAAAAGAGTAACTGCAACCACAACAAGATGAAGGTAAATAATCCAATAGAAAAATGTGTACAGGATATGAACAGACATCTCACCAGAGAAGACATTCAGATGGCTAACAAGCACATGAAGAAATGTTCAAAATCCCTAGCTCTAAGAGAGATGCAAATCAAAACAACTATGAGATATCATCTCACCCC
>NW_006399759.1:3430704-3486709 GCF_000299155.1 Elephantulus edwardii
CAATGAAAGAATTTTTCTTTTACTTTTCCAAGAGGGTAGTGTACTAGGGGGAAGGGTTGGGAGGGGAGAAAAGTGCAACAATGAATGAATGGAGAACTAAAGTCTCTGTAAATTTTCATTGAAATTAATAATAAATAAAAAAAAGAGACCCAGGAACAAAAAAAAATCATACAAAAAAAATGAGACCACAGGAGACAGGGCAGGTGATGCTCTGGAAGACTGATATAACTACAAAAAGGGAGTGCGAAAGTCATTGTAAAAATAAAGTACAGTTATATACATGTTTGTACTATCAACTCTCAACCCTGACATCTTAAAGACATTTTTATTTACAAAAAAAAAGAGTAAAACTAGACTTTAAGAAGATTGTGGCAACAGGTTTGGAGAAAGACTCAACACCCCGCATTATGCAGATGACACAACCTTGCTTGCTAAAAGCAAGGAAGACTTGAAATGCTTGCTGTAGAAAATCAAAGACTACAGTGTCAAGGATGTGTCCTATCTCCATATCTGTTCACTCTGTATGCGGAACAGATTATCCAGGAGTCTGGGCTCTATGAGAAGTGTGGCATCAGGATTGGTGGTAGACTCATCAATAGTCTGTGTTATACAGATGACACAGCTCTGCTTAAAAGTGAGGAGGACCTTAAGCGCTTGCTGCAGAAGATCAAGGACTGCAGCCTTTATTATGGATTGAAGCACCACATCAAGAAAACAAAGATTCTCACCACTGGGTTGATTGGCAGCATGATAGATGGTGAAGAGACTCAGATTGTTAACAGCTTCAGTTTGCTTGGCTCTACAATCAACACTCTTGGTACCAGCAGCCAGAAAATTAAAAGATGAATTTCATTGGGAAAGTATGCTGCCAGAGACTTCTCCAAGGTACTGAGGAGCAACAGTGTCAGTCTGGAGATTAAGGTGCAATCACTTGCTATGCTTCAAAGAGCTGGACAATGACTAGGTATGATAGAAGGAGAGTTGATACCTTTGAACTGTGGTGTTGGAGAAGAGTATTGAATATACCATGGATGCTAGGAGAACAAACAAATTCGTCCTGGAGAGGGTAAATCTGGGCTGCTCCTTGGAGGCAAGGATTCTGAAGCTTCCTCTGACATAATTTGGATATGTTGCAAGGCGGGATCAGTCCTTGGAGAGAGATGTCATGCTTGGGAAAGTGGAGGGACAGCGCAGGAGAGGAAGACCCTCTATGAGGTGGATTGATTCAATGACTGGGATAATGGGAGTAGGTTTATCAAAGACAATAAGATTGGCAAGGGATAGAGTAAGGTTTAGGGCTGTTGTACATAGGGTCGCAGGTGACTTGACAGCACATAATGACAACAACAACAACAGCAGCCTTCAATATGGATTGCATGTCAACGTCAAGAAAACAAAAATCCTCACCACTGGGCCAATAGGCAACACCATGATAGATGGCAAAAAGATAGAAATTGTCAACTATTTCCTCTTACTTGGTTACACAATCAACACCCTGGGTACCAACAGTCAAAACATCAAAAGACGTGTTCCACTGGGGAAATCTGCAGTGCTGGAGAAGAATACTGAATATTCCATGGGCTATCAAGAGAACAAATGTGTCTTTGAGAAAGTGCAACCAGGATGCTCCTTGGAGGCAAAGATGGTGAAAGTTCATCTCACATACTATGGGCACATTGTTAGAGGAGGGGGTCAGTTCTTGGAAAAGAACATCATGCTCTGAAAAGTGGAGAATCAGGGAAAGAAAGGAAAACTCTCAATGACATGGACAGTGGCTTGAGTAATGGGCTCGAGTATAGCCGGGATAGTGAGAATGGCACAGTACAGGCCAGGGTCCAGGTAGGTCTACTGTTTATAGGGTTGCTATAAGTCTTAGTTGATTCAATGGCACTTAATAACAACATTAACAACAACAATATGATTATATATATATACACACACACACTCAAAGATTCAGTACAAAATGTGTTGTTGGATATAAATGGCAGGTCAACATACAGAAAATAGTGAGATTCTTCAGTAACAAAAAGTTCTCTGAAAAGGAAGTTAGGAAAGCAATACCTCTAAAATAGTTATCCGAAAGATGAAATACTTAGGAATAAACCTAACCATAAATGTAAAAGACCTATACAAAGAAAACTACAAAACACTACTACTACAAGAAACCCAGAGACATACATAAATAAGAAAACATACTATGCTCATGTATCGGAAGACTTAGCTTTGTGGACTTGGCAATACTACCAAAAGCATCAACAAATGCAATGTAGCTCCAGACCTCATCACCTGGATTCTCATCCAGATCTCATCACCATTTTTCAAAGAGATGGAAAAAGCAATGACCAAATTTACATGAAAGGAAAGAGACACTGGATAAGCAAAAAGATACTGAAGAAGGAAAATAAAGTAGGAAGTTTTCTACTCTCTGATTTTAAAACCTACTCCACAGACACAACAATCACTTTGCTTGTTACTGGCCCAGTGACAGGTGCTGGGACCAAGAGTACAGAATTGAGAACTTAGTAATAAAATCATCCCTGTATAACTATTCTTTGACAGAGAATTTAAATAAATTAAGTGGGGGAAGATAGACTCATTAATAAATGGTACTGGAAAAACAAGGTATCTGTTTGCAGAAAAATGAAAAGGACTAAAGCAAAATGGATCAAGGACCTGCCTGTGGACCCTAAAACTATAAAGGTTATAAAAGAAAAAGGTGGCCAAACCTTAGACTATCACTGTGAATGAAAACACACAATCAACAAAGAATAAACTAGATGATTAGGACTTCCTAACAATTCAATAAAACTTTATGTGCATTAAAAGATTTGTTCAAAAGAGTACAAAAAGAATTGACAGATAGAAGAAAAATATTTGGCAATGGCACATCTGACAAGGGACTCCGCTCTAAAATGTACAGAAAATGCCAACGACTCAACAAAAGTAACCCAAACAACTCAATTACAAAAGGAGTTAATCGCAAGTGAAGAGACTGCTCATCTTTCTCCTGTGGGATGGCTGGTGAGTCTGAACCACCTGCCTTTTGGTTGGGAGTACAACTCTTTACCACTAAGCCACCAGAGCTCCCTGAAAAAGACACTTCACCTACATCATTCAGGAGACCAACAAATACATGAAGAAATGCTCAAGATAATTAGCTATTGTTGTGGTGGTTGTTACGTACTGTCAAGATAGAACTGAGTCATGGCTGACCTTCCAGAGGACTTTCAAACTGGAGGTGACTGCCCATACTGATCCTGCAGAGGAGCTGGAGGATTCAAACCACATATCTCCGGGTTGGCAGAATAGTTCCTTACACTAGGTCACCAGAGCCCTAATTAGGCATTAGAGAGAGATGATTAAAAATAATGAGATATTACCTCACCCCTGGCAACAATGGCAATGTTTGACCAGAAAGCAAATGCTGGAGAGGGTATGGAAAGAGGCTGGTGGGAACATAAACTGGCACAATCAACAGAGAATAAACTAGATATTACACCACCTCTGGATAATCAGGGGTGATTAATCACTATGGAAGGCAGCTTGGCAAAGTTATAGAACATAATACATATGCATGAGTAAATGGAAAATCAAAATGTTTTATAAACTTTTACTAAATCTAAATACATTTTTTAAAAAAAAGAGATAATAAGATATGACATGTTTAAGCAGAATTTCATGAAAAAAGATAAATAGTTGATGAGACTGTATTTAACATTTCTCCAAGAAATATTTAAAGACTAATCTTCAATCCATGAAACCCTTTAAATATCAAACTGATGATATAAAAAAGAAACAAGTGCTTTAGTAACAAAAAGTAGAAATTCCAAACATCAAAAAAAAAGAGGTTTTAATAGCAAACAGAAAAACTGTAGAGATAGTAACATAATCAGTCATTCGAGGTTCAGAGGATGGGAAGAAAGGATGACAGGGCATTTTTAGAACAGTGAAATTATTTTGTATGACACTGTAAGGGTGGTCACAATGACACTATGCATCCTTTGAAATCCTATAAAACATAAAGAATAGGCCCTGATGTAAACCACATATTTTAATAATAGTATATCAATACTGGTTCATCAGTTTTAACAAGAGCATCACATGAATGCAAAATCCATTGCTGTCAAGCTTAATCCAACTCACAGACATCTGACTCATAGCCCCCCTCCATAGGTCCCAGAGATAGTGAATATTTACAGGAGGAGACTGCCCCTCTCTCTCCCATGGAGGAGCTGCTGGATTTGAAGTGCCAACCTTGCAGCAGGCAGCCAACACCACACCAACACAAATGTAGGATATTAACAGAGCTGCACATTGCAGGGAAAGAAGTAGGTCTGGGAACTCTACTTTTTGTACAGTTTTAAGTGAAATGCTTCAGATGCAAGAAGGAATGGGAGGGGAGTGCTGGTGGCTTAGTGGCAAGAAGCTGCACTGCAATCCCAGAGCTGCGTGGTTCGAATCCACCAGATGCTCTGCTGGAGAAGAAGGGGCAATCTCCGCCTGTACCAGTCAGATCCGATTTGATGGTACACACACAAAAAATAATAAAGGAGGAATGGGAAGCATAGATAATAGATATGTGAGCAAATTTAAATAAATATTAAATATATAAACAACATTGTCTAATTTGTTGGAGGATATCAACTGAAATGACAAAAATTGCTGGATAAGAGATTTTTAAATGGGAAATGGTGATCAGCACTAAAATACAAATGGTTTTTGTGATAAAAACAATGAAGAAGATAGCTAATATAATATGTTATTTTTATTGGGTGCCATCAAATTGAGTATGACACACAGAGATCCTATGAACAACAGATTTGAATTCTGTCCTATCCTGTGCTATCCTCATCATGTCTGACATATTTGAGTCCACTGCTACAGTCACTGTGTCTGGCTGAGACCCTTAACCAAATGAAATGATTGAAAATACAATCGACTGCATAATTTCTAAACAAGTACAGGAGAGAAAATGTGGCAAAAAGAAAATTAAAAACTTCAGGCAAAGGGAAGATAAAATTGAGGATGAGAAAAGAAATAGGAGGAAAAGGAGAACAAACATAAAGTACATGATATGACAGCAAGGGGAAAATGTAAAATATATAACCAACAATAAAATATTATTCAACTGTTAAAATTAAATTAACAACATCTATACATATTAATAAAAGTGAAACTCAAAGCCACATTGTAAGCAAAAGTTGTTGTGGTGTTGATTGTCTTCAAGTCAAGCACAGCTCATAGCGACCCTCAGAACAAAAGGCCTGGCGCCTTTCTATAACTATCAACATTTATCAAAGTCATAGAGTTTTCTGGAGGCTTGTTGCTTAGGAAGTGGATGCCACTCCTGCTTCCAAAAGCAAAAAAGAAGGCTGTCAAAGAAAAATACAACAACTCTTTTATAGAAAGCACAAAATACCATCTAGAGATATTTTGAAAGGGAGGAGGCTCTGGCTGGAATGTTTTCTCATAGCTTCTCTGGTTCTGACAACATTCTTTTAAAATGAGTCAGGGGTACACAAAGAATTACTTTTTCTTTCTATTTCTCTCTTCCATACAGAGAAGTTCACCTACAGAAAGCAATTCTGGACAGCTACACATGAAACTAACTGTCGTCTTTGAAAGGGAGATCATGGTTGTGAGGCCGCAGAAATACTTGTTTTTTAAAAGTATGTACCTAGAGACCTGGTCTTTGTAACCTAAGCAAGTTAATAAGAAAGAAGTATTTTTTTAATTTTTATTGTATTATTTTTACGTGTACCGTCAAATCAGATCTGACTGGTACAGGAGGAGATTGCCCCCTCCTTCTCCAGCAGAGCATCTGTTGGAAGAAGTGAGTATATTGAGTTAGCTTTTCCATATTCACTGAGAAATGTATCATTTGAACAAATGAAAAAATCAATTTCTTCCAATTCTACTTAATAATTCTTTGATTCTGAAGTAAATATATCTCAGCAAAAAAAATTGTTCTTTAGGACTGGCACCTATTGTGATACTAAATTTAAATAGGTTTTTAATGTAGATCCCTAGTTAAATATTTAAAACTATAATAAAATAATTACCAACAAATCAGACATTATATTCATATAGAAACATATTCTTAAATTACATTATTCTAGCAGGATTCTTAACCACTGATTAGAAAACCATGGCATTAAAACCATTTAACAAACCATAAATCTAATATGAACTACTTAATACAGTGTCAGAATTAGAAAACTATATTCCTATAAACTATATGAAGTTTATATATGTTTTCATTGTATACCACTGAGTCAGAACTGACCCATAGCTGACCCTCCAGTGGGTTTTCTGAGGCAGTTAAATGCATAGGAGGAGAGTGCCCATCCTTCTCCCATAGAGCAGCTGATGGATTTGAACTGTCCATCTTCAAGATTGCAGGGAAGCTTCTTCCCACTAGACCACTTCTATATATTCCTATAACTTACATTCCTTTGGCATTGTCCAGTGTGTTTACTACTGATAGAGAATACTAATGGGAACGCCATATGTCATACACATAAATTCACAGACAGTAAGTAGACAGGATTTTCCACAAGGTGTTTACATTGAACATTTTGCATTAAAAGGACAATGATGGTGATGATTTTTTTATCAATTAGACATGTTTATTTATATGGATCTGAATGGGTTGTTATAACAGTGTAAGATGGTGATGATTTTTACTATGCAATAACTGGAAATTTTAGAGATTATGCCATCTTTTATGCAACATCTAAGTATAAAAGAGATGAATCTGGGTCAATTTGCATAAAAATTATAAAAAATTTTATCAAGCACAATGGAATGAATATTGGATAATAAATATTAGGGATATAATACAGTAAGGTTATTAAAAAGAATATATAAAGTATCTTATTAAAGTAAGAAAGTATCAATTTTTTATATATAAAGACCTATATGAAGATTACATAAAGTTTTCAATGGGTCTGTTTTCTAAAAGATATAACATATGCATTATCAATAACTACCATAAAAAATCACTTAGTAGAAAGTATACTTACAGAGCAACAAAAAAATTAATCCTGGTGTGCTCACTTATAGTCAATTTAGCTCTCTTGAAATAAACAAAGGTCATAGCCAAAAGATACTATAAAGAAAAAAGAATAAATTATTTTGTTAGTAACTAAAACTAAATTAAAATAGTTAACTTTTAAAATTTCTGAGGAACCAAAAAAATCACTTAGTAATTTATTTTTTATTATAGTCACCCATTTGACTGCTTTTTTTATTTCTTGCGATTTATGTGAGTTCTTGACAACTGATAATAAAACTGTAACTAGATGAACTCTTAAATCTTATTATTGCCACTACTTCTTAACACTAATTTTGTTTCCTAACTTAAATTTCAAAACTACGTAGAAGTTGGAATAGTGAAATGAGAAACCATACATTCTTTATGTTGTTGTTGTTATGTGCTGTCAAGTTGCCTGCGACTCTTAGCAACTCTATGTACAACAGCCTTAAACCCTGCTCTATCCTGTGCCAACCTCACTGTTTCCGACACACCTACCCCAATTACCTGTCACTAAATCAATCCACCTCATAGAGGGTCTTCCTCTTCTGTGCTTTCCCTCCACTCTCCCAAGCATGATGTCTCTAAGGACTGGCCCTTCCTTGCAACATGTCCAAAGTATGTTAGATGAAGTTTCAGAATCCTTGCCCCCAAGGAGCAGACAAGTTTAACCCTCTCTAGGATGATGAACCTGTTTGCTTTCTTAGCAGTGCATGGTATATTCAATGTTCTTCTTCAACACCACAGCTCAAAGGCATCAATTCTCCTTCTGTCTTCTCTGATCACTGTTCAGCTCTCTGATGCATAGCAAGTGATTGCAAAGACCATGGTCTGTATTGGGCACACTTTAGTCTCCACAGTGACACTACTGCTCTTCAGTCCTTTGGAGAGGTCCCTAACAGCATTTTAACTTTATGATATACATGTTTGTGTACATATGTATATACATGGCCAGGAGGGACCAGTCCTTGGAGAAGGACATCATCTTTGGGAGGGTGGAGGAACAGGGCAGGAGAAGACGGCCCTGGATGAGATGGATTGATACAGTAACTGGTGAAATGGGGTATGCAGAGTCAGTGAGACTGGCTCAGAGTAGGTCAGACTTCAGAGCTGTTATACATAGGGTCACTATGAGTCGCAGGTGACTTGAAGGTACATAATAACAACACATACATATATATTGCTCATCTTTCTCCCTATGTATATATATCCCACCTTTCTCCTTCTATGTATATATATATGATATGCATATGTATGTGCATATATGTGGGTGTATGGGTGCATATCTATATCTATCTATTTATCCATCCATCCACAGAGATCATCTTTTTTGCTTGGTGTATACAAACACATATTTATTTCTAAACCTATTGTGGTTTAGAAACTTTTTGAGGTTTAGAACCATTTAATCTTCTTTAAAAATCCTCTAATCCGAAATTGGAGTAGTATATTTTAAATGCATTTTAAAAATACATGTCTTGTTTGGTATTATTGATTAGGATATTCTGAGTCTGACAATTATAAATAATAATAAGTAATAAGTTTTATTTTACATTAGAGTCTCTATAGAAATAATTTATCTATATCAATAATTTATTTCCACTAAGATGATTCTAAGTTTTCCAGGTAAACTTCCATGTTATGGGCTCTTGAAATAGTGTTAAAATGTAATGGAGTGGATTTGGGAGGAGGAATTGTATAGCAATGAGTGAATTTTTATTTTACTTTTCAAAAAGAAGAGCAAACTGGGGGGGGCAACAATGGAGAAACGTGCAACAATGAAGTAATGGGGGGGTAAAAAGTTTCCAGGACTATAAAAAAAATGTTAAAATGTCCTACTCCCAATTAGTCATTTTCCAACACTGCCCCCTGCTGTCCAAAAGTTTTAATTCCTGACATGCTCTTCAACCACGACCGTTTTGTTTTTAAAACTCCACATAAAGTGGGTATTTGAAATTTAAGCATTATTATTCATTTTTTAAGTAATAGTGACATGTGATTGTTTTAAAAGAGCCTATATATTTTAGAGACACAACAGTAAATAATTACTGACAAAATTAAGAATGCTTGGAAGAACGGCCAAAAGCTGAGAGCTGTGGTCAAATGATAGGCACACATTGAGAGTTTTTGTTCTAAGTTGTGTTTGAAATGTTCCAACTTTTTAAAATCACCTTGAATTTTATCTTTGCCATCTCAACGTCGAGATAAAAATGTTCGTATCAACATAACTTATTATTTAATCACAAGCCATCCTTCTGTTCATTCCTTTTGTAGGTGGCCACCGAATGGTGTGGTGTGAACTCATACTGAATTTTCTAGTATGACCACATTGTCATTAAAAAGAACTTATTAAATGAATTTTTCAGGATTACTGGGATTTGTTTTAACTCCTTAATACAATCTTAAACTTTACTATGTAAAATAGCCTTAGTTCAAGTATTCTCAGAATATTCTTTCTCTGAAACCTGATGACAACTGATATTAAGGGTAGGTTGATTCTTTCAATACTTTTTTAGTTTCTGTATTGCAATTAAACAAATATAGGTCAAAAGGCATTTACATCTAATCAGCAACATCAGGCCACATGACCACAGAATTTATAATAGCAAAGATAGAAACAAGTATGAATGAGGTACAATTTCTTTTGCATTTCTCAAATACAGAATGAATCTCTGGTGTATGTTAATTTTAAAAGTTAGTATGTAAGGATTCTAGTTTGAAGGCATAATCCAGACTAGTTCTTTCTCTAAACTGAATTAGAACATTCTTAAAAGGTCTTGGTAAAGTTCTGATGACTCAGTAACAAAAAACTAGTTAATCATGTTACTAAATTTACCTTGTCTGCAATTTTACAGCAGCAGTCCATCCATAAGAAATCTTGAATTAAATCGTCATCTACAACAAAAAATAGCTGTAACTTGTCTTTTTAAAACAGAATGTTTCTCTTTGAAACATTAATTTCTATGTAAGAAGATTATGAATGATATTTAGAGATCAAAGATAAAAGAATGTACTTCTGTTATCTAAGTTGATTTTCAATTCTTTAATGTATTTACTATTGCAAGCATTGTACAAAAAACCTACCACCATCGTCTTCATTTCCCATCTGACTTGCCTGTAACACTTGTATTTATTATATAATAATTCCTCAGATTGGAAAAATAGTAAAAGTATTTATTTACTACCTACTTTGAGAATTGCCGTCTTGGTTAACAATGCACTAGTTCTTCATTCCTCCCCCAGATTAATCTTTACAAGTGGAAATGAAACCTAGTAAAGGATAACTAAGGTTTTGAGACACAATAATTTAATGAATACTGTTTTCTAAGTAGATATTTTTTCTACTCCTTTTTCCTTTTAGGCTCCATGGTATTTTAAATTTTGGATTATCTCTAGTTCACTATTATTTGAATAAATATGAAAATAATGATGTAAAAAGGTTCACAATTCATTACTTTATAGTTAACTTTATAGTTACTTTACATTACTTTATAGTTATTTTGGAAAACTGAGTGACAGAAAGATCAACAAAGCGTTAGAAAACTAGTAACATCCAAAAACTTTTATTGCAATTTTAAAGGGTTAAAATATATTGGTAATTAGACCAGTCTTGGAAAACCTTTTTCTTTTATTCCTTTCATCTTAAATAACAAAGTATACCTTTATATTGATTTTTATTCTCTAGAAAGTCCTAAGAACAATACTTACTGATTATCTGAGAATCAATTTTTTTTTTTTTTAATTTAGGTTGTTTATTTTTCATTTCAATGAACATCTACAGAGATTTTGGGATTCCATTCATTCATTGTTGCACCCTTCTCCCCGCACAAACCCCCCCTCCCCCCCCATTTGCTCCTCTCCTTGAAAAGCAAAAGAAAAACTCCCTCATTGGTACACAATCCCCCCCCCCCCACCTCCCCAAACCCCACCCCCTAGCCCCAAATATAATCCACTCTACAATGAGAATCAATTTCTACCCTGCTAATTCCATTTCCATTTCTTTTTTTTTTTAAGTTGACTTTTTATTTTAAATAGGAAAGCATTTCTAGTGCTAGAGGCATCAAGGTATTCAAAAGGCATCAAAACTTGGTGCATAGCAACTCTGGATCATAAAGGCTTTTATTTTTGAGGGTAGCAGAGCAACCCCCAAAGGTCTTCAAGAACCTTGAAGGTGAGGCAGCTAGGCCAGGGACAGGAGGAAGGAGGCAAGTCTGTTCATCTTCCTAGAACTTTATCAGAAAGGCCAGCCCCCTGCGCCTAATCTGGGCCAAGGCAGCTGCAGGCTTCCTACAACAGGCTCTAAAGCAAATCTCACTATCCACACTTTGATACACATAATAACTTTCAAAGAAAAAAGGAAAACAAAAGCTCTAAGAGGGATGAAAGTAATTTGCTGAAAGACCTTTGTCTCTAACTAGTTTCAAGAGATAAATTTAAAACATGGTTTCAAAAAGAAAAAGAAAGACCTTATGGCCTCATCCTCGGTCAACAGCTTCCATCTGGTTGACTAAAGGTGGGCGACAGACTGGCTCCTTCAGCCCAGGCCTCACAGGCTGTGTAGAGCCCTGACAAGAAAGGGCTACAATCTTGAGTTAATAGTGCCAAGACTGCAGCCAGCCTTATGGCCGGCCTCACATGTGAACACTCAATAAAGTTGTTTCCTGAATAACTGAATGTACACTATTTCATTTAAGAGCATGCTGCAAATTTCAGGGGCTTTAAAAGAAGCCTAGGCCTTGGAGGGGGCAGGGGTAAAGGCAGGGTTTGGAAAAGGTACCCACCGTGGGTACCTCCTTTGGTAGACAGCAGGCTGGCATTTTTCGCTGGCCCCCGTTTGGGGTGCCAGCCTTACCAGCAGCAGCACCAGGGCATCTTTGGTGTGGATGGTTGGGTCTATTATCTCACCTCATTTTTAGGTTTGCCTCAAAGCCTTTTTGAGAAAAAGCTGGTTTCTAGGCCATGCAGACAGGTGAGCGTAGGCCAAAGTCATTTCAGGCTGTAAACAGAATGGGGAATAAGCCTTTCATTGCCAGTGTGAATCTTCAAACCTTCCCCTTGGGAGTCCTATGTTGTTTTTTTCCCCTGCTCCTGGTCTGAAGCAGAGTTATTTGTGCTTAGTCCTGACGTCCCCTGGCATCTAGAAATTAGTTAGAACCAGCAAAATTGCCTAAACTATAGTGAGGCTGTGGCTTCAATGGCTACAGAATAGACAAAGGGTGTTCTAACCTGGGAAACATTCTGCGACCAGAGGACACAAACAGTACTGCACAGCCCACCTGTTTCTAAGATGGCAAGAAAAGAAAGCTACCAAGCAAGAACCCACCTTTCAAAGTCCCCTTATGTGCAGCCATGTTACCCAAAGACCTAAGGGAAAAAGCCATTTCAATACAGCGCCAGTATGGAGAGACTGCAAGGTTACCTAGAAAGTTACAAAAAAGGCTACACTCTGGAATGTCTTTATATTCCAACACTTCAATGATGGAATGGTCACTTCTCATTCTATCTAACAGTTTACTTTTATAAAGAGGTATGAGCTACGTTTGGCTTTACTTCCTATGAATCTATAAAAGGCTTCAGGGCACATGCTGAGTTTCTGAGGCATAGGTATGGGTATGGGATAATTTTTTTTCCTTTGTTTGCCTCTGGACATTTTTATCAAAAGTTCTTATTTTAAAAAATATTACCAAAGCTAAAAGGCCCTTCAAATGACCATAAAGCATACAAATAACCAATCCTAGCTAAATAACCAGGTCACCTGCAAAAGCAGCCATCTCAGAAATGGAGAGTCTGCTGCAATCACACTCAAAAGCACCCATCATATAAAATTATCCTATTTAAATACGAAAAGCAAAAGGTTCATCTCCTCAAGACTCGAACAGCCAATGCTGTTCCTTATTCTTATACAAAATCTACCCCAAGGCCTGAGGCAGAGGACTGCTGAAGGCCTTCAGATGACCATAAAGCAGTATATGGATGGTGTTCTGAACTTGATGTTAGTCCTGGAAGTTGAAGTCCAGCAGGTGTGAGGAGAGACACAGATGCACACAAAGCTGCAGTGAGAACTGTCAGAGCTCGTCGGATCTTCCTGAATCAAGGGTCTCAGGACCCAGCAGAGAAGTCTGTCTGTTCACCCCTGTTCCTTGGGAAACAGAAATCTGGGACATGTCTCTCCCAATGATCTCATTCACATAATCTAAAGTGATGTCCTGTAGACCAATAGTTGCAAAGTTGGGTTCTCATTCTTCAGGTTCAGGTTTAATGCTCACAGTTGCCCCGTCAGATGAAAATGAAGTTGTATCACATAAATTGTGACACATTAAGGTTGAAGGTGCAGAAAGACCTCCCTGGCTTGTACTTTGTGCTTGAGTTGCATGCTGCCCAGAATGCATTCTGGGGGCTGGAGATGGTGATGAGGCAGTTCCTGAGCTAGGAGATTGGTAAGGCATAGGCTGTAGCTGAGGAGACGGTGGCCCAGAATGTGGTGAACTGGCCAGGGGATGAGAAGTTGCTGGGGAAACTGTTGTAGCAGACCCTGAATGTGAAGAACCATATGTAATGCGTTGTAACTGAGAGGATGGCTGCCCTGGGACTTGGTGAGCCACTGGAGAAGAAAGAGACCTTTGTCCTACATTTGAACAATGATATCCCCATTGGCTGTAGATGAGGTGGGGTCTGCACAGAATGAGGTGTGTGTGCTAAGAGGTGTCCTGTTGAGCCTGAATTTGTAGAATGAAATGGTATGGATGACAGTGGTTGACAGTCAAGATTTATTAAACTAGGAACAGCTGTATCCTGCTGGAACAAAACTGAATCAAACTCTTGACTAGAGGCAGCATTAATAGGAAGACAAGTTGGTCTATTGTACACATTAGTTTGCATAGGCTGATAGGAAGACCCCACAGGAGGTGTAGGTGTGACCTGTAAAGCCTGGTGCACAACTGGAGAAGGAATCATATGCTGTTCTTTACAAACACTCTAATCCCTACACTGCAACTGTGGCAGATGGGAGGAGGTTACCACTGATGCATATGCTTGCTGGACGGGACAAACCAAACTTCTCTGTGCTGGCAAAACACTATCATGTGGGTGCCCTGGATCTGATGAAGACCTCTGGGTCTGGGCAGGACGAGGCACCGGCAAAGATGGAACTGAAGATAAGTCAATCTCTTCTCTGTGTTCTTGTTTCATCAAAACTGGTGTGTAAGTAAAACGTTGGGACTGGCTTTTTTTCCTCTTGCCATTGCAAAGATTAAAGTGCACCTGCACTGCAGCTGTAACTGTTGGGTTATGATATGGAGGAACTTCAAGGACAATGTGAGCCCCATGGCATTTTTCCCTGATTATTTTCCCTTCTACCTCCCACTGAGGTCGTCCATCTTGTCCTTTTTCAAGAAAAATGATTTTAGATTCTGGAAGAAAATTAGATCCAGTCACAATCATTTCATGACCTCCATTTGCAGAACAACTGTTGATACTGTACTTCTCAATATGAGGAAGTTCTTGAGCAGACCGCTGAGAGCATTCAACAGGTATAGAAGCTGTCTGCAGAGAAAGCACTTTTCCATTGGGCTGTGGGATGTGTACACGAAACACAAGTCATACTTTTGTATTCTTTCTGCCAATATCAGTCTCTCCTTTTCGAAGTTCTATATCTGAATTGCGAAGTTTCAAAATACCTGCACAGTCAGTACTGACTGACATATTGTTTTCAGGAAGCAGTGGAATTTCCAAGACTTTTGTGCTAGCAATTATTATCTCTTGGCTTGCTGTTGCAACAGTCTTCCCAGTGATTCGATGCACCTGGTAAAATGCATGCGGCCGCAAATATCAATCATCTGCTGTCCCAATAAACATCTGTAGATTTATCGGTTTTTCACTGTAGCCCAGGAGCTTCACAACAGGATGTCCCCCTGTAGATGCTTTTACTGCCCCTCGGCTACCTTCAGTTTCATAATGGGCTTGATGACGAGTCTTAGGCTGCACTTCTATTTTCAGTTCACATTGTCCAAAATGAGTTGGTAAAGGCCAGTCTAGTGGAGGCAATGAGGATGTGCGAAATATAGGGGTATGGGCAGGCTTTAGTTTGCTCCAAGTAAAGGGTGAAGGAACTGACAGAAACTGGTCACCAGATGAATCTTTCTTTAAAGGATACTGGGATCCAAGGCCATCATCTATTGAAGTCTCCCGAGATGGTGATAAATTTCCTTGGTCATCTGAACAAAGGTCTAATTTTCCTGGTAGTATGGCAGCTTGATCTTCAGAAGTCTTCCTTGTTTTCAGAGGAATATCAGTCTCTACACAGTACTGAAATGGAACAAGCGTAGGGCCAAGGCCTGATCCACCCTGGGCAGAAGAAACATTGAGCCAGGTATCTTCTGTTACACTTTCTCTGGGGGAGTGACCAGAAGGAACTGGAGAGTGATGGGGTGAAAGTGAGCCAGCGTAACAAACCTCAGCACTGGAGTGCTGCCGCTTCCCACAGGGGGAAGTGGGCCTTGAGGGTCCTGAGGCTGGCCTAGGGCTCAGCCAATTCTCATCAGTGATACTAGATCTAGGAGAGTGGCAAGGAGACTGCCTGGGTGACAAGGAGTGTCCTACTCCATATTGTCGTTGCCAGGACTCTTCTCCAGGGCAGCCTCCTGGAGAACCCCCAGGAGAAGTTAGAGGAGATCCAAGAGTAAATCGAGCAGCGGCTTCGTTCAACTCTGAGTCTACATCATCGTAAATGTGTGAAAGAGATTCACAAGAAGATGCATCTGAAAACCAGCTTCTAGAAGAGATGCTGCTGGCAGGACCCGGACTAAGGGAAGACTCTCGGTAGGATGGCTCAAGAGGAAGATAGAGATGATCTCTAGATGGCCTTTCCAAAAATTCCCTTTCTGGGTCATTTATGTGCAGGTCATCTTCAGGAGCATCTATTTCTTGATGACAGTTGGGAGAGATGGATGTAATTTGAATACTTGGACAGTCAAAGGGCTTGGGACCACCTAATGGGCTGTATTTAGACTCAGGGATCTCACAAATTCCTTCATAGTTTTTGTGACTTTGGAGCTGAAACGATGGTGACAAAACAGAAGAATGAGACGGTAATCCATGATGTGGTAAGCAATGTGGCGAGTTTAAAGTAGATGGAAGTGGATCTACATTAAAGATGTAAATGGATGCACAATCATCTGGCTCAAGATCTGCAGGCCGCGGGGCCGGAGGCGGCGGCGCCGGCGCCCCGTCCTCACCGAAGACGAGTTTCAAGTCGAGCTCGTCGTGGGCGCCACAGTTTGCAGCAGTCATCGGCGTGGCCCAAGCTGCTGCGACTGCTCCTCAAGGAGGCGCGGCGGCGGCAGCGGCTCCTTAGCGCCGCTTCATGCCGGGCCGCGCGTGCCAGGAGATCGCAGCTTCGCTGCAAACTTTCCGGGGGGGGCCTGCAACGCCAAGTGTTCCGTCCCCAACTCGAGAGCTGGCCGCACGCCGAGCTTCACCAAGAGGAGCCGGAGCCGCCACCGCCTGTCGCGGTGCCTAAGCCGCCACCGTCGCCTCGGCAGATGCTCCCCGCCCCCCAGCAGCCGCCGCTGGCGCGCTCCCGCGCCGCGCCGCGCACCCGGCCTTACCCCGTCCCGCGCGCCCATCCATTTCCATTTCTTAACTGACCTACAAAGGCAGAGCTAGCTATTTTCTCTCCTTTCTAACTTAACGGTATTAATTTTGTTCTACTCTTCATAATGAGAAAAGAACTTCTATTAACAATATTGTAGACCATAAAACGAATATCTATATAGCTCAATATTTTACTATTTATATTCCTTAAATATTTTTCTCATTTTTATTTTAATGTTATCTCATTTTCCTTTTTTAAAAAAAAAATCTTAGCAAGTTTGTTTGTATACATTCTTTCCCCCTCTTTCTTCACTTTGCTTTTTGTTCTCTTTGTGATTCAAAGACTCTTGTCCCGAACTCACTCCTACTAGACTCCCTAACTGATAGGATAGTTTACCCATTCTCCATACTCTCCCTAGGGATAATTTTAACAAGCTCCAACTTGCCTAATCAAACAGACCTACAATCACTGATGGACCGTTCATCAGCTGCTGTGTGCCAGTGAGTTGGAATCAACTCATAGTTGACCCGCCAAGCAGTTTTCACAGGCTGAATGGGAGGAGATTGCTCATCTTTCTCCTGTGAAGCAGCTGATGGATTAGAATCTGCTGCCTTTGGGATAGCAGCGCAAATTCTTACCCCTAGACCAGCATAACTTCCTAACTCATCTGTTAGCCACATAAAAGCGCTCACTGCTGTCAATTCCAACTCACAGCAATTCTGTCAGGTCTCCTGAATAGGAGACTGTCCATTTTTCTTCATCCTAAACTTCATAGGCACCACTGCCTGAACAGCTGTCCAAGGCTTAACCTCCCCTATGCTCTTTTGCTTTGCTAATTCCAACTGCTACTCATGCATCCATAGTGAACTATGACATTAGCCTGAGACCTACAAATACTCATCCTTACACCAGCATGATGAATTTTAACTAGTGTACCAAACCTGAACTTACCCTTTCACATTTAATCTTGTTAAAAAACTCTTCATAAGCTGAACTCATTATTCTCAGGATCTAACTTCTCAGTAAGTCTAATGGGTATTAAAATACTATTTATTGTACTATATACCCTTTATAGATTCATTACTACACACCGAGAAGAACTCATCTACCATACTAATGCCATTAAACTTTCATTTACCCAAGAAAATACATTCATAACTATACACCTCATTATCCCTACTATCTTTAAAACCTAAAAATCATCTTTTGTTGTTGTTGGTAGGGCCAGGTTTGATAAAGTAATTTAAAAAATCATCCTGAGCACTATCTACATATTGTCAATATGGTTTAATAAAACATTAGATTGTGAATTTATAGTTGAAATCTTATTTACTGATAAAGATGAAAGAACAGCTAACTCCTCACTCTCTATGTAATAACTATTATTTTCTCAATCTTTAAAGGATAGAAGTCATCCGTTGGTCTTAAGAACAAAGAAATTGGTGCAATTCAAAATAAAAGCAATTAATTACTTAAGAATGGTTGTTACAAGGATCTATCAGATCGTGTTTCTACTTGAGTTGGTTCATTCTCCTTCCCTAGTTCTAAACAATTCTATACTGTTATTGTCTATTTTCTTACCGAAATAACAAATTCTTTTTCTTGGCCAGTAGGAAGTTTACAAAGACATTTCCCTTTTGTCATTTGTAGTTTATCAGAAAAGTAGCATAATCTGATAATCTGAACACATTTAAACCCAATGCCATTAGATGACTATGACAAAGGATAGTTAATCCTGCTTAACCATATTCCCAGTCTGTAATAAACTTCTCTAGGGTGACCCAGATTCCTGCATGCTCTATTTAACACTGAAAGTTATAAGGAAACTCCTCAGATCCCATCAAACTGAGTCAGCTGGCTTAGTCAAGTCTTACGTATGGCTTACTTTAGGTAAAACAAAACACAGCTAAGAACTTAAATTAGCCAACATTTATATCTAAATGAAGTAGTCTTAGAAAACTTAGATAAATTTTCATTTTAATACAAAAGCAAACAAACCAAAATCCAACTTTTTTTTAAAAAAGAGAGAATTAAAACAGCAAGAAATATGGTCATATATAGGAAATTAGCCCATTCTTTATTACTGTAAAAATTGTGAAATATTTTTACATTCTAATCAAGTACTTCACGATGATCTTAAGTATGAAAATATTTGAAACCTACCAAATAATTTAAAGAAAGCAGTCATTTCCTGACGCTGTATGACCAGACAAGGTCCTTTGGGGCGTTTAGTTTTGTTATTCTGTGCAGTTTTTTCAGGTGCTTGCCAACTATCTTTAAACATAGGACGCTTCAGATTAATGGGATTTTTAGGTTGGTAGGATCTATTTGACCCTGATTTGACATGAACAGTGACAGTTGGCGGTGTCTCACAACACATCTGATTGTGTCTCATTTTGATGTCCCAAGATTCCTACAAAAATAAAACATAAAATTATTTGTCACATTCTTAAGCATGTCTACATAAAATAACTAACAAAATGATGCCACAAAATGCTTTAATAGAAAAATTTATTGACCTTTCTATTAAAATGATGTGACAGTAACTAAGATAAGAAATTACTTCCAGAATTTAATGCTAGGAAAACCTATTGGGTAGCTGACTGATATACTTTCTGTTCCGAAATACTAAGAACTAGAAAATAAAAGTATGTATACCACTCCTAAGAAACTCAAAACCAAATCTGGAAGTTAATTATAGAAATGATATTGAGTCTGTAATCTATTTGTGATAGTCCTTTTTTTCCTGATAGTTTTTAAATTGTGATTTTACAGTAATACCATTTTATATTTTATTGTGTTATGTCACTTCAGATTTTTCTAGAACAAGAAAAACCTTTCTTCAACTTAATTATTATCAGTATTAAGTACTATTATATTTAAAAGTAACAGCATTCTAACAAAAGCTTATTTGTAATTTTTTATGTATTAAAAATATACTTAATAAGCATTTGTAAAAAGATTTCTAGCATAGAAATATATGTGAGAGTCTCATGAACTCTTCTAATTTTTTATGAGTTTGTGACTATGCTGAGTGGCTAATAATATCTTAATGTAGCATTACTATTGAATGAACTTGAAAATTAATAGATCAATATTTAATAATATGCAAAAATATGATCACATTTGACGGTGAATAATAAACGTAATTATTATAATTAACATTACTTTTGTGATTATAGTATGTCTAAGGCAAATGGGGAAGCAGAAATATGAACAAAGCCAGAAACAAGTCTAAGACCCTAATGAGAACCTCTGAATCCATCACTCACAGTGACCCTGGTAGCCATGCCTCCCTTGGTGTTCAAAGATTCTCCTTCCTGACCCTCAGAAACTTCCATGCTGAGGAAGGGAAAATAACATTGGATGTACTGAGGCCAGATGAGCACCGTCCAACATAATTTGAGCCACATGATATGATTTTTAAAAAACAGGTGAAATACATCTTAATAGAATATTTTATGAGCATAAACAAAATACAACATGGAATCAGTACAAAACTTAGTAGTGGATTATTTTACTTTCTTCTTTTTCATACGAAGTCTTTGAAATTTGATTTTTCACACTTGTAACTTGACTTATTGCTGCCAAGTCAGAATCAACTCATTGCTGATCTTCTGTTGGGTTTCTGAGGTTTAAACTGCATCAGAGGAGACAGTTCATCTTTCTCCCTCAGAGCTGCTGGGAGGTGCAGCCTTTGGATAAGCAGTACAATTGCTACAGACTATGCCACAGTAGTCCCTATTAAACTTATTGCACATCTTACTTCAGGAGTTAAATCAAGAATTTCAATAACATCTAGACCTACAACGAAGTTCAAAAGAAAAGATATTTTTAATACTCCTTTAGTTCTAAAATTTAAATGAAAATTCAGTTCTGCTGGATTATATTTCAAGTAATCAAGAGTGGGAATTATAGTACACTGTACAGGACTAGATGACAAAGAAGAATACTGTAATAGTTCTCTTCTACTTTATTTCTTCTTCTCCATCTGCCTTGCTACATCTTAAAAATTGGGTTAAATTGCAGAAGGTTAGGGGGTGAAACAAACTCCACAGAAAAATGAATGGGTAATGGAAGCTCAAAGCAAGCCTTGAGATTTGTCCAGGAACTTTCTGCTCTTTCCTACCCACCTCATCTGGGAGACAGGTGGCGGTCTCATCTGTATCTTTTGTTCCAAGTAATAGAAGCCTTATATCTGGATAGAAAAAACTAAGTAGTAGTTAGCCAACTGAATTTGGTGTGTGCGGACTAGGCTGTGTGAACCAGACATAGAAAAACTGTGATACAAGTCAATTTTACTCAGTGATTGTTGTTGTCAACAAGTTGGTCCCCAACCTCAAGCACAACAGGTTGTGATTAAGAGGGCTTTCACTCAGTTGACTTCTCAGAAGTATATTTCCAGGCCTCTCTTTCTATTCTGTCTTAGTAAGCATCATGTTGTTGTCAGTTGCTGTTAAGTCACATCTGACTCAGGACAACCTGATGTAAATACAATGTAATGAAATGTTCCCTGGACCTGTACCATCCATACTCATGACTGATGGTATGTTTGAGTCCATTGTGGCTAGAATGCCAATCCACCTCACTGGGGGCTGCTTTTGCTTTCCAACTTCAACTTTATCAAGCATCATGTTTTCTAGCAATTTGTCTTTCCTGATGACATGCTCAAAGTGAGCTGAAGTTTTACCACCCTCGCTTCTAAGGAGCTTCCAGACTAAGGCAGACAGGACAGAAAGGTCTGGTAACCTACTTCCCAAAATCAACCAACGAAAACCTTAGGGATAACAATTACCATTCAGCACCATAGCAGACTTCAAGTAGTGTTTGTACTATATAAAATAACTATGTATAAAAGTTTTCTATCAGTCAAAAGCCTTTTTACACTATCTCATAAAATGTGCTGGAATACTTCATGTAAAATTTGAGAAAATCACTGAGGCTTTTTCTGAAATGTCTAATTCACTGTGTGACCGACCTTAAATTATGTGACTTGTTCACTTACTTACAATATTGAGATTCACTGAGTTAAAAAGCAAACACTGGCAGGATAGCCTTAAGAGAAGAAATCAACAGTACAATGAAGTAACTTAAAATTTTATTCTTAAATGCACACCTATGTTTATTGCTGTGTTGTTCACAATAGCAAAGAGATGGAATAAACCTAAGTGCCCATCAGTAAATGAATGGATAGAGAAGTTGTGATATATTCACAAAATGAAATAGTATGCAGCACTAAAAAACAAGGAACTCATATTATACAAAATGGGTGACCCGGAAGGACATTATGCAGAGTGAAATATCTCAGTCACAAAAGAACAAATATTGCATAATGCCACTATTATAGGGAGGTTGGGGAGAACTTAAGAAAAGCAGAGATAAATAATATACACTGCACTGAAACAGATAAGGGAAAGAACTCTTTAAAAGGATTAGGTATATTTGCGTGACAAAAGTCCAGAATATGAGCTGCATAGCAAAGTGGACTGGGGGGGAGGGGAATTGTGCAACAATGAAAGAATTTTTTTTCAAAGAGAAAAGTGAACTGGGGGTGTGGGTAGGGAGGGAAATTGCAACAATGTATGAATGGAAACACAAGTTCTCTATAAATGTTTATTAAAATATCAATTAAAATAAAAAATTTTTAAAAATTTGCTCTTGAGTTTAGAGATCTTAAGTGAATGAGAATTCTGATAGTATAAAAGAAGAATGAATGACAATTTAATATCCAAGCCATTTGGGAAGGGGATGAGATAGGAAAGGAAGCAGAAGTTGGAGAAACTACACTCACAACAAAATCCTTTAAATGAGCTTAACATGGACTATGGCAACAGCATTAAGGAAAATCAAACCCACTTGAACATGGTATTTGGGATTTCTCTTTTGTGTGTGAACTGACCTACAGCTAATCTCTAGTCATCTGAAATAATTTCTTCTCTCTAGGAGCTAGATAAAGGATGGTAGGGGTTTACAGACTGTACAATGGGAGAAGCGGATATTCATCTGGTGGTATAAAACCTAAAGGCACGAAAGAAGCACCAAATAAGCAAAGCATTCCTTAAAAATAGAAAAAAGGTAGGAGGCATCTCACTCCCTGATTTAAAATCCTACTACACTGCCATGGTCGTTAAGACAGCATGGTACTGGTACAATGACAGACACATAGATCAATGGAAAAGAATTGGGAACCCAGAAATCAGCCCATCTATTTATGGTCAACTGATTTTTGACAAGGAGATAAAATCAGTTAGGTGGGGAAATGACAGCCTTTCTTTAATTTTTTTTTTTAGCCTTTTTAACAAATGGTGTTGGCAAAATTGGAAAACAATCTGCAGAAGAATTAAATAAGATCCCCACCTCACTCCATATACAAAAACCAACTCAAGGTGGATCATGGACTTAGGACTAAATCCAAGGACTATAAACTTCATTAAAGAAAAGCTTGGAAGAATTTTAGTAGTCCTAATCCACAACATAAAGAGTCTTCCAAGTATTCTGAAAAATTTACAACCAGGAGAAGATAAAATAAATGAATGGGACCTTCTAAGAATCAAATCCCTGTGCGCATCCAGAAACTTCTCCAACAGGGTAAAATGGGAAGCCACAGACTGGGAAAAAGTGTTTGGTAATGACATGTCAGATAAGGGGCTTATATCTAGAATTTATAAAATACTTGAGCACCCAACAAGATAAAGGTAAATAAATAATCCAATAGAAAAATGGGCACAGGATATGAACAGACACTTCACCAAAGAAGACATTTAGATGGCCAACAAGCACATGAAGAAATGTTCAAAATCCCTAGCTCTGAGAGAGATGCAAATCAAGACAACTATGAGTAAGACTAGCAAAAATTAACCAAACAGCAAGCAACAAATGCTGGCGAGGTTGTGGAGAGACTGGAACCCTTATTCAGTGTTGGTGGGAGTGTAAAATGGTGCAACCACTGTGGAAAGTGGTGTGTCGCTTTCTCAAAAAGTTGCAAATTGAGATACCATTTGACACAGCAATTCCATACTGGGAATATACCCTAAAGAGACCATAAACAACATCTAAGTAGATATATGCATACCCATGTTTATCATGGCTTTGTTCACAATAGCAAGGAGTTGGAAACAACCTAAGTGCCCATCAACAAACGAATGGGTAGAGAAGCTGTGGCATATTCACGCAATGGAATACTACACTGCATTGAAAAACAAGGAACTCATGATGCTGAGTGAAATATCTCAGTCACAAAGGGACAAATGCTATATGGTGCCACTGTTGTAGAATGACATCGGGGTGGGGATAAGACTGAGAAAAACTGGATAAATGATGTTTACTGCATTGAAGTCTATGAGGGAGAGAATAATTTATATTTTAGGGCATTGTGTTTATCGTAAGAGTATGGAATGAGGGTTGCAGAGTGGATTATATTTGGGGTTGGGGGATGTGTGGGGGATTGCGTACCAATGAGGGTGTTTTTCTTTTGCGTTTGAAGGAGAGGAGCAAACGGGGGTGGGTGGGGAGAAATGAATGAATGGAATTCCAAAATCTCTGTAGATGTTCATTGAAATATTAAAAAAAAAACCCAATAAATAATTTTAACCTCTTAAAAAAAACACACACACAAAAACCTAATGGCACACCACTGGAGGCCTTGCGCGCGGCTCTCCAGCCTCCTCCTCCTGTGGCTCGAGCAGGAGGCGCGTAGGGCCAGAGATGCCACAGTCTTGGGATCCGGAGCAGCACGGAGGCAGGGAATAATAGCTCTTCAGGTTTGCAATAAAAAATGTCCTCCAACAAAGCTGCATTGCAAAAAAATGGGAAAGAAACTGAATGGGAAGAGTAAAAATGTTGAAGAGGCAGCACCTGAAGAATCTGTGGTAGAAAAAGTGCTGGACTGACGTGTAGTGATTGGGAAGGTGGAATATTTCCTCAAGTGGAAGGGATTTACAGATGTTGACAATACTTGATAACCTAAAGAAAATCTTGATTGCCCAGAATTGATTGATGCGTTTCTTAATTCTCAAAAAGCTGGTAAAGATGACACAAAAAGAAAATCGTTATCTGATAGTGAATCTGATGACAGCAAATCAAAGAAAAGAGATGCTGCTGAGAAGCCAAGAGGCTTCGCCAGACGTCTTGATCCTGAACGAATAATCGGTACCACAGACAGCAGTGGAGAATTAATGTTTCTCATGAAATGGAAAGATTCAGATGAGGCTGACTTGGTGCTGGCAAAAGAAGCAAACATGAAATGTCCTCAAGTTGTAATTGCATTTTATGAAGAGAGACTAACTTGGCATTGTTGTCCAGAAACTCAGTAATTGTTTGAATTGCTTTTTATATGCATATAATCTGGGTCTTGGTTTTTATTTATTAGTTAAGAATAAGTACACTATCATGGAAATCAAGCTTGATATGTTTGTTTTGAAGTAGTATTGGGGGAGTTATTTGGGACTTTATTTTACAAATAAAAACTTTCTGTAATTGCTTCATTTGTCAGAAAAGAACATTTTGTGGTATATCATTTCCTCTGCATTACATTAGGGAACAGTTTTTCTAAACCTCTGAATTTTTTTTCATAACCATTACTGAACCAGAACTTGTCTAACCTGTAATATAAGGACCATTCTGCGGTTTTGTTTTAGTGTGTGTATACAAAAATAACATTTGTAAATTTTTTTTTCTTTCACCAAAACTATTCTAAACAAAAATGTCATTTCACAAGCATGAGTAACTTGATGTTTCAGGGTTACAGTCACTCTGATCAACTAAAGATCAAGTTAAATGGGAAAAATTTTTAAACTATCTATTTTAAAATCAAATAAATGATCTGGTAATAAGTTGGACTGTCTAAAGCATCTGTATCAAAATCCCTGTCTGTATAGTCATATAAATAAAATACTTTATTTGCAAAATTTCATGAAAGAAATATCTTGATCACTGCCAAAAACTGTACCCAGAGAGAAAAACTTAAGACAAATACTGGTGTGTTTTAACAATGGGCATTTGTTTCTTTTAGACAGCGTCTCCTTTTATGGAAAGTTGAAGTACTTGTGCTGTTTTCACTAAAAGGTCTAAATTCATGGAATGTCTAAGACTGTACTGATAAAAACCTATTAAGATTATAGATGTTGCAGTTTGCTGGCAATATGGGTAAACAACTTTATCTCAACCATAGACCTGCATGATTTTCTTTACCCCAATCCATTGGTTAACATGCAGGCTGAATTTTCTCAGTATTTGGGTTACTGGTTCACCTGAAGCCAGGAAAAACAACTTTGTAGCAATCAGAATGTTAATCCTATTGTATATTGTTTACTTCATTGTAAATAACTGGTGAACAATGGTCAATAAATAGTTTTATATTCCTCTAAAAAAACAAACAAGCCAACAAACAAAAAACCCCTAATGGCAACTCAACTGGGGTAGGCAGGCAAGTCTCACCTTCTTACTACTGCAGCCTCACACTATGCTAAATGTTTTACATGCATTATTCTCAAAGTATTTCTATGTGGTATTAGTATTTTAGGTGAGACATTTGAGGCTAAGAAAAGTTAAGAAATTTGCCAATGGCCACATAATTTGTGATAAAGCTAGTACTTGATCTGACACCATAGGCCTCAACTGCTTAAATTACTTTTAAATTGTCTAGAGATTCAATGACATCATATGTAAAACATGCATTGTCACCTTGCCAGGAGAACATAAAACCAGCTACAAGGGTAAGTTCATAGCAATTTAATCCTAGCATTAGCACTGCAAATTATGACTTGGTTAAATAAGTCGTTACTTTAAGGAAAAAAGACTGACTTAATATTTTTTCCTTTTTAAAAAAAAAATCCTTACTGGTAAGTGTATAGATAATATATTCCTTCCCTATAACGAGCAGTATCTTTATTATTGACAAACAATGCAGTAAATTAAGGACAAATATGCTGGACTGGGGCTATTATTAAATCCCTACAATTTATGTTTTAAAGATATTTTTCTAATTTAATAATGGTTATAGCGAACCACTGGCTTCTGCACAGTGATAGGTGCAGCAGAGTGATAGGTGCTTTGGTGTCCGTAAAATAATTACAAGGCATTGCTACTTCAATAAGTTTAAATCTAATTGAACACTCAACCCATTAGTGAATTAGGTAGCAGCACATATGAAATACATGAACAAAACGATGGGGAAAATGGGCAATCCCATTAACTAGAACTAAAGGAAAGATGTGCTAGAAAATGAGATGGGTTGTTTTTACTGCTAGGTGCTGTTGAGTATGACTCATAGCGACCCTATGAACAACATATCTGAACTCTGTCCTATCCTGTGCCATCTTCACAACCTCTGACATATGAGCCCACTGTAGCAATCACTGTGTCAATCTGGTTGAGGGTCTTTCTCTGACCTTTCACCTTTCCAAGGATAGGCTCTCCTCAGAACATACCCACAGTCTGTGAGACGAAGTTCTGTCATCTTTGCCTCCAAGGAGCATTCTATCTGTACCTTCTTCAAGACATATCTGCTTGTTCTTTTTGGCAGTTTATAGGACGTTCTTCTCCAATATCACAACTCAAAAGCATTAACTCTCTTTCTGTCATCCTCATTCACTGTCCAGCTCTCAGAAGCATAGCAAGTGACTGAAAACATCATGGCTTGAATCAAGGACACGCTGCAGACTTTCTTAATGCAGTATGATAGCTGGACTCCTGACTGCTGGTACCAAGGGTGTTAACTGTGGATCCAAATAAGGTGAAGCTGAGGAGGACCTCATGCACTTGCTGCAGAGGGTCAAGGACTGCAGCCTTCAGTATGGACTGAGGCTCAATGTCAAGAAGACAAAGATTCTCACCACTGGACCAACTGGCAGCAACAGGATGGATGGCGAAGAGATTGAGATTGTTCACAGCTTCAGTTTGCGAGGCTCCACAGTCAACACTCTCAGCACCAGCAGCCAGGAAATAAAAAAACATATTGCGATGGGAAAGTCTCCTGTTAGGGACCTCTCTAAAGTACTCAAGAGCAACGGTGTCTCTCTGGAGACTAAGGTGCGCCTGATACAGGCCATGGTCTTTGCAATCACTTGTTATGCATCAGAGAGTTGGACAATGACTAGGGAAGATAGAAGGAGAATTGATACCTTTGAGCTGTGGTGCTGGAGAAGAGTACTGAATGTACCATGGACTGCCAAGACAACAAACAGATTCATCCTGGAGAGGGTTAAACCTGGCTACTCCTTGGAGGCAAGGATTCTGGGGCTTCGTCTGACATACTCTAGACATGTTGTAAGGAGACACAGGTCCTTGGAGAGGGACATCATGCTTGGTAAGGTGGAGGGACAGCGCAGGAGGGGAAGACCCTCTATGAGGTGATTGATTCAGTGACTGGGGTAAACGGGATGGGTGTGTCAGAGGCAATGTGATTGGCACAGGATAGAGCAGGGTTTAGGGCTGTTGTACATAGGGTCGCTATGAGTCGCAAACAACTAGACGGCACATAATTACAACAACAACAACATATGATCAAGAGCCTATGGTGATGAAGGAGAAAGTTCGAATTGCTCTGAAGGAACTGGCAAAAAACAAGGCTCCAGGAGTTGATGGCATACCAAATGACATATTTCAACAAATAGACACTGCCCTGGGTGTACTCACTAAGTTGTGTCAAGAAATCTGGAGGACAGCCAGTTGGCCAACTGACTGGAAAAGATCGATATTTGTTCCCATTCCAAAGAAGGGTGACACAACAGAGTGCGGGAATTATCGAACAATATCATTAATATCACATTCAAGCAAGATTCTGCTAAAAATTATCCAAAAACTCTTGGAGCAATATGTCAACAGAGAACTGCCAGATGTGCAGGCTGGATTTAGAAGAGGTCGTGGTACTAGGGATATTACAACTAATGTTAGATGGATCTTGGCAGAAAACAGAGAATACCAGAAGAATGTCTATCTGTGCTTCATTGACTATGCAAAGGCTTTTAACTGCGTTGATCACAACAAGCCATGGCTGACTCTGAGAAGAATGGGAATCCAGAACATTTGATTGTGCTTATGTGAAACCTATACTTGGACCAGGAGGCAGTCGTCAGAACAGAGCAAGAAGACACTATATGGTTCAAAATCAGGAAGGGGGTCTGCCAGGGATGTATTCTGTCTCCATAACTTTCAATCTGTATGCAGAACATAACATCCAGGACGCTGGGCTGTACGAGGAGGAATGTGGCATCAAGATTGGCGGAAGATTCATCAACAACCTGCATTATGCAGATGACACAACCCTTCTTGCTGAAACTGAGGAGGACCTGAAGCACTTGCTACAGAGGTTGACTGCAGCCTTTAATACGTATTGAAGCTCAACATCAAGAAAACAAAGTTTCTCACCACTGGACCAACTGGCAGCATCAGTAGAGATGGTGAAGAGATTGAAGATAGTTAAGTTTTAGTTTGCTTGGCTTCACAGTCAACAAACACTCTTTGTACCAACAGCCAGGAAAACAAGAGACGAATTACATTGGGAAATTCAGCTGTCAGGGACCTCTCCAGAGTACTAAAACATCAGGCTAGAGACTAAGGTGCACCTGATCCAGGCTACAGTCCTCACAATTACGTCCTATACATCAGAGAGCTGGACAGTGACTAGGGATGATCAGAAAGAGAATTGATGCCTTTGAGCTGTGGTGCTGGAAAAGAGTGTTGAATATACCATGGCCTGCTAGGAGAACAAACAGGTTTGACCTGGAGAAGATGAAGCCAGAATGCTCCTTGGAGTCAAGGATTCTGAAGCTTCGTCTGACATACTGTGGACATGTTGTAAGGAGGGACTGGTCCTTGGAGAGGGACATCATGTTTGGGAGAGTGGATGGACAGCACAGGAGAGGAAGACCCTCGAAGAGATGGATCCATTCTGTGATTGGGGTGGTGGGAGCTAGTGTGTCAGAGACGGTGAGGTTGGCACAGGATAGAGCAGGGTTTAGGGCTCTTGTACACAGGGTTGTTATGAGTCGCAAGCGACTCGACGGTATATAACAACAAACATTCTTCTGGCATTCTGTTTTCAGCCAGGATCCATCTGACATCAGCAATGATATCTCTGGTGCCAAGGCTTCTAAACCTAGCATGAACTTCTGACAGTTCTCTCTCAATGTACTGTAGGAGATAGGGATCCACACACTGTTGAGTCCCTTTCTTTATATTATGGTAATGATATGAAAGAGGAAAATAAACAACTATAAACATTTCTAAGTGTTGGGTGTTTTTTTTTTTCTTTTTTTAAGCAGAAGATGGCAAAAGGGACAGAGCTAGTTGAGATGACACTTGTTGGAAATTTGTATTTAAGTATTGATTCTCTTATTTGCTATGTGACCTTAGAGGATATGCAACTTTTAGGAGTAAGTGTACTCATTCACTTTACTGAGATAATAAAAGCACTTACTTAGAACCTGGTTACATAGTAAGTACTTACTTAGTAGCAATTAAACCACATACCAAAGCACTGTGTGGTGATTCTGACTCAAGGTTACTCTCCAGTGGGTTTTCTGAGTTGTTAAACACCATGGGTGGAGACTGTCCCTTGGAGTTATTGGTGAATTCGCTTAGCCAGAAACATGCAGTCTTTGGTTTAGCACTGCATTTTGCCTCATAACTAGTAGGCCTTATTAAAACTGTATCATTCGTTGTTTGTTTGTTTTTTTTTTACTTTAAGGCTGCCTTGTAAAGAAAGAAGAGTCTGAATTTGACTAGAGATGGTCAAATGTCTCCTGAACCATAAAAATACAATTAACATATCAAGAAAATTTTACTGGTAAGAGATAACATCCCCTGCTCCCCAAAACAAAAATCCAACAAACCATTGCCTTCCAGACGGTCCCAATTCATAGCTCCCCTCCATATGTCGGGTGTCTAAGGCTGCAACTCTTCACAGCAGGCGACCGCCCGTCTTTCTCCCAGGGAGCACCTGCTGGATTTGAACCCCCGACCTTTCAGTTAGCAGCCCAACACCAAATGCACCCAGCCATCTGAGCTCCTGCAACAGAGGTCACAGGCATTTGGGATACATACGTTTACGTTACAGAACAGAATCTGTCGAGAGACATTACCTCGATTTTAACAAGGCCTGCGTTAGTTGCTAAATGCTAAATGACCTCGAAGGTTTCTTTTTTTGAAAGTCTCCAATTGTGCTGGAAAAGATAATAAAAGCGCATTTGTAAGTTCTGAGAAGGCGGGAAGAGGATGCACGCGGAGGGAGGCACCTGCTCCCATCTCCGCCTTGTGGCGCCTTGTAAGGGCGGAAAGAGATGCGAGTGAACAAGGCAGTGCTGTCTCGGAAGCACACCAGCCCCCCAAGAACCCAGGACAGCGGGCCCGGAGGCGGGAGTTCTTCCAGGACCTTCCCAAGACCGAGGACCCGCTCGTCCCCTCCTGGGGTCCCCTCCCCAGCACCGTCACCACCTCAGGCCACCCCTGCTCCTCCGGGAAGACACAGCCCGCTGAGCCCGGGGAGCAAACTGTGTCAACATCGCCCAGAGAGAGAGAGAACCACCCGGGGCGACCCTCGTTCTTCACCTCCGCCGCGCTCCACAGCCCCGGGGCCACGCCGCGGGGTCCCCCGCCCCGACCTCCGCGAGCCCCCGGCGGCCGCGCTGACTGGGAATGTGGCGCTCTCTGCAGCGAGGCCACCCCAGCGCCATCCCCCGGGCGGACGCGTGTGGAGAAGGGGCTGGTGACACCTGCAAAGGCTTGAGATGCCGTCACGTTCCGACACGCCGTGAGCGGCGGGGCTGAATGAGACACAGAGAAACTGGATTTTCGTTTGCGAGACCTGATCCCGAGGACTGAGGGGGGGGAAACTTAGGAAACCCGGGCTGGGTGAGGCGACCGGCCGACCGGCGGCGAGTTACCTCGCTCAGAGCGCTCGCGGCCTCTCAGACGGTTGCTCGCTGGTTGCTCGACGCCACCACCAGTGGGCTCTCAGGCCACCTGCCCATTGGGGCCGCGGCGGCGCACGGCCAGCGCTGGCCAATCAGAGCGCAGCAGCGACCGCGGGGGCGGGGCTTGCGGGAGCAGCCTGGGCTTCCCGCGCTGCAGGCAAAACGCACATGCGCAGGAAGGACGCTTCCTTTCATATAAAGAGCCTCCTGTACTCGCTGTTCTGAATCTAGCGAAAATCCACCCTCCCAGATTTTCTCAGTAGTATTTTAGATTTCTTTTGCAGATCTAAGAGCTATATTGACCATTTCTTTTCCTTCCAACTTGACCACTTTGGATTTTGTTCTCCGCTTGCCATATGCGTCTTCAATTACTTTCCTTTGAGTTCTTATCCAAGTCCGTCGTCTCACTGCAGTTGTGTGGAAATCAACTCATGGCCCATCCTCCATTGTATTTTCAGAGGCTGTAAATCACAGGGGAGGAGGGTTGGAACTGCCCCAAACCGGATGCTCGGGTTAAGCAGCGGAACTCCCAATGGACAATGACGCCACAGCTGCGTATGGTAGTCATATGAAACCAAACCCCAAATGCTAGCTGCCAAGTAGATCCCCCTTCAGTCTGGGCTGTAAATCTTTACAGGAGATTGCCCATCTTCTCTCGCACAGCAGCTGGTGGATTCAAACTGCAGACGTTTTGGTTGCCCACCACACCAATTTTTGGGTTAACAGTAGATGCTTTCTTTCCTTTACAAAGTGCCTAATATACATAAATGTAGAATTCAGTAATAGTAGAACAAAGATTTGGAGGCAAATTTGCAATTACAGACTGCGTTAAGTATTAGGGATGTGACCATGATGTGTTTGGGGTGTTGGTTTTGTGTGTGTGTGTGTGTGTGAGGTAGTGGTTGTTATGTACTATCGAGTCAGAACCAACCCATAGCTGACCAGCTGGGGATGTTTTTCAGAGGCTGTTAATAGCAAAGGAGGGGACTGTCCGTCTTTCTCCTACGGAACAACTGGTGGATTTGAACTGCCTGCCTTTGGGATTGCAGCCTTTGGGATTGCGGCACAGCTTCTTACCACTAGGCCACCAGAGTTGTTGTTGTTATGTGGTGTCAAGTCATCTAAGACTCATAGGGACCCTATGTACAACAGTTCTAAACCCTGCTCTATCCTGAGCCAACCTTATTGTCTCTGACACACCTACAACTCATTTCCCCAGCCACTGATTTTTTTTTTTTAATATGGAACGCTTCACGAATTTGCGTGTCATTCTTGCGCAGGGGCCATGCTAATCTTCTCTGTATCGTTCCAATTTTAGTATATGTGCTGCCGAAGCGAGCACGGCACTGAGTTATTTTGTTGTAATTTTTGTTTCTACTCTTTCAACATGTGAAGTCAACAGTATGAACCTTTTTTTCAGGGGTGTGTGTGTGTGTGTGTGTGTGTATGTGATGTCTTCTGCTAGCCCTTAGCCAGGTGCCTAGAATATTCCCCCTACCATTCAGTCAGACTAGAACTGCTCGATGGAGTTTACAAGGCTGTAAATCATTATGGAAGCAGCCTGTTTCATTCTCCTCCCCAGGAGTGACTAGGAGTTTGAACTACCAACCCTTCTCTTGGCAACTGTGCTGCTTAACCAACCAATGCACCACAAGGGCTCAATGCCTGGGATAAGTATTGTTAGGTGGCAGCAAATGAGTATAAATTCAGTGACTCTCTGTGTCCAATAGACCTTAATTAACAAACTCTTAATTCGGTGCCACCCTCCAGATTTCTGCTGTGCCCACCGTTGTAGTCACTGTTTGATCTCATTAAAGGCCGCCTGTCACTTTTCCACTTTTCTAAGCGCAATGGCCTTCTCCAGTGATCAGCCTGTTTTGATAACATGCTTCAAGTATGTAAGATAGTCTCTTAAGTGTTTCTAAGGAGCACTTGGGCTGCATTTTTTCCTATAAGCTTGATTTGCTCTTTTGGCCATCCATGTTATATTCCACATTCTTTACTAACACCATATCAGTTTTTCTTCAACCTTCCTTATTCACTGTACAACTTCCATATGCATAGGTTAGGTGCGGTCACGTAGAGTATGGCCCACAGTAACCCTATGAACAACAGATCTGAACTCTGTCCTATCCTGTGCCATTCTCACACGTCCTGAGACACTAGAGCTCTTTGCAGCATTCACTATGTCAATGGCAGTCCAGCCGTTTGAGAGTCTTCCTTTCCTTTGCTGTCTGCCCTTCCCAGCATCATGTCCCTCTCCAAAGAATAGCCCCTCCTAGTAAAACGCCCAAAGTATGTGAGGCAAGGCCTCAAACTTTGTCTCCAAAGAACACACCGGCTGCATTGGAAGCAGGTGGAAATATGCCTTGGATCAGGCACATGTCTTTACAGTGCACTCGTGCTCTTTTAACACGTTACAGCAGCCTCTGACAGCAGACCAATGCAGCACATGCTTGATTTCTTGATTGGTGGTTCTATAGCTGATGACTGTGAATTCAAGTAAAATTAGATACTTGGCAACTTCAATCTTTTCTCCATTAATCATGATCTTAAGGAACCCTGCGGTGTATCTTAATGTGCTGGGCTGCTAATTCAAACACTGTCGGTTTTAATCCATCAGCTGCTTCTCAGGAGAAAGATGAGCAGTCTCCTCTCGGGAAGATTTCAGCCTTGGAAATCTGATGGAAGGCTGGTATAATAAATTGGCACCAACTTGCGGGATTAGGTTTTGCCTATTAGACCAGTTGTTTATTTTTTTATTTTATTATTTGTGTATGTGTGTGTACTGTCAAATCAGATCTGGCTGGTACAGGAGGAATTTGTCCCTCCTTCCCCGGCAGAGCACCTTGTGGATTCGAACCGTGTGCCTCTAGCATTGCAGTGCAGCTTCTTGCCACTAGGCCACCAGAGCTCCCCTGCCAGTTGTTTATTTTGCGTTGTAATCCAGTTGTAATGCAGTCTTGATCTTCAGTGAGTGCTTCAAATCCTGTTCACTTTTAGCAAGTAAGACTGTTATTCTATTAAATGATTATTTTAATGTCTACATTTTTTTTTAAAAAAAGACTAATTATTCACAGCTTTTTCCCCCCTTTAACTTATTTTTAAGTCTGTGTTGGATAGGATGATAAAGCCCTGGGGGCATGGGACATTTTGTTTGGCTGCTAACTTAAAGGTCAACAGTTCAAATCCACGAGCTGCAGAAGATGGGCAGTCTTCTCCAGTGAAGATTTACAGCCCTGGAAACCCAATGGAGGATCGTTGAGTTATAACTGACTTGATAGCATCGGGTTAGTGGGTACCTTGTGTTAACAGTGGGCTAGCATGTAGTAGGTGCTATTCTCACCCGGCTTCTTTATCTGAGACTTGCACAATGAGCACTGATGTTGTCAGGTGCTGAGTACAACCCACTGTGAACCTATGAACTCCAGATCTTAACTGCTCTAACCTGTGCCATCCTCACAATCTCTGACACATTCAAGGCCACTGCTGCAGTAACTCTGTCAATCTTTCTCTCACAGACCCTCCACCTTTCTAAGATGTCCTTCTTCAAGAAATATCCTTTCCTAGTAACGTGACTAAAGTATGTGCAATGAAGCTTTATCATCTCAAGGAGCATTCTGGCTGCATCTTCTCCAAGACAAATCTGTTTGTTTTTTTGGCAGTCCATGGGATATTCAACACTTTATTCCAACACCACAGCTCATAGGCATTGATTTCTGTCATCTTTATTCACTGTCCAACTTTCAGTTGCATAGCAAATGACTGAAAAGCCCACAGCCTGAATCAGGCACACCTTAATCCTCGAACTGACATCACTGCTTCTCAATAATTTGGAGAGGTCTCTGAGTGCAGACTTTCCCAGTGCAATACTTCTGAATAACAAGGGTGTTGACTGTGGAGTCAAGATGAAATTGATAGATAGTAACTCAATAAACATTTACTTAAGTCTTTGAACTACTTCCCCTCTTCTTAGCCATCTAGACCATGACCTCTATAACACAGCTTTGTTATTGCCAGCCCAGAGCCTGAACAACTTGTGTGATCTCCAATGTTTCCAGTTTTCTCATTCTGCTTTGCTCACTATCACAGCTCTTTGCTCTAGACTCACCAGGATTATTTGTTTTCCTCGGAGGAAACAAACTCTGAGGAGTTTGGCTTTAATGTGCGCTCTATGCATTTGGATTTTTAGTGCCAATCCTACAAGACACAACTTCTATCAGTCTTATTTCAATGTTTAAGAAGTGCAAGGCTCTGTGCTGTCTCTCAGATTATTGCACTTTTAAGTTTTATTCAATATAATCTTATTAACTATTCTCTTCCTGTGTGATTTTACTGCCTCTGAAAACCCACTGGAGGGTCACCTATGGATTGGTTCTGTCTTGATGGTACTCAATGGGAGATCTGGCGGCCAAATGGCAAGAAGCTGTGCTGCAATCCCAAAGGTGCACAGTTCGGGAATCTACCAGCTGCTCCGTGGGAGAAAGATGGACAATCTCCCCTTGTATCATTAACTGATTCTAAAAATCCACCAGAAGGTCAGCTCTGGATTGGTCCCAACTTTACCGTACACAACATATGCAACACATATGTAAGTTGAACCACTTAATACACTCAAGAAGCTTCTGCCCACTAAAATCTCACTGAGCAATTATATGAGAAATAGACCAGGGACCACACCATTAAGATTCAGTATTTGTCCTTTAAACTACCTCCCACAGGAACTCCTTCCCAATTCCTTTGCTTTTCTGTAGACTCATTTGCTTAAAATAAAGTTCTGACAAGAATTTGATAACCAGACCTAATATTCTTCAGTCTTGAAAGATTTAGCCAATGCTTGGCTCTACAATCAACATTCTTGGTACCAGCAGTCAGGAAATTAAAAGACAAACTGCATTGGGAAAAACTGATGTCAGAGATCTCTCCAAGGTACTGAGGAGCAATGATGACGGCATGGAGACTCAGGTGCACCTGATATAGGCCATGGTCTTTGCCATTCCTTGCTATGCTTCAGAGTGCTGGACAATGACTAGGGATGACAGAATTGATGCCTTTGAGCATTGGTGCTGGAGAAGAGTAATGAATATGCTATGGACTGCTAGGAGAACAAGTAAGTTTGTCCTGGAGAGGGTGAAGTCACGCTGCTCCTTGGAGGCAAGGACTCTGAAGCTTTGCCTGAGTTTCGATTTGTTGCAAGGAAGGATCGATCAGTCCTTGGAGAGGGGTGTCATGTTTGAGAGGGTGGAGGGTCAGCGCAGGATAGGAAGACCCTCGACCAGATGGATTGATTCCATCTCTGGGGTAATGGGGATAGGTGTGTCAGAGACAATTAGATTGGCAAGGGATAGAGCAGGGCTTAGGGCTGTTGTACCTAAGGTTGCTATGAGTCAACAATGCATGACATAGGGTTTTTAAAGGTTATTTCAGAAATAGCTGCCAATCCTTCCTAATTGTCTGAATTTGGGAGTTTCACTTTAGTACAGCATCTGACAGAGAAGTTCTGTACCCTTAAGAGCAGACAATAAACAAGCAAATATGAAAGGTATTAAGAGCAGCAACATAAGGATGGTGCAGGATAGGACAGAGTTCATATCAATTGTTCATACGGTTGCTGAGTCACACTTACCTCAAAGTCACCTGACAATGCATGACAAGGAGCACTAGTGGTGCAATAATTAAGCTCTTGACTACTAGTTTAATGGGTGGCTGTTCAAATCTGCCAGCTGCTCCACAGGAGAAAGATGAAGTAATCTGTTTTTGAAAGGATTACAATCTTGAAATCCCTGAGAGTCCGGCTGTCTATTAGGTCTCCAGGAATTGGAAACAACCCAGTGGCAATGGATTATTTTGTATGCATGACACTGTAAACAATTTTAATTGCTATATTCTGAGAATGTTGTTGGGTACAGCCCATAGTGACCCTACGAGCAACAGATCTGAATTGTCTGTCCGGTGCCATCCTCACATTTCCTGACACACCAGTGTCCACTGCTACAGTCACTGTGTCAATCTACCTGGTTGAGGGTCGTCTTCTCCTTCACTTCCAGGCATGACCCTCTTCAAGAATAGCCTCTCCTAGCAACATGTCCAAAGTAAGTGAGACAAAGCTTTATCATCTTTGCCTCCTGGGGAACTCTGGTTGCATTTTCTCTCAGACGTATTTGTTCTTTTGGTCATCCATGGGATGTTCAGTACTCTTCTGCAATGTCACAGCTCAAAGGCATTAATTATTTTTCTGTCATCCTTATTCACTGTTCAGCTCTCAGATGCATAGAAAGTGATTGGAGACACCATGGCCTGAATCAGATGCACCTTAGTCCTCAAACTGACATCAATACTCAGTAACTGGAGAGGTCCCTAACTGCAGACTTCCCCCATGCATTGTCTCCTGATTTCCTGACTGCTGGTATGAAGGGTGCTGATTGTCAATCCAAGTAAGATGAAGTTGTTGATAGTTTCAATCTCTCCTGTATCTATCATGTCAACTATTGGTCTAGTGGTTAAGAACTTTTCCGTTGAGATGCAATTCATATTGAAGGCTGTATTTTTTGATCTTCTACAAAAAGTACTTCAAGTCATCCTCAGTTTCAGCAACAAGAGAGTGTCACCTGCATAACACAGGTAATTGATGAGTCTTCCTCTGATCTTGATGCCATATTCTTCTTCAGAGTCCAGTTTCTTGAATAATTTGCTCAGCATACAGACTGAATATGTATGGAGAGTGAGAACACAACTCTCATGCACTCCCTTAATTTTAAGCCATGTCCTTTGCTTTGGCTGCACAACAGCATCTCAGTCTAGGTTTGCCATAAGCACAATTAAGTGTTCTGGGATTCCCATTTTGCTCAGTGTTTGCTATAAACCTGTGGATGATCCAGGCAAATGCCTTTGCATAGTCAAAAGAGCATAAATTCTAGTATTTTTAACTTTAAAAAGACCATTCTTCTGTGATTCTTTTTATTAATTTTAATGGAAGTTTACAGAGACTTAGGGTTTCTAGTCATTGTTGCACTTTTCTCTCTACCCACCCCCTCCTTCCTAATTCACTCTTCTCCTTGAAAAAAACTCTTGCATTGTTATGCAATCCCTCCCAAGTCCACTCCACTATGCACTTCTGTAATCACAAGAATAGCCATCCTTATATCCCTTTTAAATAGTTCTCTCCCTCACCTTTTTCAATGCAATATACATCATTTATCCCCTCCTTCTCGGTCTTCCCTCAACCCTGATGTCAGTCCCGTTCTACAAAAGTTGCTGTTCAATATTTGTCCTTTGTGACTGAAATATTTCACTCAGCACAATGTCCTCCAGAGTCATCCATTTTGCGTATTTCATGAGTTCCATATGCTGCATAGTATGTTCCACTGTGTGAATATACCACAGCTTCTGTATCCATTTGTTTATTGATGGGCACTTGGGTTGTTTCTAGCTCTTTGCTATTATGTAACAAAGCTGCTATAAACATGGGTATGCATGTATTTGCTTGGGTGGATGGTTTCTTTAGGGTAAATTCCCAGTAGTGGAACTGCTGGGTCAAACGGTATTGCAACTTTTTGAGAATGTGCCATACGACCTTCCACAGTGGTTGTACCATTTTACACTTCCACCAACAGAGACTAAGGGTTCCAGTTTCTTCACAACCTCGCCAGCATTTGTTGCTTGCTGTTCTGTTAAATTTTGCTATTCTTACTGGGGTGAGATGGTATCTCATAGTTGTTTTGACCTGCATCTCTTCGAACTAGGGATTGTGAACATTTCTTCATTTTTTGCCATCTGAATGTTGTCTTTGGTGAAATGTCTGTTCATATCCTGTGTCCATTTTTCAATTGGGTTATTTACTTTTATCTTGTTGCGGTGTCTTCTGTTATTCTTTACTTTCAGCCAGGACCCATCTTAATATATAATAAGTCTGAAAATATATTCAAGCTCCTGTCAATGGTGATTCACATAAATTCACAGTATGGAAAGTGTAGCTTTTCTGTCAGTACAACATACATCAGTGGATCCAAGGGGAGAGCTGAGCCGACTCCTTCTCTGCTTATTTACAGCCCTGGAAATCTAATAGATGGTTGCTATGAGTTAGAACACACATTCTTGGTAGTGATGTTGTTTTTTAAATTCTTGTTTTACACAGAACTGGTTGTCAGCTGCTATGCCTCTATTTTCACCTTGCTGTGAGCTCTGGAGTTGAGACTTACATAGCTGAGTCCCCAGTGGGTTCTCAGAAGTAGTAAATCACATAGGACTGCCCATCCTTTTCCTGTGGAGCAGCTAGTGGATTTGAACAGCGAGCCTTTGAGAGTTCAGTCCAAGTTGCTATCACTAAATAACATTACTTTGTGTTTTTCCTGGTGTCCTTACCTATTATGGAAATGTTTTGTCGTCTACCTTTGCTTTTGTACATTATGTAATAGTTTCCCACTCACGCTTACAAGTTTAACTGATGAGTGGTAGGTTTTAACCGTACAGGAGGTTCCAGTTACTCTACATATTTTCTATTGTCAGATGTTTTATGACTTCTGAGACTCATAAAGATAGTAACTAATGTACACTTTCTTTCCTTGTTTTCACTGAAATGTCTTTCATTACTGGTCTCTTGCCACACTTGCTTCTATGACATAATGCTTATTTGTTGAGTCATCAGTATCTTCATTTTCAAATTAAAATTCCTGGGTTTAGGTGTCCATATTCATGATGAATTCTGACACAAAGAAAGTACATTAATTATGTACCATTTTTCGAAAAAAGTATGTGGTCATAGCAAAAGTGAATGAAGGCCAGAAACAAAGAGCCTACAAAAACGGGATGCTAGAAAGTAATCTCAAGAATCTGATTCTGGAGCTGTGACACAAACAGATGTATGCATATCCATGCTTGTTGCAGCATTATTCACAATAGCAAAGCAATAGAAGCAGTCCAAGTGTCCATCAACAAACAAATGTATACAGGAACTATGTGCTTTTTCTTTTTTTAAAATTTATTTTATTTTTTATTATGTTTTGTGTGTACTGTCAATTCGAACTGCTTGCTTCTGGGATTGCAGTGCAGCTTTTTGCCACTTGGTCACCAGAGCTGCAGGAACTATGTACTTTCACATGAAATATTATGTAGCACAGAAAAATAAACTTGTTAAACACTGCACAACATGGATGAGTCTGGAGAACATTACGCTGAGTGAAGTAATTCCGTTACAAAAGGACCAAAATGACAAAGCACCACTGTTATTAAGCAGATTTGACTTGGGGGGACTTGAAAGAGAATAGATAGTGACCACTGCATTTAAACAGATGAGGGGAAGAATTGTTTAAAGGAATAAATGATTAGGCATTCTATGTACAACAGCCCAGAATAACAGGTACATTGCAAAGAGGACTGGGGGTGAGGAAAGGGCGGTAGGTAATTGTGCAACATTTAAAAATATGTGTGAAGTGGACATCAATGAAGGAAGGAAAATCTAACTTCTCTATAAAATCAGAATTAAAAGAACTTCATGTAATAAAGAACAAACACTGTGTTAAGACTAGTTCTAAAAATAGGGTGGTTCTAGGGTGGGAAGAGGGGTTATGAAGAAAGCAGGAAAAGGACAGATAATTCTTGGATTTGAATAGGTGGAGAAGAGAAGGTCAACCTGAGATGAACAGATGATCAGATACTATGTGTACTTCATAAAACAATCTGGAACAAGATTAAATGGAAGTGGGAGGGAAGAGGAAAGAAATAAAGAGAAGGTGGGAAAAACAGTTAATATAAAAAAATAGCAATATCCAATAAAGGTTTGTATAAAAACTAATAATTGCAAAATGGGGGGGACCCCAAACCTTGTGTGACCTGTACTTTCCCTCCAAAGTCTTTTTTTTTTAAAAGTGTATGATTCTGAACAAGATGAAACCTCCTTCCTAATTGTATGTGCGAGGAAGCCAACTTGCTTTAAGCAAATGAGTACACTACTTCTCATATTTACCAACATTTTATCAAATTAAGATGTTTTGATACTTGTTTTTATGAGCTCAATCTACAAAAAAAGTGAGGCAGGGAAGTAATTCCAAGAATCTGATTCTGAACAAGAGTGCTGACTATCCATCATGGACTGCAAAAAGGACAGATTAATCTTGGAGTGAGCAGCATTTTCTCTAAGTGGGTTAGTATCAGTTTGAGAATCGTGGAGACAGCCTCGCATTCAATTGTTCTGCTCCCTTGGTGAGTTTTTCCTCTACCCCAAGTAGTATAAGAGGTTCAAGCTTTACTTCAAGTAGTTCAAATAAAACTTGTTATATAAAGGACTCCTCTGGACAATTTCTATCCTCTGCTAATATATTTTGCTCTCACACTTTGTCATCATTATTTTTTCAATATATAAGCCATAAAAAGTCATTAAAAAGTATTTTATTGTGTTGTTTGGTCAGTATTTACACAGCAGATCAGGTTTCCATTTAACAATTTCTACAAATTATTCATAGACATTGGTTACATTTTCATAACGTATCAACCTTATTAATTTCATTCTGGTTAGTCTCTTTCCAATAATCTAGTTTTCCTACTCCATTAACTTCTCTCTCTTTCCCCACCCCCCCAGGGTCAACTGTTAATTATTTGGTCTCACATAGTTTTTATAAAAGGAGTCTAGTATTTATGGATTTTATTATTTTATGAGTCAACATTATTTGGCTGAAACACAATGTCTTTTAATAAATTGATGTAATAATTGGTGGTGGGTAGGTAGGTGTCACTATAAACCTACTCAATTTTTCAAATCTAACACATGCAAAAATTAATACATACCTAATGTGACTCCAGGTCAAGCTTGGTTGGAAGCTGCCAAAGACAGACTAAATGTTCTCACTTTCTGTTGCATTTAGTATCTAAAAAGAATGACTGTGTACTTCAGGCAGTTTGTGTTCTCTCTCATACACACATTATCTCTCTCTCTCTCTCTCACTCACTCTTCCCACATTACCTAGCTAAAGTTTCTGAAAAGAAAGAACAGAAAGTTTATGCCTGCTTTTGTAAAGCACTGCCTGGCCACCTGAATGAGAAAGTTCCAATGAGAAATTAAAGCAGCTTTAGTATGCAACCAGTAACAACCTACTGCCTTCCTCCTCCCACCCTGAAAACCATGGTGCTGGCTTAGAAATCCTAACAGGTAAAATTCCAATTTAACAAGATAGCAAATATTACACTGTGTCTAGGTTTCCCTTTTATTAAAGAACTGTTTACAAGGTAAAGGAACGTAAGTAAAACTCTAGGTATATACTTAAACAGAAAAACTTTAGTTCTTGGTTTATTATTACTGCTCATTTTGCAAAGTATACAGTCCTTTAAATTCCTTAACCACTTTTTAGCTGGCGTAAGAAATAATAAAATATATACTTCTGTTAAAACAAAGAAACATTTCTAAGTGAATGCCACTAGCACAGTTAGATGAATAAGCATATGTTCCGAGGTTCAAGGTCAAGTTAGGACTCACTCACAGGGGAGAGGAGGCAGGAGAAGGGCAGGGCGGCAACAGCAAAGTCAGCGTGACCACCTTCCTTCCCTAAAAAGTTTCAGTATAAAGACGCTAAAGAACAAAGGGCAAGTTACCAAGAAAACAAACTGAATTTAAAAATTGAGCTTGACACAGACTTTTACATTCGTAAGGGACATGTCCAAAGTAATTTTTAGCATCCCTTGGGTGAAACTTTTTTTGAAGACCTGTATTTATTTCCACAGAAGCTTCTCACAGATTTTAAAAATTAATGACTTTGTAAGCATTAAGTGTCTTCTGGCTAGCAAATGTCAGGAGTGTTAAGACATTGTTTGTAATAATAAAGGGACGTGTTGGTGTGATACAAGGTAGCTGGTTAGCAAAAACCACTATGCTGATCATGACTAAAGTATGACTAAGCAAAACTGAAATAATACACCACAACAAGATAAAGGTAAATAATCCAATAGAAAAATGGGCACAGGATATGAACAGGCACTTCACCGAAGACGACATTCAGATGGCTAACAAACACATGAAGAAATGCTCAAAATCCCTAGCCCTAAGAGAGATGCAAATTAAAACAACTATGAGATATCATTTCACCCCAGTCAAAATAGCAAAATTTAACAGAACAGCAAGCAACAAATGCTGGCGAGGTTGTGGAGAAACTGGAACCCTGATTCACTGTTGGTGGGAGTGTAAAATGGTGCAACCCCTGTGGAAAGCAGTATGGCGCTTTCTCAAAAAGTTGCAAATAGAGGTACCATTTGACCCAGCAATTCCACTACTGGGAATATACCCTGAAGAGACCATAGCTGACATCCAAGCAGATATATGCACACCCATGTTCATTGCAGCTTTGTTCACAATAGCAAGGAGTTGGAAACAACCTAAGTGCCCATCAACAAACGAATGGCTAGAGAAGCTGTGGTATATTCGCACAATGGAATACTATGCTGCATTAAAAAACAAGGAACTCATGCAATATTATTCAAAATGGTTGACTCTGGAGAACATTATGCTGAGTGAAATATCCCAGTCACAAAAGGACAAATATTACATGATGCCACTGTTGTAGAATGGGACTGTCCTTGGGGTTGGGGAGAGACTGAGTAAGATGGGTTCAATAATGTATACTGCACTGAAACAGAGGAGGGAGAGAACCGTTTAAAAGAGAGATATAACTGGGTATTTCTGTCATCACAGGAGACTAGAGCGAGGGCTACAATGGTGGAGGGGACCTGGGGGAGGGTTTGTAAAACAATGAAAGAATCTTTTCTTTTACTTTTCCATAATTTTTGGACTCATGTACTTATAACTTGTTAGTCAAATTTGTGTCTTCTAGGTTGCAACACCCCCATGATACATCTTCAAGGATATGAACATGTACAGCCAAGCACAATCAATAAGAGTGCATCTAAATTCCAAAATCAATCTCCATAATAGTCTATGTGTTTCCTACTGCCAAAGGGGCCCTTTAGAGTAGTGAGAGAAGATCTTCACCCTGAAACCCACAGCGTCCCTTTTCAGCAGGAAGTAGCTAAGAGAATACGCCATCCCCTTTTCCTTATGACTCAGGGTGGTCTCTCTCAGGGAGGAGTGATACGGAATGGCAAAGGACACACTGACAAAGAAGATTAATCAGAACTGGCTTTGACAAGCACTGTGGCATTTGGACAAGAACAAACTGGGAGGAGGGTAGAGAGAATAGTGCAACAATGAATGAGTGGAAGCCCAAAATCTCTGTAAATGTTTATGAAAATTAATAAAATATAATTATAGAAAAAGAAACAAAAACAAAAAACTGAAATAATAAAACTTAAAGCATCAAACGCAGAGGTTGTTCACTTGATTCTTTCAAGAAGTGAAACTGACAATGCCTGTGAATTCACTTTACCACAGAAATCTAGTGTTTATGATTTTGAATATCACGACATTGGGATTAACATTAAATTCATACACATAAAATGAAAACGTTATAGATAGAAGAATAAAGCACATTTGTTAGCACTGACATTACAGGATGTTTTTCTCCTAAGAAACTGGATTTATTTCAAATAGCAATGTTGCCAAGTATCTGTAATAAACACATTATTTGTGGGTGAACAGCAGCTAATAAAGGGCTTTAAGAATGCTGTGTTTTCTCCTTAATTCCCTTTCCTCCCTTACGTTTATTTTGATGAGACTAAACACAGCAAAACATATTACTAATTCAACAGTTTCTACATCACTCAGTGACACCAATTACATTTAAGTTGTGTGACCATTCTATCCACATTTCTGGAATTATCTCCCCCCCATTAACATATAAATTCACTAGCCCCTAAGGTTCCGATCTTTCAAGTTGCTGTTGTTACTCCAGATATAATATAAACATCAAAAGAACACAATGTTCAAGGCAGACATTTTTATTAATAAAATTATTGTTCGGTTTTATGATTACTTCAAGTCTAAAGATTATTTTAGGGCCATAATTTCAGGGGATCATTGAACGTCTGTCGTCTGACTGCCCCCTTTTAATCAGGAAGGAACATATGAAAAATGCCCACTTTTACAATTTTGTCACCAATACAAATTGTTTAATTAGTGAATTATTTTCAAATAACCTTCATCTGGGTGAATTATTTTAAAAGCTCAGTAAGAGGATCTGAATTAATGAGATTTAACTGGTGCTGAGGTTGTAAGACTGTCCAATGGCTCATTCTATGCAATACTAGACTATGACTACTGAGAGAGCAACAGATGCAATTCTTTTGGAAACCGCCTAACTGACATTCCAATTAGAAAGATACATCATGACAAAAGCCTGTCATCTAAATTATGGCTGTACACTTTCAAAAAAGATCAAACCAATATACTTCAAGAATCTATTATCTATTTGAATAAAAGGCATTTTGTGATTTGCTTTATTGTAATAAAAAGAAAAACACCAAAAAACAAAAAACCCCAGTCAGGTTTCATTTCAATTAGACAACTTTTACTAAATGAGAAAACTACATTAAAATGTGCTTTAAAACAAAACAGGATTAGAAAAAAAGATGTATGCATTTTAGATAACTTTGCACTGTGCTGAAATCAAATATCTCTTGCAGTAAATACAATGTGCCAATTCAAAAAACTCTAAGTTTAAACAGAATTTTCAATTTAACATTTTCAAAGACAATATTTAGGTCAAGATTTTCACATCAATGGCAGCACATACAGAAGGGCATTATAAATTGATGTCCATCCTATGACACTTAGAAATTTGACAATGCTCAATAAAAGCGTTTAGAACCATATCCAAAGATAAATCTGTGTCCTTTAAGTTCTTGTTCTATTATAATCTTTATGTTGACTTTTCTATTTGCCATTTGTTAATATTAACCCTTTAAAAGAAGAGGACAGGAAAAGAAATGCAATAAACTCTTGATCATGTACAGAAATTATTGCTACTATAGTTCACTACAAAGCATGTCTATACAACATCATATGAACTTGATCATGAAAAATCAGAAGAATAAAAATCTTTAGTGACATAAGCCTTACAATCGTATACAACATTCACATGGCAATAGTAGACAGTTATGCACCCAATAACTAAAGTTGACTGACCAGCATTCACTTAAATACATCCTTCTTACAGAGGGGGAAGAGAGAGAGAGATAGTGTTAGCTTTCCAAGGCTTGTCAAAAAAGGATTCTCATGTTCTGTGAATCTAAAAACAACAACAACAACAAACAACAACAAAAACAGAAAAAAAACAAAACCAATGCAGGTGAAGGTGTTACCAGAAAGCTAAGCATGCCAAAAGGTGTTTCGTGCGAATTAAACCTAAAGCCAAGGTACCACATAATCACATTTCCAACTAGTTGGGTAATACTATATGAGCCTTATCATAAAGTTAAATGAAATGCTACTGCACAATATAGCATCAATAAGTTAAAAATGATAGTGCACAAATCCAAATCAGTGACAATTTCTGTATAAAGCACAGTATTCATTATCAGCTGCAAAGTTTGTCTAGTCAAACTGATTAAATCACTGGATTGGACAGTTTGTGAATATTTTAAGCAATCAATCTCAAAGATTCATTTTTCCTGTATTGAGGCATATATTTTCTTAGGAAGATCAAACAGGTACATAAGTAGAGAAAAGTAAGGGAAAATGAGTTGGTGAATACCTTTAAAGCTCTTCCCACATTTCACTTTTAAAAATGTTTGGGGAAAAAAAAAAGTAAAGTATCTGCCATTACTGTAGCAAAACAAACAAAATAAAATAAGCATAAAATAATTAAACAACCAAGCAACACTAAAACCACATTACACTGATGAGTCACCATGCTTTCATGTGGTTTAACTATTACATCTAGTTTAACTGCGATGCTCTTCAATTTTAAAAACTGTGATACTGTGGATGTAATTTTAATGGATATTTTTAAATTTGGATTTAACTTTGTTGAATTCATTTTAACAGAGTATACTTATTACAATACAGTGTAGCACATCTTTCTATTAGAAAAAAATTTAAGATCCTTTACCCGTCTCCTTAAGTTAAAGGTATGACATCATAAAGGGTGTCAAATGGCTGGATGGTTTTACAGTGCACACTTATATATTATGAAGTATGTCCTTAACAAATCTGATAGTTTCATTTCACAGTCCCTTTCTTCACCTTTTCTTCGGTGGATTAGCTGTTCGAGGTGGAGTAACAGGACGTCCAGAATTCAGGCCACCATACTGGTACTTAGCTTTCTTTTCAGATGGTTTCAATATCTTAAAGTAAATAATTAACAATGTTATTTTTTTCCAACAAGCTATTTAACTGACTTTCAGAATCTAAAGAAAATTTTACAATGTTGCATTCTTTTAAAAAAGGGCCAGTTTCATAATTATTACTCACATTTAAACACTACAAATGTTTGAGTATTACTGAGTGACACTATATCAGAATCAAGTAAAAGACTTACTACATATGACTGTATTTATCATTTTCTTCCTGTTTCAATCACAAAAGCTCAAGGAACCATTTATTAGAATTAAGTAAAATTGTTTTCAAATTTGCTTATCTCCATGGTGAGGAAGAGAAAGAACATTCATTTAAAAGTAAAAATTGTTGGTTTTAGTGATGATTCTGGCACTATTAAGACTATAATCCTCAACAAGTCACATATACTTTAGACCTTAACTTTTAAAATATATTTTTAAATAAAGTTGTATTGAAAAATAACTCACATTTAAAATTCAGCTTTTCATAAAGTATACACACTGATAATTTTTATTATATTTATAGTTGTACAAGAAGTCCTGGTGGTACACTGGTGAAGTGTTGGCTACTAATCAAAAGGTTGGCAGTCTGAGGGAATAATACCTAGAGATTTGCTTCTGTTAAAGATTACAGCCAAGAACATCTATACAGCAGTTCTGTTATATAGGGTTGTTATGAATAATAATATACTCAGTGGCACCTAACAATTAAACATAGAGCTGTACAATAATTTTATAATAATCTGTCAATCCAAAATCAAACTTTGTGCCCATCAGTAACAACATCACCACCATTAACTCTCGTTGTCATGTAGTCAGAACCAACTAACTGACTCTCCAGTAAATTTTCAGAAGCTGTAAATTGCATGGAAGGAGACTGTTCGCCATTTACCTGAGACGCACATTTTCTATGAACTTCGTTTAATGATGCTATTATATGCATAAGGGAGCTCTGTCTAGTGGTAAAGAGCTGCAGTGACAACCCAAAGGCATGGAGTTCAAATTCATCAGCTGCTGTGCTGGAGAAAGTTGGGCAATCTCCTCCCGTGCCTCTGAAAACTTGTTGGAAATTCACTTATGAATTGGTTCCAATTTGACAGTACATCACAACTGTAGGATATGTCCTATTTTGTTTAACCATCGATCAGCTGATAGCTTTTTGGGCTATTTCCATTTTTCCTTAAATTTTGTTTCATTATTTTTTTTGTGTGTACACCATCAAATCGGATCTGACTGGTATAGGAGAAGACTATCCCTCCCTTCACCTGGAGGATTTGAACCGCATACCTCTGGAACTGCAGTGCAGCTTCTTGCCACTAGGCCACCAGAGCTTCCAAGCGATTTCTACTTTTTGGCTATGCAAAAAGCTCAAAATATTTGTGTCTAAAGTTGGGTTTTTTTAGATTAAAAAAGTTTTTCTCTTAGGTTGCTACCTAGAAAAGAACTGCTGGATCAAATAGTAATTCTATGTTTAACTTGAGGAGCTGCCAAACTGATTGCCAAGTGGCTGTTTTTACATTCCTACCAGCACATAATGCTGCCTCAGTGGGGAAAAAAAAATGTCTAAACCTAGTAAGTAAACTGTCAAAAAATAGGGCCTGGTGACCCTCTGAAACTGGAAATGAATAATCAACCATCAAGTTGATGAAAACGGTGTAAAATAAAATTTATTTTTTATTTAATTATTTTGTGTGTGTGTACTGTCAAATCAGATCTGACGGGTACAGGAGGAGATTGACCCCCTCTTTTTCCAGCAGAGCATCTGGTGGATTTGAACTGCGGTACCTCTGGGATTGCAGTGCAGCTTCTTGCCACTAGGCCACCAGAGCACCCTAAAGACCCTCTATTTTTAAAAAGAGAAACATAGCAAGAAAGAAAAGTGACTTGTAAGCAGCACACTAATGTTGTTCTTCTTTTGAAAAGAAAATGTTTTCTATTTTTGTAAATGGTTACTGGAAGATTATATGGGAAAATTATTCTAGTTTATTCTCATTTGAGTTTGTAATTTTCTCTCTCCAGTATTTATCTTACTTATTAACCCTCCAAAAGAAAGCAAAATCCCAAGTTAGTTAAGGCATTCACATTTAAAATAAGTAAGCGACTATTCAACAGGTTATACAGGAATTAATTTAAACAGTTGAAATAAAAGATGAACTGGTGTTACTACAATTTCCTAAAACCTCATACTTGAGGATAAAGATTAGAATCTCTGTAATCAAAACCAGAAATTTCTAATAAGCCAATTGGTAAGAATTACTTCTGAATAATTTAAATTTTCTATACTTGCTCAGGGAAAGATCACAAATCAAAAAACTTCTTCTGACATTCCTGACAATCATAAATGTATATGCATATCATACCTGAAATGAACACATCAAGGTTTCATCCACACTCATCATTCCACCAGCATTATCAAACTCGCCACAATAATTTGGGGCTGAAAACAGGGTTACCAACTGTCGCTTAGCAAAAAATTCATATCCATCTTCAACCACCTATCACAAGAAATGTTGAAAGAAAATCACACTGAAATTTATTCATGCTAAATCTCAATTAACTATGAAAACTGACATCAATGTGGCCAAGTTCTAAAAGAAAGTTTGGCAATTGTAAATTTTATTCTTAAGCTTTCCTCAGAATCTTAAAATTAGTGTTTCTTTTCTATAATGTTTAGAATTTAGCTTAAATGAAGTAATAATAGACTATTACTGGAAGGTTTAAAAATTACCATTCTCAAGGCACCCAGGAAACAAAAGAAAAATATACTAATAGTGCAAACAGGGAGTTAGAACACATAGTGCTAATTTTTGGTGAAATTAAGATCAAACCAGAGAATATTTAATTCGGTGAATAGCAAACCCAGCAACAGAAGAAAACTTTTCTGAAAGAAATTCAATGAAGAGTTGCTAGTAGCCACAACTCCCCAGCATTGTGAGGTGTTAAGCATGGAGTCCTGGGTGGTGCAAAGGTTAAACATCTGACTACTAATGTCAAGGCTAGGGTTTCCGGCTCACACACAAGGGCTGATCTACAGGACAAAAATGAGTCTTTAAAAATCGTAGAGAGCTAGGGATTTTGAACATTTCTTCACGTGCTTGTTGGCCATCTGCATGTCTTCTTTGGTGAAGTGTCTGTTCATATCTTGTGACCATTTTTCAATTGGGTTGTTTATATTGTTGTGGTGCTCGTCATTACCAAATAACTTTTTCCTAGTCTGTGGCTTCCCTTTTTACCCTGTTGGAGAAGTTTTTGGATGTGCATAGGGATTTGATTCTTAGAAGGTCCCATTCATTATTTATCCTCTCTTGGCTGTAGATTTTTCAGGATACTTGGAAAACGGTTTATGTTGTGGATTAGGACTTCTAGAGTTCTTCCAAGTTTTTAATGAAGGTTTTAGTCCTAGACCCACTTTTTTAGTCCATGATATACTTTGACTTCGTTTTTGTGTATGGAGTGAGGTGTGCATCTTGCCTGAGTTTTCTACAGATAGTTTTCCAATTTTGCCAGCACCATTTGTTAAAAAGGTTTTGCTCCCAATAGCAAAGAGTTGGAAACAACTCAAGTGCTCATCAACAAACATGGATAGAGAAGCTGTGGTATATGCACACAATGGAATACCATGCTACACTGAAAAACAAAGAACTCATGAAATATTATACAAAATGGGTGACCCTGGAGGACATTATGTGGAGTGAAATATCCCAGTCACAAAAGGACAAACACTGTATAAGAGCCACTATTGTAAAACATAACTGACATCGGGGTGGGGGGTGGGGGGAGAATGAGAAAGAGGGAATAAATAATGTACATTGCATTGAAACAGATGAGGGAAAGAATGTTTAAAAGGGATATATGATGAAGTAGTATTGTCAAGACAGGACTCCAGAATGAAGGCTGCATAGTGTAATGGACTTTAGGGGGAGGGACTGTATAACAATAGAATTTTTCTTTTGCTTTTCAAAGAGAAGAGCTAATTGGGTGGGACAGGTGGACAGAGACAAAAGTACAACAATGAATGAATGGAAATCTAGTCTCTGTAAATGTTCATTAAAAGGAAAAATAATAAAAAAAGAACAACAAAACCCTTACTACATAGCCATAGTAGTCAAGACAGCATGGTACTGGTACAGTGACAGACTCATAGATGAAACGGGGGTGGGGAAAAATAAAATCTTAGAGAGCACAGATCAACATGGTCACCAGGAGTCAGAACAAACTCCCCCACAAGTGGTTCTGGCAAATGAGCAAGATACTACTTTAATACAAGAAAGCACCAGTCATTTTCCCTTTTCTTCCTGCAGCCTGTGAAGGCCTGCTGGAATAGGACATCTAAATCATAAATCTGGAATAAAGATAGAATGCTGTGGTACAAAGCTGTTTTTGGTTGGGGGAGGCGGGGAAATCCCAAACCCAAACCACAAGTTCTGTGGAACCAGAGAGAGAATATAGTAAGTCTTTTCAAAACTGACTGTATAATCTGCAGCCCTAAGGCCTGGTTTTAATGGTTTTCGGTCAAACATTCTTCTAAGTGATATAGCACTGGTCTGCCCATTTGCTGTACAGAAGTAACTCATGGTTGCTGTGACGCTAGACACTGTGACTCTGATGTGTCAAATGGGATAATGGCTACCCATGGTGGACAGTGTTTGGTGGAGAACAAGCCTGGAAACAGGAGTGGCTTCTACTTCCGAAAAAGCTTGCCTCCAGAAACTGTGAACTTGGAGAAATGAAGGAAGTTATACAAGTGTTCAGGTCTTTCGTTCACAGAGTTGTCTACAACTTGATGGTACAACAACAATATAATGCCTAAGATGAAACTGAATTCTACTTAAGACAATAAATTCGCAAATCACAGTGGACCATAGGGATAAACCAAATAAAAATGGAGTAATGTGAAGAAATATAACTTGAGCTGTTGGGACTAGTGGTGTGTCATGCCAAAGTCCGAAGCAACCTTGCTGCTAAGGCCACTATAGAGAGATTGTGTAATGAATGAAAAAAATAAAAAATTAAAAATAAAAAAATTGTTTTCCCCTAGGATCTAAATTTACTGAAAACTAAAAAGAAAGCTTTGTCAAAATAATTATGATGTTGTAGAACCTCTATCATCGGTAAGCCGATACACGAATCAATTATAATTAAACACATAGAACAATTAAGATATCATCAAACTTGTCTATTAGATTATAACCTCATCTATCTCCATGCTCAGCAGTGTTAGGCATCAAGTACATGTATCTTTCATAAAAACTTCATTCAAAATGAAAGTTTATTCACTCTTTTAAGCTTTATTAAGTCAACACTGGTAGTTTGCCATTGTGGGTTTCTCAAAAAAAAAAAAAAAAAAGGAGGAAAGTTGGGTAAAAGTTAAGTTAAACAAATAAAATATTATCAAATAAAATATCTAAGGAGTTTTATAATCCATACCTGATGAGCTCGACAAATCAAGTCCAAATCATGACGGTTCAGAAATTTACTGACGACATCAGCTCCAAAAGTGAAGGAGACACCACGATCATTTTCTCCCCAGCCTTGCACATCCTTATCTGGATCGGACCACAGCAAATCGCAGAGCAAACCTTAAAAGAAAAGTACAACAATAAAACAAACTCCTCAAATGTATAAAATAACCTATATTCCACTTTTCTGCCTTACTTATTTAGCAGTAACAATTATCTGCTCTCCAGTACCCAAGTCCACTGAAATTCCTCACTTTGCTGAAGTAACTATACAACTGTAGTAACGAAGTGCTTTCCTGTCTTTTCCACATGAAGGAAGGAACCATCTTTGTGCAGCTTACTTTGAGTATTACAAGGTCTATGAAAAGGGTTGCTCTGTTCATGCGTCTGGTTTCTTCATATGAATAATCAAAATGATCAAGGATTATTTAGTTGATCATCTGATCTTCTACTGTCTTCCTTAGTCAGTTTGACTTTCAGGTTTATACAAGCAAGTGAAAAGATCATGGCTTGCATTAGACACACCTTAGTCTTTAAACAGACATCTCTGCTCTTCAGCTCTTTATAGAAAGCCCCTTTAAGGCAGATTTCCCCCATGTGATGTTTTTGATTTCTTCATTGCTACTACCAAGGATGTTGACTGTGGATCCAAGTAAAATGCAACTGTCAACAATGTCAATTTTTTCTCCATCTATCATGACGTTGCCTATTGGCCTAATGGTTAGGATTTTTTTGACTGCGTCATAATTCATATTAAAAGATGTATTAAAAAGAAGTCTTTTTCACTTTCTGCAAGCAAGTTTGCGTCAGCTTCATAACCCAAGCTGCTGAGTCTTCTTTTTAAGTCTTCCTCTTCTGATATCACATACTTCTTCATACAGTTAAGCTTCCCAATTTTCTGAACATACAGACTGAAGAGGATGGAGAAAGCTTGAAATATACCTCTTCTGATTTTTAAACCATGTAGAACCTTGTTCTGTTAGGAGAACTGCTTCCAGGTCTTTCTAGATATAGGACATGATTACCAGTTTCAGGTGTCATAAACATGGTTAAAAAAAATGCACCCCTTAAAATGAGATTATCATTTACTCATCAGCTTGATGATCAAGAAAGGGAAAAGTAAAATTAAGGAGGGATTAAGAGGGAATGAAGGTGAAATATCATTACTGACTTTCTAAGAACTAATGTACTGAGAGAAGTAAATTGAGCATTAGGGTCAAAGAATTTTAGAATTTTCTTTTGTTAACTCATAAACGTTCTAATATAATATGTAGCTTAGTAGAGATTTTTACTAGAGTCATAGTATAATTTGTCTGTCTTTAAAATTGATGGCAATTTCTACTACTGACATTTCTTTACAACTTCTGCTATGATGTTGTTGTTATGTGCCGTCGAGTCGTTTGTGACTCATAGCAACTCTATGTACAACAGCCCTAAACCCTGCTCTATCCTGTGCCAACTGCACTGCCTCTGACACACCCATCCCGATTACCCCAGTCACTGAATCAATCCACCTCATAGAGGGTCTTCCCCTCCTGTGCCATCCCTCCACCCAGCATGATGTCCCTCTCCAAAGACATTTATTTAAATCAGAATTTTAATAGTTTCCATTAGAATTACAAGTTCATTACTTTAAATATTTCTTAGTACTCCACTGTGTGATTGTACGATAGTTTCCCTATCTATGAGTCTCCATTTGGTTTAATCATATTACAATGACAATAAAAATCTTGTTAGAATTGTATGATTTTCCTCTTTTAAAATCAACATAAGTAAATTATGGTGGTCTATAAATTATGAGATAAGAAAGAGCCTTAGTAGCAAAGTGTATGTACGAAGCCACTTGCTAGTAAAAAAAGTCAACAGTTTGAATTTACAAGGCACTCTAAGCAAGAAAGACTGATAACGTCCTTCCTTAAGAATGTATAGCTGACATCGTGGTGGGGGTAAGACTGAGCAAAACTGGACAAATTATTTTACTGCATTGACGTCTATGAGGGAGAGAATAGTTTAAAAAGTATTATATTTTAGGGCATTATGTTTATCATAAAAGTACGGAATGAGGGTTGCAGAGTGGATTATATTTGGGGTGGGGCTTGGGTTGGGGGTGTGCAATGGGGGATTGTGTACCAATGAAGGAGTTTTGCTTTTCAAGGAGAGGAGCGAAGGGGGGTGGGGGTGGAGAAAAGTGCAACAATGAATGAATGGAATTCCAAATCTCTGTAGATGTTCATTGAAATTAAAGAAAAAAAAAATTTTTTTTTAAAAAAAGAATGCACATTCGCAATGAAGTGGCCAACCGGCGGAAGAAAATCTATGAAGAGCAGAATCGAGGCATCTACATGTTCCGGATAAACAATGAACATGTGATTGATGCTACGTTGACTGGAGGCCCTGCCAGGTATATTAACCATTCCTGTGCCCCTAACTGTGTGGCAGAAGTTGTGACTTTTGATAAGGAGGACAAAATCATCATCATCTCCAGCCGGCGAATCCCCAAAGGAGAAGAGCTGACCTATGACTATCAGTTTGACTTTGAGGACGATCAGCACAAGATCCCCTGCCATTGTGGAGCCTGGAATTGTCGGAAATGGATGAACTAAGAAGCTTTGAGGCTACCAGGCAGGGGAGTCTCCCCACCCCCAACCTCTTCCCAGAAAGGGATGAGGGGGAAGAGCGGTAGCAGCCAGAGCCAGGACCCAGGGCTGGGGCTGCCGGCTGACCGGAGCCCCTGGAGCAGGAGGCTGGGGCTGAGGGCCCTAGACCAAGCCCACCCTGGGCACCAGGGACAACC
>NW_006399759.1:3491845-3529535 GCF_000299155.1 Elephantulus edwardii
TATAATTATAGAAAAAAAAAAGAATTGAGAATCCAGAAATCAGCCCCCAAAAAAAGAAATAAAAAGCAAATATATTATCAAGCTAATAAAGATTACTTTAAAAAAACTTGAAAGACACAAGTTAACGTAGATTTTAAAGACAGAAATTTAAAGACATCTTTTTTTTTTTTTTGCTAATTAATGTCCTTTAATCTGGGAGCCTTCTGGGCAGCCCTAGGCACTGTGGTCTGTACTCTTTGCCCATCCTGTGTCCACTGTAGGTCCCCATCATTGGCCCGAGGCCTCTGTCCTCCTATGTCTCTGCCGCAGACCCCTGGTCCCCCTTGGCCTTGGTCTTGAACTTCTCCCAGGGGTGGGGGGGTCTCCTCGGCTGGCATGCCTTTAAGCCACTGCTTGTAGTACGCTCGGAAGCCATCAATCTTCTCCAGGTAGGGGTTCTTCTCTTTGTACCGGTCGAAGGTGGGTGGGTACTGGGCAGCGAACTCCAGCTGGCGGATGACCACCTCGTTGACGGGGACGCTGTGGCACCGCATGTCCTTCAGGATGTGGATGAGGTAGGTGTAGTTGAGCCGCTTGACGGCTGCGTGGATGAGGGCGCCGCATGTCAGACAGCAGCTGCAGGCCGTCTGCCGCCTGCCGGCATCCGATGGCCAAATTACAGAAGGTCTGCAGGTTGGGGATGAGGCCTCTCTTGGCCAAGACCGGCAAAAGAGCCTTCGCCCCTTCCAGGTCTCCCAGCTTGCTCTTCTTCCTCATCAGCGTGTTGAAGAAGGTCACGTCCGCCTCCATGTGGTGTGCATCCAGGGTGGCCAGCAGCAAGGACTCCTCCGGGCTGCCGGACTCCACCACCTTGGCCAGCAGGGTCAGGGTCTTGATGTCAGGCTGTACCTCGTGCTCCGCCATCGGACCCATAAAGACATCTTTTGTGAAGTGCAACTCTGACAGAACTGTGTTTATTTTGCTTAAGATTTTTTTAAAAAATTATTAATTTCAATGAAAATTGACAGAGACTTTGGATTTCCATTCATTCATTGTTACACTCCCCGCCCGGTACAGTACCCTCTTGGAAAAGTAAAAGAAAAAATTCTTTCATTATTTTACAAACCCTCCCCCAGGTTCACTCCACTATGCAACCTTTGCTCTGGCCTCCTATCATGAAAGAAATACGTAATTACATATCACTTTTAAATAGTTTTCACCCATATCTGTTTCAATGCAGTAAACATTATTGAGCCCATCTTTCTCAGTCTCTCCCCAACCCCAAAGTCAGTCCTATTTTACAACAGTGGCACCATGCAGTATTTGTCCTTTTGTGACTGAGATGCTTCATAATGTCCTCCAGGGTCACCCATTCTGAATAAGATTGCATGAGTTCCTTGTTTTTCAATGCAGCATAGTATTCCATTGTGTGAATATACCACAGCTTCTCTATCCATTCGTTTGTTGATGGGCACCTGGGTTGTTTACAACTCCTTGCTATTGTGAACAAAGCGGCAATAAACATGGGTGTGCATATATCTGCTTGGATGTCAGTTATAGTCTCTTTGGGGTATATTCCCAGTAGTGTAATTGCTGGGTCAAGTGGTATCTCTATTTGCAACTTTTTGAGAAAGCTCCATACCACCTTCCACAGTGGTTGCACTATTTTACACTCCCACCAACTGTGAATAAGGGTTCCAGTTTCTCCACAACCTCGCCAGCATTTGTTGCTTGCTGTTTGGTTAAATTTTGCTATTTTGACTGGGGTGAGATGATATCTCATAGTTGTTTTGATTTGCATCTCTCTTAGAGCTAGGGATTTTGTACATTTCTTCATGTTAGCCATCTGAATGTCTTCTTTGGTGAAGTGTCTGTTCATATCCTATGCCCATTTTTCTACTGGATTATTTACCTTTATCTTGTTGTGGCACTCAAGAATTTTTTAAATTCTAGATATAAGTCCCTTATAGGACCAAATACAGTCTGTGGCTTCCCCTTTTACCCTGTTGGAGAAGTTTTTGGATGTGCATAGGGATTTGATTCTTAGACGATCCCATTCATCTATTTTATCTTCTCCTGGTTGTAGGTTTTTCAGCATACTTGGAAGACTATGTGGTGGATTAGGACTTCTAGAGTTCTTCCAATCTTTTCTTTAATGAAGCCTATAGTCCTTGGTCCATTTCCACCTTGAGTTGGTTTTTGTATATGGAGTGAGGTGTGGATCTTGCTCAAGTCTTTTGCAGATACTTTTCCAATTTTGCCAACACCATGTTAAAAAGGCTGTCATTTCCCTTCTTACCTGATTCCCTCTCCTTGTCAAAAATCAGTTGACCATAGATGGGATATGAAATATAAAATTTTAAAAGTTCAGCACTGTAAAGCATGATTAGTGCCAAGTGAAGTGTTTTCCATTACTAATGTCCAGTTTGTTGACTATAAGCAAAGTGCTCTATTTTACATAAACTAATCGTTTTTCTGGCTCAAAGTGTCCACCTTGCCAGCAATTCATGAAGAACTTACTCAATTTCTCTATAGACTTACCTGTATCAGGGACATCGGTAGGTCTCATGATTCTCCGAATTTGTTCCATTGACTGCAGGTCTGGTGACAGTCCTAAGAAGAAAACAGACCTTAGGTTGGTACTTTAAAATGTTTAGCATCAGACCAATAAAACAGTATTTTATCAAAGATGGTGGTTTCAAATGAAAGATACATAAAGCTTCCCTTTTAAAGTTATCTTAAAGGTCAACTAAAGGAATCCTGGTGTACAGTATTTAGTTAAACTGCTATCCAAAAGGTGAGTGGTTTGAATCTGCCTGCCATTCTGTGGGAGTGAGATGAGCAGTTTCCTTTAAAGGACCACTGAACTGGAATAGATTCAAGGGCAGCAGGTAATTTTGATGTTTTCAGCATTGTTCAATTTTGCCCATTTCATTTTTTATTAGATACCACTGAGTCAACGACTCACAGTGACCCTAAGAACCAGAGATCTGAAGCTTGCCCTACTCTGGGCCACCTTATCTGTTATGCTCATGCCCACTGTTAGTTGAAGTCACTTTGTTAATCTCGTTGAGGGTTTTCCTTTTTTTCCTGACCCTCTACTTTCCCCAGCTCAGGACAATGGGCAATGTTTCTGAAAACTTGCTGGAAGGTCAGTTATGAGTTGGTTCCAACTTGATAGCACCCAACACCACATGTGTATCAAGTGACATGCTCAACAACATACCAATATTTCATATGAAATTTCATATATTCAAATTTATTTCACAGGTCTTGTACCTATGTACCACCATACCAAAAAATTGTATCTAGGACTGTCGCAGATAAATACATAAAGCTCCCAAATTCAAAATGTGTGAATATTAAGTATAATTATATTAGGAATTTGATGTTACCAAAGATATTTATTATAATGAGGAAGATAATGATCCTCATTTTCCCTCTTTCTTTTTGTGTACCGTCAAATCAAATCCAACTGGCACAAGAGGAGATTGACCCCCCCACTCCAGTGGAGCATCTGGTGGATTCAAACAATCCTCATTTTTATAGATAGCAGTGTTATCTTTTTCATTAGACTTGAGGCAAAAAAGGATATTTTCCAAATAAAAGTCTAGCTATTTTTAAAAGGTGGTGTTGTTATGAACGAACCATCAAGGTGACTCTGACAGAGTGAACGTACATGCAACAGATTTAAAACCTGCCCATCCTGTGTGAGCCTGACAATCTCAGCTGCGCTAATAAGCTATTTAATGTTTAGTATTTATGAATAATTTAACATTTCTAGAAAGTTTTAACTATGCTTAAAAATTTTAATAACTAGAGTTTGCTCATAAGAATCAGTAGTTTGTTTTCTCACAGGAAACAAACTCATAGCTGGGTTCTAGACAGTGAAATTACAGTAGGAAAAATGCATAATAGTTTACCTCCATGACAACAGAAAATCTTCTCATCCACAATGGCAGCTATAGGCAGACAGTTAAAACAATCAGTGAAGGTCTTCCACAATTTAATATTAAACCTTCGTTTACCTATAAAAAGAATAAGCAGATAAATAAACAATAAATTACTTAAATATAAACTTTAATATATTAACCTACCCATGTATTACTTAGGACATAAATACATCTGAAAAATTGCAACCTTTGGAAAGACATAAGAGTCATTTTAGTTTTCTTGTTCCTGTTTCTCTAGTACTCTTTTTGCCCTCTATGAGTTACTTTACACCTCCTAAAAGGTTACAAGTATATATTCAGTCAAGCATAACGATTTCCAACAAATGTGCTATGTGTTTTATGAAAAGCACCAATTAATTGTCTTTTAACATTACTATAACATGGCAATTTTAAGATTACTAGATTACTTTTCTCACATGTATTATCTTTTTTAGGCAAGGAAAATACATCTTTCTCTAGCTGTTTGCCAATCACACTGTTTCTATTTCCCACTTTCCCCCACAGTACTTATTTGAAAGTACTATGCTATTTTTAAAAAACATTATCAGGTTTTATAATAACAACAACAACAAAACCAACAGTAACATTTATAGACAAAATACTTCCTGAAGGAAGGGAGTAACTAGAAAACAAGGTGGATATTATTTGAGTAAAAGCAAGAAAATACCTAGCCAAATAAGGAGATAGAAGTGAAAGGGATATCTCCAGAGACTCTTCATTTGACTCCACTCTACCGACTGACACTATAAACTTAATGCCAAGAAAGGAGAATTTCCAAGTGTTTAAATAAATGGTAAACACTTTTGAATGAATTATAACTTGGCACTAGAGCAAATATAAAGAGACACACAAAGGCTACAATTTTCCTGTGCTCTAGCATAAACTGGTACTATTAATAATGACAGCCTCAAGTATACGTTCACCTTTTTAGAGTTACTTGATCTTCCCGAATTTGGCACCATACTGCAGTATCTAACGCAAGGGAAGGAAGTAGGAGTGGTTCTGGAAACTCTTTATGAAGTTTGAGAAACATAATATCGAAAGGCTTCAGGTCTTTTGTTCATAGGATCACTATGAGTCATACTCCACTGGATGGCATTCAACAACAACAATGCAAGGGAGGATGAAAGGGACAAGTAGTAATTTTCCATGTCTCTGTACCACAGACTGCCTCTTTCAAGGAGTATGAATAACTCAAAGCAGCTTTATAAGCTGCTCTTACAAACATGATGATGTCAATTCTATCCTCAAGGAGACGGACTATTCATATCTAAATTTCATCATTTAAGAATAAATAAATCTGTTTCTGACATAGCTCTAGGCATGATTACAATTTAATATACTATAAGCCACTCTCAATTATTGATTCAAACACTGCACATTAGAAATAATGCAATGCAATACAAAATTAAAAACAGCATTCTCAATGTTTGCGGCAGTACTAGCTTTATCAACATCCTTATTAAATAGTTTTCCAATAATTAATTAATTATATGGATCAGGGAGGTATTCCAGAATTTGAATAGGACTATACTGGTGGCCTAGTTTTAAGAAGCCCTGTTGCAATCCCAAAGGTACGTGGTTGAAATCCCATTAGTCACTCCATAGGAGAAGGGTAAGCAATCTCCTCCCATGCCATTAACTGCCTATGAAAACCTGTCGGAGGGTCAGCTATGGGTTGGTTCTGACTCAACGGTAAACAACATACAATATATAGGTAGCTCTAGTGGCTTAGTGGTAAGGAATTATGCTGTCAATTCAAAAGTATGTGGCTAGATTCTACTAGCTACTCTGCAGGAGAAATAAGGGCATTCAACTCCTTTGTGATTTACTGGGTTTGAAAATCCATGGAAATGTCAGCTAGGGTCAGTTCTGACTTGATGGTTTCATCATCATCATCCAATATATAAAGATGGAGGGAAGAAAAGGCTTATTCTAATGGGAGATTTCTGTCTTGAAGAGGGTAAAATGAAGTTGCTCCGTCTCACATACTTTCGGCAGGTGGCCAAGAGGGACCAATCCTTGAAGAAGGACACCAAGCTCGGAAGGGTGGAAGGGACAGTGCAGGAGAGGAAGCCCCCAGACGAGATGGACTGATACAGTAACTGAGGCAATAGTGGCAGATGTGTTGGAATTAGTCAGACTGGCTCAGGCCAGGGTAGGTTTCAGAGCTGTTGTACATCGGGTTGCTATGAGTTGACGGCACATAACAACAACAAAAGGAGATTTTAAGTTGTCATTCAAAGTTGTAATGAATAAACGTCAACTTTCAATGTTTCACAAAAATTGTTCTGTGTTACAAGGTGGATAAGGTTTCCTGTCTACCAAGAAAATGTTGAGTGTTAAAACCTAAACGCATACCAGAAAGCCACAGGTCTTTATGTCTGCTTCACCAGAATATTTTTGCTTTGCAAACTAATTAAAAGAGGACCCTGTGAGCTGAATAAGCTGTTAAAACAAAAACAAAAAAGTGAAATTAGTCTGAAATAATCAGAAAGATCTCAAGGAATTAATGAGTAACATGTTTTTCCAGTTTCAGGTTCCCTGTTCATTTTGGAAAACATCAACTCTGAACTGAAGATATTCTTTAGAAGTGGGGAAAAAAATACTACAGCTTTTCCAAGTTTTCACTTTTACTTACATTCATCATAGAATCCATAAATGCGATTGATGCTAGCACACTCATGGTTTCCTCTTAAGAGAAAGAAGTTTTCTGGATATTTTATTTTATAAGCCAACAGCAAGCAAATAGTTTCCAGAGACTGCTTTCCTCGGTCCACATAATCTCCTAAGAAGAGATAGTTGGCTTCTGGCGGGAAACCTCCATATTCAAATAATCTCAGCAAATCTGTATACTGTCCATGAATATCTCCTGAAAGTAGAAAAATATACATTTTAGAAAATCTGGTTACTGTGATAGGTAGCTTTAATGAAACGCTTTCCTGTGTTCACATGCCCTTGAATAAGTCCTTTGTTGAGTATGAGCTGGACCTAGTGACTTGCTCCTAGAATACAACAAAACTGATGGGATTGTCACTCTTGAGATAAGGTAAAGAGGCTGTGACTTCCATATGGCCTTCAGGCCTACTCTGATGATGCCAGCTGCTCTACAGTGAAGTGCAGGTAGTAAAGAGCTGAACCCTTCCCCAGATGACCCTGGAGATGGATTGTTGCCAGCTGACACACTGTGACTGGCGCCTTTGGAAGGATGCAGAAGACCCAGCTCAAGCTGTATCCAGATTCTGGACCCAGAAAGTTTTGTTGTTACCCAGCAACAGATAACAAACACTATATTATTACATTTATATATGTGTAATCATTTAACCTGGGTCATCTTTTAGTTATACTGAATAGAAAAATAATTCCAAAAGTTGAGAAAATGTAACATACATTTCTAATGCACACTAGTCATTTCTATATTAAGTATTTTTGCAAAACTTTAAATCATTACAGTTGAGACTGATTATGAATAGCTAGCTTCATTTAAATTTATAGAAGGAAATAATTATTTCCATAAAACCTCAAACCTCTGAAAGGTGACACTGAGCTAATTTATTCATTCATTCATTCATTCATTCATTCAACCAATTTGCTCAGTTAATATCTCTTTATTTGCTATTTGTTGGACACTGTACCAAGAACACCAAGCACATGCTTTTCTAAACCACATGAAGGGAGAAGGGAAAAAAAAAGATTAAAAAGCACACCAAGTACCTGGTGTAAATGTGGACCATTACGAAACATATTTTTTTTAAAAAATAACAAAAACCAAAATAACCAACCACAAACAAAAAACCACATATTATTAAAACATCTTTGCAAATACTCCCTGATTGAACAAAATGGCTAATAAAGTACATAAGTTATGTCATTAACATTAGTAGCCAGGATGTAACCCCCCCCCCCGCATTATTTAAGTAAAACCCAGTATGCTACAGTATTTATCTCACATTTTCTGCTAGTTTCACATGAAGGAAAAAAAAACAACAACTACTTTCTATATAATAATCCTGTGACTACGAAGAGTGAACTTTGGATCTTAAATTTATGCTTATGGAGTGTAAAGTAATATAAGTATCAAAATAATAGAAGACAGACTTTCTAAATTACTTATTTCTATACATCTACAGATGTGTACTAAAAAGCCTGTTTTACCACATCCTTGACATAATGGTTAACAATCTTTGACATTTTTTGCAATTCAATTTTGAATGGAGGCCTATTTTAAATATAATTTCCTTGATTACCAGTAAGGCTGAGAACTTTATGCTTCTTGGCCATTTCACTTTGTTTCAGTATAGTACTTTTTACATGGGGAAGAGGGGTAAAGAATGAGTAGGGACAAAACCACAGGGGTGCACAGTCTGGTGGGTGGGAGGGTAGAGGGAAGTAAATGTGAAAAAGATAGGAGAGAAAAGACAAGGTAATGATGGACAAGGTCTAATGGTGAATAATTTTATAGAACATAATGCATGAGTATGATTGAAACACAATGTGAATGAAGAACAGTGTGAAAAACAATGTATACAAACTTTGTAAACCCCCCCCAAAAGAATTCTTTATATATTTTAAACAGCAATTTGTTGATACAGAAATTATTTATTATTTTAATGAAATCTTCAGTCTTATGTAATTTTATCTAAATAACCCATCCTCTTTTAAAAACTTTCCCTCCTGATCATCTCTATGCATACAAGAGAAGAACAATCCAAAGCAATTTAAAAGAAACTCTTTTCAACCATACTTATTTACATACCACAAATTTTCAGTGGTGCTTCCAATTCCAAAAGAATAGGTTGGCTGAGAAAGATCTCCCGAGACTTGATACATAAGCCCCGAACCTCTGCTTCAGTCATCTGCACAATCTTTCCTGGACGACATCCTCGTACTGTTAAAATATCAGTAAAATGGTCAATTTTCTTTAATTTGTCCATAAGATCATAATCCTTTAAAAAAGAATACCATTTTGAAGATTTGGTAAACAATGCAAGCAGTAAGCTACGAGATGTCTTGTTTTATGTTATGATTTATGATTTGTGGCTTCTCCCTTTCTCTACTGCTGCTGGTTCCAGATACTTCATTAGCCTGCTACCACCAAAATTCAGCCCGTATTCCTGATCTTTAGTGGCCACTTGGGGCCCAGGAGCTCCACAAACCCAAAATGTTTCAGGCCCAGAATCCTCAAGGGTTTGGCACAGTAAATAATATATCTAGCAGAAGACCAGAACAGCATTACAAAGAAGTGGCTATGAAGAGAGACTAATGTACAGCTGCTTTAAATAAGTAATTCCTTCAAACAGTGTTAGCTGTACAAAGAATTTTAACAACTATCATGTTCGTTTTCTGATCAAAATAAATAGTAAAAAGGTATTATAAATGCTTCTATTTTATATTTAATGCATTGTTATGTTTACAACAAAGTACAGTGTTCAAAACATTAAAGGCCATGTTGCTGTTATGTGCCATCAAGTCAGAAGTGACTTGTAGGCTCTCACAGCTTGTGAACTGCATGGACAGAGACTGCTCATCTTTTCTCCATGGAGTAGCTGGGTGCCTTTGGGCTAGCAGTGCAACTTCTTACCCACTAGGTAACCAGAGATGGAATAAATTCTTTTTAACATGAATGAGCTTTAAAAAAAATCTATACTCTATAGCTCCCTACAGGGTGGTATGGAATAATATATGGGAGAAACTTATCTTTCTTGCCCTATAATACTGTTGCTCTATATATATCTTTACCCTCACCACTGATACTTTCCCTTTAAAATTTTACATAGTCAGTCACCATTCTACCTTATCTGAAAGGGCATCAAAAAGATAAAAGAACAAAACCAGAGATTATTATTTTTATAAATGCCTAACACTTCTCACTTCTAAAACTTGCTTTGTCAGATCAGACAGGCTATTTTAAAAAAAAAAGTGAGCCCTGACCCCATACATAGCATTAGTGTAAATTCCAAAAATACTCATAACAATCTCTCAACATCTTTATGCCTGGAACATACTACCTGCCTGTAAAAGCAGATAAAAACACAAGCTCATAAACTTGTTTAAAAAAAAAGCATTAACTAAATTTCTTAGAAACTGGTATTTGATTTTCCCTATTCATTGCAGTTACAACCAACTTATAACTGAACCTATACTGCAGGAGCCAGAAATCATAAAAAGATGAAGGGGTACAGAGAGTCACCAAATATAATTAACCTGTTGTTGTTATGTGCCGTCAAGTTGCTTGCAACTCACAGCGACCCTATGTACAACAGCCCTAAACCCTGCTCTATTCTGTGCCAATCGCACTGCCTCTGACACACCCATCCCAATTACCCCAGTCACTGAATCAATCCACCTCATAGAGGGTCTTCCCCTCCTGCGCTGTCCCTACACTCTACCCAGCATGATGTCCCTCTCCAAGGACCTGTCCCTCCTTACAACATATCAAAAGTATGTCAGATGAAGCCTCAGAATCCTTGCCTCCAAGGAGTAGCCTGGTTTAACCCTCTCCAGGATGAATCTGTTTTCTTGGCAGTCCATGGTACATTCAATACTATTCTCCAGCACCACAGCTCAAAGGCATCAATTTCATGAAACAGCATATGATCAAGCAACGGTGAATGAATGGAAGGAATGAAGGAATGAAGGTGATGGAGAAGCTACTCTGAAGCAATCGGCAAAAAACAAAGCCCCAGGAATTGACGGCACACCAAGTGACATATGTCAACAAATAGACGCAGCTCTGGATGTGCTCAGCAAGTTGTGCTACGAAATGTGGAGGACAGCTACCTGCCAACAGACTGGAACAAATCCGTATTTATTTCCATTCCCAAAAAAAGGCTAGCCAACAGAGTGTGGAAATTATCATATCACATACAAGCAAAATTCTGATGAAAATTACTCAAAACCAATCAGAATACACTGACAGAATTCCCAGAACGAGAGACAATGCCAGCTGGATCTTGGCCAAAAGCAGAGTATCAGAGGAGTATCTATCTATGTTTGACTATGCAAAAGCATTTGACTGCATGGATCACAACAAATTGTAGCTAATATTGAGAAGAATGGGAGTCTCAGAACACTTGATTGTGTGCAGGCGAAACCTATACGTAGATCAGGAAGCAGTTGTATGAACAGAGCAAGGTAACACTACATGCTTCAAAAATCAAGAAAGGAGTGTGTGAGGGGTGTGTCTTTTCTCCACACCTTTTCAATCTATATGTGGAACAGATAATTCAAGAGGCTGGACTTTATGAAGAATAGTGGCATCAGGATCAGAGGAAGACTACCTACCTTATGCAGATGACACAACTTTGCTTGCTGCAACAGAGGAGGACCTGAGACATTTGCTGCAGGAGGTCAAGGACTGCAGTCTTCAATATGGATGGAAGCTCACATCAAGAAAACAAAGACTCTCACCACTGGGCCAATAGGCATTATCATGATAAATGGAGAAAAGATTTAGGTTGTTAATTTTATCTTGCTCAGTTCCACAATCAACACTCTTGCCACCAGCAGTCAGGAAATCAAAAGATGAATGAGCTGCGCTGGGACAATCTGCTGTCAAGGATCTTCCGAGAACTGCCAAGGCACAATGATGTCTAGAGACTAAGGGGCACCTGATCCAAGCCATGGCCTTCACAATTACTTGCTATGCATCTGGGAGCTGGATAACAACTAAGGATGACATAATAACTTTTGGTTGTAGTGTTGGAGAAGAGTACTGAACATACTGCGAACTACCAAGAGAACAAACAGGACTGTCCTCTCTAGGGTGAAACCTGGTTGCTGCTTGGAGGCAAAAATTGTAAAGCTTCATCTCACACACTTTGGGGATGTTGCCAGGAGTGATCAGTCCTTGGACAAGGGCATCATAGAAGGGGAAGATCCAGGGTGAAACTGGTTCAAGACAGGGTTCAAGAGGTACTGTTTATAGGGTTAGCATGAGTATTAATAAACTTGATGGCACAAAAAAATCCAACAAACTGGGTTTGCCAGGCTGTGCATGACTTGAGTGATGGACTTGAAATCCAGAGAGGCATGACCTTGGGGATAGCAGTGCAAGTCCCTACAGACTGCCAATAAAATCAATCAGCAATTTTTATGATTTTACTTATAATCAAGGAACCCAAGTGGTACAGTGGTTAAGAGCTTGGTTGCTAATGAAAAGGTGTGTAGTTTGAGATAAACAAAATAATTCCTTTCGAATCAGCCCCCAAAGTACCTCAACAGCTGCTGCATGGGATAAAAACGCAGCAACCACCTTCTATAATAGATTTCTAGATAGCTCTGGACACCTTAGGGAGCAGTTCCACTGTCCTACAGGGAGCTCTGGTGGCCTGGTTGTAAGAAGTTGCATTGCCAACCCAAAGCCATGTGGTGTAAACCCACTTGCTGCTCCTCAGGAAAGATGAGCTCCTCCTCCCTAGGATTTATAGCCTTTGAAAACCCACTGGATGGTCAGCTATAAGCTTGTTCTCACTTGACAGTACATAACAATGTAGGGGATGATATGACTTGAAATTGACTTGATGGTAGCTGGATGGTTTGGTTTAGACCAAGGTTTCAAACTTACTGGTTCATTTAGGTAGGAATTCCTACAGACAATCCACATTTCTACATAGATCTAGGGAGTTCTCACAACCCAGTCTGTAGAGAGTTATGCTGCTAACCCAAAGGCCATGTCTGTCCGGCAGCTGGAATCCATCATCAACCCTGACAGATAAAGAAGGGTTAATACTTCCTGTGCAAAAACAAACAAACAAAAAAAACTTCCTGTGCAATTTGCAGCATCAGAAAACCCCATGAAGGGTCAGCTATGAGTTGCCTCTGACTCAATGTCAATGAGTTTGGTTTCATCAGGGACTCTCCCTCCCTCTCGATCTAACCGAGCATCTTTCACTAAGTGTCAGGAATGCTTACGGAGCTTCATTTCCCTGTTGAGAAATACCTTGGAGCAGGTCTGGTTCCAGGCTACATTAAATACAGAATAAAGTGAGGCACGCAAATGACTTTTTGGGGTTTATTTTGTGAATATGAGTTACATTTTGACTATACTGTATGCATCATGAAAGAGTCAGAAATATTCAAGAACTCATTCACAGAAGCAAAAAGTTCTCCCAAAGGTTAAGTCTCTGTCAAATCTTAGGACTAAATTATCCAAATGCTTGGGAAAACAGGGTGATGTTACAGTCTTTCTACTTGTCTCTAAGAATATGCCAAATTTCTCTCAGTCACATTAAAAAAAGGGAACAAATTGCTATACATGATAACTTGATTATTACCAAAACTTTTCCAGGGATTCTGGGATTTGGGGTATTTAAGGCTAGGTATCATGTGTCTTAATGGATTAGGAAAATATTACATATCTGCATTCTTTACCAGGCAAAAAATTTTATACTGATTATCTCTTTAATCCTTTTGATAATCTCAGGAATTAGAAAGGGAAATTATAATCCCTACTGTACAATAGTAAAATAACCTGCATAAGATCATAAAGCATCCAGGTTTTAGAAGACAGCAGGTAGTAAAAAGGAGCAGAGTTTTTAGAACTCAAAAGGAGCCCTAGTTGCATGGTATGTATGTACCAGGCTGATAGTCCAAATCCACTAGCTGTTTTGCTACAGAAAAACGGATAGTCTCTTCATGTAAAGATTCACAGTGTTTGAACTGACTCGGCAGCAACCAGGTATTTAGAACTAGAGTCTTCTAAACTTGAGGGTCAAATTCTATTGCTGTTACGTGCTATTGAGTCACCTGTGACTTATAGTGACCCTATGTACAACAGCCCTAAACCCTGCTTTATTCTGTGCCAATCTCACCATCTCCAACACACCTACCCCACTACCCCAGTCACTGAATCAATCCACCTCATAAGAGGGTCTTCCTCTCTTGCACTGTCCCTCCACCCTCCCAAGTATGACGTCCTTCTCCAAGGACTGGCCCCTCCTTGTAACATGTCCAAAGTATGTCAGATGAAGCTTCAGGATCTTTGCCTCCAAGGAGTAGACTGCTTTAACCCTCTCCAGGATGAACCTGTTGGTTTTCTTAGTAGTCCATGGTATATTCAATACTCTTCTCCAGCACCACAGTTCAAAGGCATCAATTCTCTTCTTCCCCCACCCCCAAGTCACTGTCCAATTCTCTGACAGATAGCAAATGATTGCAAAGACCATGGCCTGTGTGTCAGATGCACCTTAGTCTCCAGAGCACCCCCATCACTCTTCGGTACTTTGGAAAGGTCCCTAACAGCAGACTTTCCCATCACAATACATCTTTCAATTTCCTGCCTACTGGTGCCAAGAGTGTGGACTGTGGAGCCAAGCAAACTAAAGCTGTGAACAATCTCAATCACTTCACCATCCATCCTGATGCTGCCAATTGGCCCAGTGCTGACAATCTTTGTCTTCCTGATATTGAGCCTCAATCCATATTGAAAGCTGCAGTCCTTGACTGTCTGCAGCAAGTGCTTCAGGTCCTCCTCAGTTTCAGCAAGCAGGGTTGTGTCATCTGCATAATGCAGACTATTGATGAACCTTCCACCAATCCTAATGCCACACTTCTCATACAGTCCAGCCTCCAAGATAATCTGTTTTGCATACAGGTTGAAAAGGTATGCAGATAGGACACATCTCTGGCGTACACCATTCCCAATTTTGAACCATGCAGTGTTTCCTTGCTCTGTTCTGACGACTGCCTCCTGGTCCAAGTATAGGTTTCCCATTAGCACGATCAAGTAATCTGGGATTCCCATTCTTCTCAGACTCAGCCACAGTTCGTTATGATTCATAATGTCAAATGCCTTTGTATAATCAATGAACACAGATATCCCTGCTTTCAGCCAAGATCCATCTATAATTAGCTACAATATCCCTAGTACCAAGACCCTTTCTAAAGCCAGCCTGTATTTCTGATAGTTCTCTGCTGATGTGCTGTTCCAGTCATTTCTGGATAGTCTTCAGCAGAATCTTGCTTGCATGTGATATCAACGATATTGTCTGGTAATTTCCAGTTTGGTCACCTTTCTTTGGAAAGGGAACAAATATAAATCTCTTCCAGTCAGCTGGCCAAGTGTTTGTCCTCCAGATTTCTTGACACACTTGGTGAGCACAACCAGGGCATCATCATCTGTTAGTTGAAATACATCAATTGGCATACCACCAATTCCTGGGGCCTTATTTTTTGCCAATTCCTTCAAAGCAGTCTGAACTTCTTCCTTCATCACCATAGGCTATGGCTCATATGTTGTTTCATGAAATTCTTCTGTGTCTGCCAATTCCTTTTGGTTCAGTGACTCTCTATATTCTATCTCCTTTTAATACTTCTGGATCACTTACTATTCTGCCCAGAACATCCTTAAATATAGCACTTGAGGTGTGAATTTGTTCAACTCCTTGAGTTTAAGAAATGCTGAGCAAGTGAGCTCAGGTGGCCTAGTGGCAAGAAGCTACACTGCAATCCCAGAGGTAGGCAGTTTGAATCCACCAGATGCTTTGCTGAAGAAGGAGGGGCAATCTCCTCCTGTACCAGTCAGATTGGATTTGACGGGGTACATGTACACACACACACACACACACACACACACACACACACACACACACAGACACACACACACGAAATGCTGAGCGAGTTTGGCTCTCCCGTTGCACAGTTCACTGTAATATTTTACTGTCTTCTCGTGCTGCTTTTTGAAATCTTCTGTTCAGCTCTTTAACATATTAATTTTTTCCTCCCAAAGATAAATACTACCACATAGAATAATTTCCATAGTATTTTATGTATATATTTAGCTCTGGTGGCCGAGTGATAAGGAGAAATATCTGTTCAACGGCACACAACAACTTGGCCGATGTCCATCTTAGTTTACCATTCAGTAACTCATATACACTAAGCCTTCTAGCACTGGTCACAAGCACTGGATAGTGCCCCTCCTAGTCTTCCTTGTGTTTCCCATTCCCACTTGCCCTTTCCTATTCCTTCCTTTTCAGTTTTATTCCTGGGCACACACTATCATCATGATCGTAGAGAGATGGTTGTTCTAAGGAGTGTGATCCTCCATGGTGTTAAAGATCACGTCATAGATCTGTCTACTGTTTGGCTAAGAATTTGAGTCATGGGGTGATTTCAGTTCCAAAGCACATTTTGATTTCTGAGGTGCTTGGAATGATGTACAGAAGGTGTTATAACAGGTATCTATAATATTACTATTTAGAAAAATTTCTGAACTACTATATACATGCAGTAAGCACATTAATCTTAAACTATGTGAAGATCCATACAGTCTTGGAACAATCTCACTATATTAGTACATTGCAACCTATCTGTCTAGTCTAATGCTGCTGGTGGTTCCTTGGATCATTTCCTATACAAGTGCATTATCTTGAGTATATACTAGGAAAATTGCTGGGTTGAAAGCTTAGCTTTGTTATGTGCCACCAAATGGAGGGAATATAAATTTGCTTCCTAAAGTTTTTTTAACAATTTATATTCCCACTACTGATGGTGCTCTCCATCTCTGTGAACAATATCTTTTTAATGTTAACTATTTAGTTGGCTGTGTGGTGATACTGAGATTTTACTTTGCATCCCCATGATGAGTGACACTGCTAGAAACGGTTTCATCTTCTTAACAGGGCAATCAAACATCCTGAGAATCCTCTTACACATTCTTTAAAAAAGAACTGTCTTTTTCATACAGATTTGTAGGGATTCTTTACATGTTCTAGCTAGGTAAGTCTTTTGCTGAAATCTATACAAATACTTTTTCCCAGTTTTTGCAGTTTTCTTCCCTCACTCACTACTGTCTCTTGATGAACAGAAGTTGTTCTTTTAAGTTCAATTTAATAGTTTCATTGTATTCAAATCTTGTTTTTTAAAAAATAATAAACAAAACTTTCCAAAAAGCATTCCCCTAGGTTTACTTCTAGATGCTTATTATGTTAGCATTCCCATTTAACCCTACAGTCTACTGTGAATTAGTTTTCGTACATGGTTTGAGACAGAGGTTTACCTTTATCTTTTATTTCTTTCTACTCATCCACAAACTGCAGAACTGACATGATGGTAACTTAACACAATTTGCTGCTGTCGAGTTGGTTCTCAGAGCAACCCTCCATCCAGTTTCTGAGACTGCCTGTCTCTGTAATTGCCATGGTGGGGTTAGCAGTGCAAGTCACTACTAAATATTCTATCAGAGTTCTGGGGGCAACTAGTTTATTCAACTCAAATAGGGCCATTTACTGTTAAGACTATCTGTCCTGCCTCCTAAATTGTGGTGTTTTGTAAACAATCTGAAGAGAGCTCTGATGCCCTAGTGGTTAAGGTGTTGTGTTACCAACTCAAAGGCAAGGCAGTCTGAATCTCTGTGGGAGAACAATGGACCTCCTTCTAAGTGAATCTGCTCAGGGAATCTGCTTGGAGGCTCAGTTATGAGTCCGTTTTGGTTCAATGACATTAAGTCTAAGTTTAGTTTTGGTAGAAAAGCTGATGGCAATATACAAGCTGGTTTAAATGTGGATTCTCTATAAACTCCCTTATTTTACTGGTCTATTTTAATATCATTATCAACAGGTTTTAACCACCACAGGTTTATAGTTAAATCTTGGTACCTGGTAGTGTAAACATATCATTCTGTTAAGATTACTTTGGCTAATCAAAGTACTTCACATTTTCAAATGTTTTAAAACTGGCTTCTTAATTTAAAGACATATACTCTCAGCCAGAATTTTAATGGTGATGAGATGCATAGCTAGAATTGCTATCTTCATTTTGAGCCTTCTAACTCAAGATTCATTCACTTAATGATCAAAAGAAAAATGTATAAATAATCTAGGAAAATCTGAAGTTGTCAAAAATTAATGGAAATCAGAATGACAAACTGAAGACATGTAGTGTTGCATTCAAAGAAAATTGCCAGAAAGAATTTTCAAGATCTAGCCTGAAGCAAAATATGTTCAGTAGCAGGTTATCAGCAAAATGCACAAAAAAAGACCTCTTTATTGTCTATTACTAAGTTTACATATCAACCATTAAAGTCAAATAAGAAGAAATGGGAAATATTGGTCAACTTCTGCAGTCGATCAAATTTGTAAAGATGTTACACTGATAATTATGCATTAGCAATAGAAGTAGACAACAGACAAGAGAAAGGTTCAGTATCATCAGTCAGAATTAAGCCAGGAAGGGATGGAACTCACCAAAGAATTCTATTTATGTTCAAGTTGAAATGGAAGAAAATGAAAATGTGGTCACAAAGGCTAAAATACAACCTTGAGTACAGTCTACCTTAATTTAGAGACCATTTCAAGAACAGATTTGATGCACTGAACACAAATGACCAAAGAAGAGCAGATGTTTTGTGGGGTGGTATCTGTGACATCATATGTGAAGAAAACAAAAAACACAAAATCCAAACTTATGTCATTGCCATCAATTGGGAACCAACTCGCAGATGACCGTCTCCTGGCTTTCCAAAGCTATAAACTGCATGGGAGAAGCCTGCCCACTGCTCTTCCAGGGAGCAGTTGGTGGAACTGACTGCCAGAGGCATGGCCTGTGGGTTAACCATGCAACACTCCTACAGAATAGGTCATTTCTTCAAAGACAGGAAGAAAACACCAAAGTGGACATGGATAGAAACACTGTAACTTACTTTAGAACAGAGAAACTAAAGAGAAGGAAAGAAATAATGAAAAGTTGAACAGAAATTTTAAAAAGTGGCTCAAGAAGACAAGAAATGTGCAACAACGTGGAGTTAGAAACAGAAAAGGGAAGTGCATGTTAGGATTTCTTAAAATCCAAAAGAAGAGAAGAGAAAAATCAAGCCGCAAGCAGCAAGCAATAGTAATGGATGGGTAAAATGTAGAATGACACAGGAAGCATCAAAAAATGGAAGTATTCCTTGAGTATAATGTCACAGTACCAAAAACACTGCCCCAAATCCAACTGTTTCAGGAGACAGGGCATAATTAAGAACTGAGAATATTTAAAGGAAGAAATTCAAGACGAACTGACAATAAGCAAGGCTCTAGGAATTGATGAAATTCCAAATGAAGCATTTCAACAAACAAAGTGCTGGATGGAAGTATCGAGAAAAGAGATTTTATAGATGTGCCAATGCCGAAGAAATGTGATCCTCCAGGATGGACTGAACAATTTCATGAGAAAACACACACACACACACACACACACGTAAAATACTGCTAAATATAATTTAAAAATTACAGCAATCTATCAAGAGGAAATGGTAAAAATTCACGCTAGATTCAGAATAGGATGTGGAACAAGGGATATCACTATTGAGGTCAGATGACTCTCGCCTGAAAGCAGATACTAGAAAAAGATTTACCTGTTATTTTACTGACCCTACAAAAATCGCTGGCTGTGGATAGAAACAAATTACTGCTAATATTGCAAAGAACAGGAATTCCAGAATGTTTAATTACACTCATGTGGAATCATTATACAGAGCAAGGAGCATGGTTTCTAAAGTCCAGAAAGGTGTGCCTCAGAGTGGCGTCTTTGTACCATGTCATTCGATTTGTACACTGGACAAATAATCTGAGAAGCTGGACTGTACTGAGGGAGAAGGAAGCACCAGGATTGAAGGAAGAAAACTTGTGATATGCAGAACTGTTTGCAGGAGAACTTGAGCACTTCCTGAAGACATTTCTAAGCCTTTAGTATGGGTTATACCTCAATTTAAAACAAAAATCCTTACAACTGGATCAGTAAGTGATATCATGATAAATGGAGAAAGAGACTGATATCAAGGATTAATTCACTTGGCTCCACTGATAACTATGAATAAGAACCAACAATAGTAACTCAAGATATTCCTTCTTTTATTCAGGTCACCAATAGTGTCTTTTAGCAATAAGAGATTTCTTATCAAATGGACTTGGGGGGGGGGTTCTGCTATAATGGGTTTTTTGGCTTCCAACGGTTGCTGTTAGATGCCACTGAGTCAGCTATGACTGTGTAAAAGAAGGAAACACTGCCTCATGTGGGCCATCCTCATAACCTAGGCTGTATTCTAGCCCAAGGCTGCAGCTTTTTTTGTCAATTCATCTTGTAGAGATCTTACTTTTTGTTTTGCCAATTTGGGTTTTCATAAAAATTGTCAAATCTTTTCTTTATAATTCTCTTATTAGCCATTAAAAAACCCCAACACATTACCCATGTATTTTTCCCCCTCTGAATAATTTGAAAATAAGTTACATATAATATTCCCTTATCTTTCAGTGAGCTGTGTAACATGCTACATATGACTCCCAACAGGGCACTGTGGAGGCTGAGTGATAAGGTGCTGTGCTGCCAACCTGTACGCACAGAGGTTGAATTTACCAGCTGCTTGGTGGGAGAAAGATAGGCAATCAACTTCTGTGGCATTTAATGCCTCTGAAAATTTGCTGGAGGGTCAACTATAAGTTGGTTCTAATTGAACAACACGACTCACCAAAGCTACTTATTATACAGAAAATGAAGATCATTTCACCTTCCTATCAAAATGAACCTTGTAGCATTAGGCAATGCCCTTCTTTATCTCTAGAGGTACTTCTCTCTTGAAAGTCTATTTCCCCCCTGACATTTAAGAATTGTCTGCAGAGCTACCTCTTAAATTACCAAGTAAATATATAAACACACACAAAAAACCAGGAAACTCTGCAAGCGTATCTTCAACTTTTTCAATACCACCTTCTATTTTCTCCAGCAATTTTTTACTCCTAATTGCCTTTTCTAAAATGGTGTGCCAGTGGTGCTGTGGTTAAGACATTTGGATGCTACCAAAGGTCAGCAATCAAATCTATTAGCTGCTTCTGTGCAAAGAGATGAGGTAATCTGTTTCTGCAAAGATTTACAGCCTCTGAAGCCCTAAAGGGTAGTTCTACTTAGTCCTCTAGGGCCTTACAAGCCAGAAGTTACTCAGTGGCAGTGGGGCTGACTTTTCTAAATTAGAAAGGCCAAAAAAAGAGGCTAATTGCATCATGAATGCATGCCTGCCTCATGAAATTTAGTAATTTAGATTCATCTTTGGTATTTAAAATCCTATTGAATCACTCTCCACTAACAGTATTTACTCAAGGTTACATAACAATCAATGACAATGTTAACGTAAATTCAGAATTACACAATCCCCCCATTAACTATTTCATATTTAGCACAAAAGCATGCTTTATAATACTTAGGAAAAAAGAAAATTAATTATTAAATAACTGACTACAATGTGGAATTTTCATTCAAATAAAAGTCAGGCCACTTCCATAATTTCAATTAATCTTAAAACTGCCTTGTAGGAATCATGAATGTGTGTTCAGAGACTACAAGATAGCTTTAAGGAATTCTGTATAACATCTGAAATTACCTATAACATTATGTGTACATGAATATGCACATTTTCCTGAGGAAAAAGACATGCACGTCAACAGGGTCTAGGGATTATCTAACACAAATTAAGTAATGTTTAGTACACTGGTAAACAAAGTCATTATAACAAAAAATTAATAGAAGAGATAAATTAATGGAAAAACTGGATGTTTCACGAACAGGAGGAGGAACAGTCTAGCCCTATGGCTCTCAAAGTTGTCTTCTTTTTTAGTATTGTGAACTGATTAATAAGGCAATTACAAAAACAGTTAAAATTGCTAGTACTTAAGTACAATCAGTGGCACTAATGCACGTCAGCAGTTACTGTATGTTCTGTGGTAAACACTTCAGGTAAAAACTGAACATCCTTGGTGAAGTAGTAAACTTTACCAATTTTATTAAATTCTGATTCTTAAGTAGTTGTTATGTTCCATTGAGTCAAGCAGCCCTAAGAAGAGATTTGAGCCCTGTCCTATTCTGTGCCATGTTCATCATCTCTGACAAACTACAGCACACTGCTGCAGTCACCATGTTAATCCATCTCATTGACCCTCCATCTTTCCAAGCAGAAAGTCCCTTTACAAGGAATAGCTTCTCCTAACATGCCCAAAGTATGTAAGACAAAGCTTCACCATCCTTTCTTCTGGCTGCATCCAGTACTGTGGTTGCACTCACTCCAAAACTTATCTGTAGATTCTTGTGGCCATCCATGGGCTATGTAGTACTCTTCTCCAACAGCACAACCCAAAGTGGATGATCTTGTCATCCTTATTTATCATCCAGCTCTCAGATGCATATAGCAAGTCACTGAAAAGATCATGACCAGAAACTGGTGCCTCTTTAAAATGAAATCATCACACCCCAGTAATCTGGAGAGGTCCCTGACAGCAAATTTCCCTATACAATAAATCTTTTGATTTTAGTGACCGCTGGTAGAAAAGGTGTCGATTATGGATCCAAGTTAAGATGAAATAATTGGCAATTTCAATCTTTTCTCCATCTATCATGATACATACTATCAGTCCACTGATAATAATTTTCATCTTCTTGATGTTGAGATGTAATCCATATCGAAGATTGTTGTAGTCTTTGATCTTCTACAGCAAGTGTTTCAAGGCCTCCTCACTTTTAATAAGTAAGGTGGTTGTACCATTTGTATAATGCAGGTTGTTGATGAGTCTCCTCTGCTCCTGATGCCACATTCCTGTACAGAGTCCAGCTTCTGGAATGATTTGCTCAGCATACAGATTGAATATGTATGAAGAAAGGACACAGCCCTGGCACACACCTTTCTTTATTCCTGAGTACAAACATCTTTAAAATATTCTGTAGGAGGAAATGGAATGTACTCATGAAGTACTACAGTAGTAAAATAAAGTTGTTTCAAAGAAAGGCACTTCAATTACTGCTTTAGTTTCAAGCGAATCTAAAATGTCACAATTTTTATTTTATTAAATTTTTTAAATCGTGATTTTAAGTTTACAGAAAAGTTGGATTATTTCATTCATTCATTCATTGTTGCACATTTTCCTTCCATGTTACAATTTTTAAACAGTTTAAAAATAAAGTAAAAATTAAGGTTATCAGACTTAGGTATTTAACAAGTAAGGTTTTGAAAATGAGCAAAATGAGTCTTTAGGAACTGATAAGGCCAACAAACAAAAAACTAGTTTGTACTGGTTTGTGGGAAGCCAAATATCAATTTAATATTAATAATAAACCAAATGCTCTATCAGGATATAAGGGAGGTGTAATACAAACTAGAGTTCACCCTGAGGCACTAAGGTACTGTTCTTAGTTTGTATTTACTGAATCCCTCCCTGAGATTAAGATAAGGTAAACAATAGAAAAGAACTCAGCTTTATTTGCAAGACTTCCCCATGATACTTTTTCTTTTCTCCTCCCCTGTGATTATCCTTTGTTTACCTTCCTGATGATTTCCAATAAATAGAGAGGAGAGGCTTAGGGGCTTCAATCATCAGGACTGGCATATCCTGTCTTTACTAACTCTCTTATCTCATACTTGGTTGTCTGTCTTTTTTTTTTTTTCTTTAATTAATATTTTTTAATATAACTATTCTTTTTTAATTTTTTGTTGCAGTTTGGGTGGGTTGTCTGTCTTGTTGCCAATAAAAACCCTCAAGCTTTCAAGTGAAAACTGTTGTTGCTGTTGTATGAGTTGGAAGACTCATAGTTGACCCTTTAGCAGGTCTTCAGAGGCAGTAATCACCCATCTTTACCCTGTGGAGGAGCTGGTGGATTAAAACCTTGTCTTTGTGTTGGCAATGAAAAGTGGTTGTCAAGGAACTTTCCAAAGTGCTGAAGAGCAATGATGCCACTTTAAAGACTAAGGAGTGCCTGATTCAAGTCATGACATATTCAGTTGTTTCCTATTCATCTGAACAATGAATAAGGGTGGCAGAAGAATTAATACCTATCAACTGTGGTGTTAAGAGAAGAGTACTGAACATTCCATTGGCTGTCATAGAACAAACAAGTCTGTCTCAGAGGAAGTGCATGCAACCAGAGTACTCCTTAGAGGCAAGGATGATTAAACTTTATGGCACATACTTTGGGCATGTTGTTAAGAGGGACAAATTCTTGGAAAAGGGCATCATGCTTGGTAAGATGGAGGGTCAGAAAAAGAGAGGAAGACCCTCAATAAGATGGACTAACAAGTTACTAACAATGGCTTCAAACATATCATCATGAGGATGGCACAAGGATAGGCCAAAGTTCAAATCTGTTGTTCACAGGGTCATGATGAGGCACCTATAACAACAACAATCACACTTAACAAAACCAAGATTTAAAAAACACTTTATGGTACAAAATATCCACACATGAGCCAGTACTTTTCAACTTACAAGATCATGGTGAAGTAAAGAAGATATACTCAATGTGCAAGACAAATCAATGGATTTTTTACCCCCTAGGAAATCAGGCTTCACTTTACACAGCTACATATATTTATGTAGTAGAGATTTTATCAACATTAACACAAGTGTCCGCACACAAGTCAAGTCCTGACAGCAAAATATGGCAGCATCGCTACATGCCATTTCCACCAGAACATATGACTAACATGCAGGTATATTTCTCTCACATGCCAATGACTCAAGCACCTTTGACTGTACAACCAAAAAAGTTGCTGGATGTTTCTTTGACTGGAACTATAAGAAACAAGAAGTTTACAAATAGAACTCAGTTCAAAGAGTGACATCCACAAAGGTGGATCTAAGGAAGCATGTTGAAATCAGTGGATTTTATATAGAGCTCTTTTGCCACTAAAAAAGAAGTCCTCCGGTGACATAACTTGTTCAGCACCTGCCCACTAATTCAAAGACTGGCTGTTTGAAACCACTGAGAAGGATTTCAGGAAACTCCCTGGGCGCAGCTGGTGGATTCAAACATCTTCCCTTTGAGAGGGCAGTGCAATTCCTTATCAGCTAAGCTATCAGAGCTCCTTCAAAAGGCTATATACAGCTTAGTTGAATCATAAGGTTGAAGTCATCTCCAGGTCTGTAGGGTGACTAAGAGCCACAGTCTCTATTAAACCAGTAAACTTGGCCTTTGTTTTATATTTTTCTTCCACTTTGTCAGAGGTCAATGGATTTTAATTGATAAACCAAATGAAAAGTTCATGGATATAAAAAGCATTGCAACCTACTTCTAAGAAGCTACAACTTTTCAATTTTTTGGTTGAATACCAGAGAAGAATACCTGGTGGATGGTAGAGCAGGGAAATAAGTGGGTCAAGACACGTGTGCCAAAGGCAGGGACAACACTGACACCAATGGTTAACTCCATAATAAGGAATATACCTTTCACTTTTTCTATAAAATGCAGGTCTGTCTGATACTTCTCTAAATCTGAACATTCAGATTAAGACACACTAAGAAGAAGGATTGGCCATGCACTTCTGAAAAAGCAGGCCTCTGAAAACCCTATGTACAACAATGTACTGAAGAGCAATGGTGTTTCTCTGGAGACTAAGGTGCATCTGATACAGGCCATGGTCTTCGCAATCACTTGTTATGCATCAGAGAGTTGGACAATGACCAAGGAGGATAGAAGGAGAATTGATGCCTTTGAGCTGTGGTGCTGGAGAAGAGCATTGAGAGTACCATGGATTGCTAGGAAAACAGATTCATCCTGGAAAGGGTCAAACCGGGCTGCTCCTTGGAGGCAAGGATTCTGAGGCTCCGTCTAACATACTTTGGACATGTTGTGAGGAGAGACCGGTCCTTGGAGAAGGACATCATGCTTGGGAGGGTGGAGGGACAGCGCAGGAGGGGAAGGCCCTCTATGAGGTGGATTGATTCAGTGACTGGGATAATCGGGATGGGAGTGTCAGAGACAGTGCAATTGGCACAGGACAGAGCAGAATTTAGGGCTGTTGTACATAGGGTCGCTATGAGTCGCAAGCGACGACGGCACATACCACAACCAGAGAAGAAAATCCAAAATCATCTAATTCATCACTGCCATTTAGATTTCAACACATAGACACTTTCAACTGGGTTTTTGAGGTTGTCCATTTTACCACATAAAGATTGCCTATATTTTTTCCCCCACGTGGAACTGTAGCTGGATTTGAACTACCAGCAAAAGGGTGATCTTCTGGTAACATAAGAAGGGTAATGAAACATTTCTCTTTTCCAGCTCATATCTGTTGTGAGCAGATTTTCAGATTTTTCTACTTTGACTATTCAACCAAGATATAAAGCACACTAAAGGAAAGGTGTAAGATTTCAGATGTCTTCTATGAAACTGAACACTAAAAAAATTTACATAAATGTAGAAGAGTAGCATTCTAAATTTTGTTTTAATTTTATTTTATCATTTTTGTGTGTCAAATTGGATCTGATTTGTACAGGAGGAGACTGCCCCTCCTTCTCCAGCAGAGCATCTGGTGGATTCAAACCACAGATCTCTGGGATTGAAATGCAGCTTCTTGCCACTAGGTCACCAGAACTCCCTAACATTCTCAATTTTTTAAAAGCTATGTTTCATAAAACAAGATTTATGTTAAAAATATAGGAAATCAATGTAATTTTATTGTTGTTGTGTACCACTGAGTAGAAACCGAACCACAGCACACCATCCAGTGGTTTTAGAGCCAATAAATCACAAAGGCTGAGACGAGACTACTCATCTTTCTCCTATGGAGCAGCTGGTGGATTCAAATGGCACACCTTTGCACTGGCAGTACAACTGTTTACCAGTAAGTCACCTTGCTCGCCAAAACTGAAGAGAACTTGAGGCGCTTGATGCTGAAGATCAAGGACTGCAGCTTTCAATAGACTGCATCTCAACATCAAGAAAACAAACATCTTCACAACTGGGTCAAGAGGCACCATCATGATAGATGGAGAAAGTTTGAAGGTGTTAACAATTTCATCTTGCTTAGATTCACAATCAACTGTTGGTACCAGCAAGAAATAAAAACACAAGTTACACTGGGAAAATTAGTTGTCAAATCTCTCCAGAGTGCTAACGAGCAATCCTGTCAGTCTAGAGAGTAAGGTGTGCCTGATCCAGGCCATAGTCTTCTCAACTGCTTGCTATGCACCTGAGAGCGGGACAGTGACTAAAGATGACAGAAGAATGAATGCTTTTGAGTTGTGGTGCTGGAGAAGAGTCCTGAACATACCATGAACTTGCAAGAGAACAATTAGGTCCCAGAGAGGGTAAGACCAATTTGAGCCAAGGATTTTGAAGTAGAAAGTCCACCAAAATAGAAAGCCCATTCTCCCTTATAGGTTTTTCAATCTCTCATATACTTTGGACTTGTTTCCAGGAGGGATCAGTCCTCAGAGAAAGATTTCATGGTTGGAAGAGCTTAAGTGAAGGAAAGGAAGAATCTGGATGAGAAGAACTGACACTCTGTCTGTGGCAATGGTGCCAGGTATGCCAGAGAAGGGAGACTGACTCAGGACAAGATCCAGAGCCACTGTTCATAGGGTTGCTATGAGTTGTTGTTAACTTGATGGCACTTAACAATAATCCATCAGAGCTCCCTTTTAAAGAACAGATAATTTCCATTTTAAATTTTAATTTCTAACAATATTGCATTGGGAAAGTCTGCTGTCAGAGACATCTTCAGAGTACTGAAGAGCAACAATGTCAGTCTGGAAACCAAGGTGCGTCTGATGCAGGCATGGTCTTCACAACAGTATGCTTGCTATGCATCAGAAAGCTGGACAATGACTAGAGATGATAGAAGGAATTGATGATTTGAGCTGTGGTGCTGGAGAAGAGTACTGAATATACCATGGACTGCTAAGAGAACAAACAGGTTCATCCTGGAGAGGATGAAACCAGACTGCTCCTTGGAGACAAGGATTCTGAAGCTCCGGTTGACATACTTTGGGCATGTAGCAAGGAGGGAGCAGTCCTTGTAGAGGGAAATTATGCTTGAGAGGGTGGAGGAATAGAGCAGGAAGGGAAGACCTTTGATGACATGGACTGACTCAGTGATTGGGGTAATGGGGGTAGGTGTGTCAGAGACAATAATAAGGTTGGCTCAGGATAGAGCAGGGTTGAGAGCTACTGTACATTGGGTCACTATGACTTCAAGCCACAGGCGACTTGCCAGCACATAACAACATTAATAACTCATACAAATTAAAAAGCTCATAAGGCCTTCAATCCTTTTATAGGAGTATAAAAGGGTCTCAAAAACTCAAAAAGTGAGATGCACTGTCCCACTAAGAAAAAGTATACAGCAAATACTAAGAGCATCTTAAATCACCTTTCAGTATTTTATTCTGCCTAGAAGTACTTATCTAGTGCCAATACTGCTACCGTGAACCAAGATAAAAACTCTTGATAACCAAAGAAGTTATTTTCACACATATACACATTTCTAAGAAGAATGACAGCAAAAAAAAACACATTATCTGTACAGTACTCATAAAAAATTTTTAGGGGTCATGGAGTGAGTTCCACTCACAGAGAACCTATTATTTGTAACAGAATGAAATCTTGCCTGATCCACTGTGCTTAAGTCCATTGTCAGAATCACTGCGTCAAACTATCTCACTGAGGTTGTCTTCTGCTTTACTGACTCTCCATAAAAAACTGTTGTTGTTAGGTGTCACAGCAACCCTATGAAAGGTGAATTTTTTTTTTTTGCTTTGTTTTTTTTAATGTGAGTGTACCGTCAAATCAGATCTGACTGGTACAGGAGGAGATTGTCCCTCCTTTTCCTGGCAGAGCATCTGGTGGATTCGAACCGTGTGCCTCTGGGATTGTAGTTGCAGCTCCTTGCCACTAGGCCACCAGAGCTCCCCTTGAAAGGTGGATTTGAACCTCGCCCTAAGTCCTATCCTGTGCCATCTTCAAACTTCCTGACACACTAGAGCTCATTGTGGCACTGTGTCAACCCACCTGGTTTCTGGGTCTTCCTCTCCTTTGCCAACCCTCAACCCTTCCCATTATCATGTCCTTCTCCCAAGTAATAGTCCTTCCCAGCAACATGCCCAAGTGAAGCCTCACCATTCTTGCCGCCAAAGAGCACCCTGGCTATACCCTCTCCAAGACTTACTTGGGTGTTTTTTGTTTGTTTTTTGGCTGTCTGTGGGATGTTCAGTGCTCTTCTCCAACACCAAAACTGAAAAACATCAATTCTTCTGTCATTCTATTCACTGTTCAGCTCTCAGATGCATAGCAAGTGATTGGAAAAACCATAACCTGAATCAGAAATAGCCTTCTTAAAAATTAGTGTGGGGAAGGTTCAGGGCTCAGCAGCATATCGAGTAGTCTTCTATTTCTTAGCTCAAGTTTGTACTAAACAGTAATAATCATAGCTATATTTCTTAAGCTTTGTGTTTGAAGAAGTATTTTACCAGTTTAATATGATTATTTATGTAAGAGACACTATTATATGCAGAAGAAACCAGGGCAGCGCAGAAATTACAAATGGTCTATCTTTAATATCACTGAGGATTTACTCTTGAGATTTGGATCTGATTCTCATGAAATATATTCTTTTCTGTCATCTAACTGAAGGCCCATTTTCCCCTACAGGTTTTCAATCTCTCATTCAGAAATCTGGTCATTTACTCTCTACTCTGACTCAATTATGTGCTAAGTATTCAAATGACACATATGAAACCTACAAGTACTTAGACAATTTCTTTCTCACATTATCATTCAAGATAAAAAGCAATGATTACAAATACTAAATATAACACTGTTGTTGTTGTGTACCCTAGATTTGGAACCAAGCCATAGCTGACCCTCCAGTGGGTTTTCCCAGGCAGTTAATTGCTCATCCTTCTTGAACAAATAGCAAATGCTATATAATTCTTTTACTATGACCACTAATTTTTTTATTTCTTAAGCTCTTGAAAAATTAAAAGCTGGTTTAAGAGAAAGTGAAAATGATACCTAGCAAATAAATATTCAAGGCAAGAAAGTGTGCTGGTCAATAAGTATTTGACAAGGACTATGTGTGAAACTTTTTTACTCAGAATATTCGGATTCACATTCTGGGAATACAGTCCTTTTATGGTCAAATAAATTATGTCAGAACCTCCACTACATTGAGTGGGCACGTATCCAAACCAAGGACAATGCTTTCTACAGGTTGTGCCGATACTTAAATAGACGTACAGAAATTGAGAAAGGAGAGCCTTTGAGGTCAGTGATTATCAGGAAGGGGAAGGGTTTCCTTCTACCACAGAAATGCAAATCCTCATAAATTGACACATGAATGGAGCAGAGACAGAGTAAGGCAAAACAACTGTCCTTCACAGAACTATAAACCTACAGTTTAGAATATGACCCAGCAATTTTTCTCAAAGGAATTGAAAATATGTCAACAGAAACCTGTAGATTAACTTTTTTAACATTAATCTTAACACCTAAGGGCAGAAACAATCCAAATGTTCATTGGCAGATTAATGGATAAATAAAATGCAGTAAATTCATACAATGAAATCTTATTCAACCATAAAAAGAAATGAAGTAATGATGAAATGCTTGCTATAAAATGGCTGAACTTTGAAAGCATGGTAAGTGAAATAAATCAATCACACACACAAAAAATTAATTCTACGTATAGAAAATGTACAGAGTAGGCAAATAGAAAAGGTAGATGAGAGACTGTATATAGCTGGGGTGGGGGTGGGAAAGAGGGGGTGACTAAGGGATTCAGAGTATTTGAGGGGATGAGTGGTGACAAAAATGATCTAAAAATGAGGTGAGTGTACAATTCTGGGAATACATTGAAAACAAACGAAATTAGGTGAATTTATGATTATATGATTATGTGAATGCTTTGAAGAAGTTTTCAAATATACTTCTCCCCCAACTCTCCAGAAGGACATAGAAGAGAAAAACACCCTATTTACTTAAAATGACTCACAAGAAAAGAAAGAAAACATTAAATGATTATATTGTGGATTCCCACTCCTGGCAACCTTGTACATGCAGAACAGAACTGACCCACAGGTTTCTAAAGCTTTCTTTTGTAAGCTGACTGCCAGGTCTCTCTTCCAAAGTCTCTAACCACCAACTTTTTGACCAGTAGTTCTATGCTTAATATATGTACCACCCACAGACTCCTAAATAAGCATAGTTTGTCAATGTTACTATGTGCCATGAACTGACTAATACCTGACTCTCCAGTGAGTGTTCAGCGGCAGTTAATTGCATAGGTGACTGCTCACCCAACTCCCAAGAGCAGCTGATGGTTTTGAACTGTGTGGCTTTGGAACTGTAGTGCATCTTTTTACCACTAAGCATAGTAGAGTTCTACAAAAACAATTGAGAAATTGACATGAAGTGAAAAAAATTAGAAAACAAAAATCATTCATCTCAACATTGCTATCAAGCTACCAATGGTCAAAAATATATTACTATTACTCAAGCTGTAATATTCAAGCTCAGAGACAGTATTAAATAATAAAATTTAGAATACTATTACAAAGTAATAATCTTTTAAAGTATTAACACGTTGCCACAAATGACGGGAAAAAAAATGCGTTTCTATGCACGGTCGTCAATTTAAGTGTGCGGCAACATGTTAGAAGATTTCATCATGGAAAAATGTTCACAAATAAGCACTACATGAAAAATGCACAAATTGGCAAAATCAATATTCTAACTATGCCAAGTATATGAACACTGTAACAAAATTTCTTAAGGCTTTATCTCTGGATAAGGCATTACCAGGAACTTGTTTGCTCTCCCCACTCTACTCTGGTGGCTTAGCGGTAAAGAGTTGTGCTGCCAACCTAAAGACTGATGGTTAGAATCCATGAGCTGTCTGCAAGGGAAAGATTTACTGCCTTTGAAAACCTGGTGTAGAGCCAGCTATGAGTTGGTTCTGACTTGATGGTATAGAACAACACAAATGTTAACTAATTATCAAGTTTTCTATAACAAGCCTTTCTTATTTTTATAATCAGGGAGTTCTGGTGGCCTAATAAATAAGGAGCTGTGATGCCAAACTGAAGTCACATGGTTCAAATGCACCAGCTGCTCCATGGGAGAAAAATGAGCACTCTCCTGGGGTATTTACTGCCTCTGAAAACCCACTGGAAGGTCAACTATGAGTTGGTTCCCACTCAATGGTACTTAACAATTACTTTCATAATTACAAAAAAGCCAATTCCTGATACATACATACAATTATTTACCTATTACCTCTATATTATACCCACTACCAACTCATAGTGTCCCCATAGGACAAAGCAGAACTGTCCTATAGGGTTTCCATGGCTATAATGTTGACTAAGGCAGACTACTATATCTCTCTCCTGCAGAACAGCAGTTAGCTTTAAATGCCTGACTTCTGTTAGCAGTCCAATGCTTAACTACCATGCCACCAAGCCCACTGTATCACAGACATATATAAATTACTCATACCTGAGAGTGAAGTCTAGCTTAGAATTCAGAGACTGGAAACAGAGCAAACTTACTCTTCTGTCTCCAACAAATTACTTATCCTCAAAACAGACAGACAGACACACACACACTCCTTTCAAATGGACCAACAAACATGATAAATATAGGAAAGACTGAGGCTGTCAAGGATTTAATTTTATTCAGATACATAATCAACACTCATAGAAGCAATAGTAAAGAACAGAAAGAAATATAGGCTGTCAAGAATTTCTTTAAAATGTTAAAGAGCAAGGATGTCACTTTAAAAACTAAGGTGTGTGATCCAAGCCCCTGGGTATCTTCAAATGTTTCATATACAGGTGAAAGCCGGACAATTCTAAATACTCCAGGGACTGTTAAAAGAATAAACTCTGTCTTGGAAGAAGTGTAGTCAGGGTGCTCTTTAAAAGCAAAGACAGTAACATTTTTGCATCCCCTACACATAACCATGAGGGAGAAATTGTGGAAAAAAGGACATCACACTTTGAAAGGTCATCAAGAGGAAGATTCTCCTCAAGGAGATGGACTGACATACCGACTGCAACAAATGTAGGGTCTGACTCTGTGGTATAGAGCAGCGAGATGGAGCTAACTCAACCGTACCTAATAACCACTACACATTCTCCCTTCACCTAGTCAAGAGAAACAATTTCCAGATCCTCTGATAATTCCATTATACTTCCATTGTATATATGAACTCCTGTGGGAATCAATGATCTAAGTAAATAGCTTTTATGAAAATTTCCAGGATATCCATATGAACAAGTTTAATGTAAAGATTTAATCAAGAATACTAGGCTAAGTCACACAAATATGCCACATAAGCACTACAGGGTTTATAATGGTAAGGCATGTCTTCAAGCTTTTAATTCTAATAAAACTTCATACACAAAAAAGCACTAAAGAAAACAGTATATTGCTTTAATAAAATGTTTCAAATGTTCTTTGAAAATAGTACAGCAATGAAAAGTACAAAGTATTCTACAAAAGCACAAAATGACTGATAAAGTACATTATAATGGATAACTAGGTATTATATAAAAAGAACCAATATTGCTTCAAATCAGTAAAATTAGCTTATTAAAATGAGAGTGCATCCTGATAATGTTTTTAACATAGATAAATCCTGGTCTAGTTTTAACTTGTATTTCTATTTCAGATGAAAAAAAACAAAAACATATACTGTAAAAACCCTAACTGTAAATAAATCTAATAGGCAGACTATCACTTGCATTTGGGTTAAAATTAGTATGCTATACTATAAAAATCAAGGCACTTAAAAAAAAATCTTATTTGAAAAGTAGAAGTAATTACTCACTAGAAAAGTTATGTCAGCTATGGGCATAGCTTCAAATTGGTGGAGGTGGGGGTGGGGCCCAAAACCTTCCTAAAGGTTAATACAGACTGTAGGTTGTGGCAGGGGAGGCCTGGGGAAGGTCGAATCTCAAGGTGAGACTGACTATGCTTCCCCAAAAATAAAGAACTAGTAAAACTCTTCACAAATGAGAACGTACTGAATATCTGAATAGAGCGGAGATCTGAACCAAGTATTCTTCAGTGACAAAACTGTGTCTGTTATCTGCCAGAGGTCAAAAAAGATTTGTTAAAAAGGGAAAAATGTGCCGAGAAATATTACCATAAGAATGGTACAAGAATCCCAAGAATTCACATAAATATAGAAACAAATACAATTACTGAAGCTACTGTCCCCTTCCTTTTTCAACAGCTTTTAACAATGTACTGGATTTCCCTAATTAATGATGAGTCACACCACCATATTTTATGTCTGTAAATTATGTCAGGATATACAAGTATTTAAATAAACACTTAAGCCAAGATACAAACATTTGATTTCAAAAATTTATACTGAGGTTTAAAAGTTGATAGGAAGGAAAAAAAGTTGATAGGCCTTAAAAAAAAAAAAAAGTTGACAGGCCTCAACTTCCCTAAAGGTTAACAAGATGAACTATTTTTACCCCCTCTGAGAACAATGCAAAATTACAAAAAATTATACAGCCTTTTCCAAAACCAACTTCTGACAGTTTAAAGAGCCAGTATGATGCTCTTGTCTACAAAAGTCCACAAAGTCAGAAGTAGTGAACACTGCAGGCACCAGGGGGCCTCCCAGGAATAACTTGGTAGTAAAGGAAAAAGGTAAGAGTTCCTGGTAAAACTTTGCTTCCTATTCAGCCCTGGAGGATTTCACATCTGGAGCAAATACACTCTATTTCGTTACAAAATGAGCGCGCACAGAACTGAGGATGTTTTAAATACCAACACGCTAGTTGAAAAAAACCCTCTTCAAATCATACAATCTTCTTTGGTGATTTTACAAACTTAAATACATAACTGCACTGTGATAAACAATTATCCTACAATAATTTGAAATTAAAAAAACAGTGAACGTATATAGAATCCTTTAGTTCTATCTGACAAAGACTGTTTTTAAGATTCAATTTTTTTTTCTCTTCGACACAGAAAGCGAAGAGGGATGACACATATTCTAGGCTAAAGAGATTGGTAGATGATTTCGATTAATTTTGAAAAATGTCATGCAATAAATCAACACGTTCAACTCCCAACATAAGAATGGGGGGAAAAAAAGTGTTCAATGCAAACTATCAGAGCCCAGGTACCGAAAATGCTGATCAGACTTGTTCATTCCTTTCAAACATGGGAAAAGCTTTACAATCAGAACATTAGGAACTTTGTTCAGAAATAAAATTATGCTTAAAACCTTAAATTCTCCAACTGAAAGCCAAGCCTTTTAGCAAACCTATCTACTTTTCGGTATGTGAGATTTCAATCCGATAAAAATTTTTTAAAAATTATTATTTTTTAAATAAGTACTAAATTATAAGTATTTCAGAGCCCACTAATGGGATCTCCTTGAAAGAGTTCGCGATCTACCATCACATAACAATGCTGAATGGCCTCAATCGTATTCAGTTTTTAAATAAAATCCACTCTCAATACAGTAATGAGGCAGCAAAGGCCAGGGGACGGCGCGTTCCACGGATACAATGCACAGCAGCACGCATCCTCCTTGGAAGGGTCACCGGAGGCGAGAACCCACACCTTCTCAAAGGTTGTTCCCCCGCAGATGGACACTCACACCCCCAGATCAGGGCGCCTCGGTCCCGAACCCTCCGGAGCCCGAGCGAGCGGCCCCGGGACCCCGCCACCCTCCAGCCCGCGTTCTCGGAGGCCCTCCCAGCGCCGCAAGCCTCCTCGCCCCCTCCTCCGCTCCTGCTCCCCACTGATCGGGGAAGGGGGGTTTAAAATGAGGATCCCCTCCGGGTTCAGGGACTTTAAGGGGAAGCGAAAGAATAAAGGCGGCCGCCTCCCTCCAGCCCTAGCCGGCCCGGGCTCTGCACTCACCCTCCAGCAATCGGGTGATGAGACTATCCACGTTCAGCTCCCCGTCCGCCATCTTGTCGGCACTCGATTCGGCTTCCCGGCAGCGGGAACAAGGGGTTCTGGGCGGCGGAGGCTGCGGCGACGGCTCGGCGTTCTCTCACCTACAAGTCACGCGGCGTTTCGACCCCGGTTCCAACTGTCCCCGGGTCCCGGGCCCTCCCCCCACCCCCTCCCCACAATGCAGTGAGAGCGCGCGCACACTCGGGAGGCTCCCGAACTAAATAAATAAATAAACAAGCGGGGCACCACACAGCCGGCCGCGTCAGACCCAGGCCACCACCTCCTCCTCGGCACCGCCCAACTCCGCAAAAGCTCACCAGCGCCGCCACGGCCCCGCCCGCAGAGCCGCACTACACGGCCCTTCCCCGCCACCGCGCCACGCAGCCCTTCGCGCAGGCGCGTGGCGCACTCCTTCCCGCCTCCCTTGGCGGGTTCAGCCTTTGCGCAATCGCACTGTGCTCAGTTCTCCCGCCCCTGTCACCGCCGCCGTCTAAGCGCAGGTGCGTCGCCCTTTCCCTTTACTTGCATTGCGCCGAATCCCCGCGGCGGCGCAGGCGCTGGTGAGGGTCTGGGCATTAGCTGCCTGCGTCGCGGAAGCTCCCATTACGCAGAGCCCGCGTAGTCCGGGTTACCCTTCCTCTTGGTCCTTTCAGTTCTCCTGTGCACTCTGCCGACGCAGTGCTCATGTCCGTTGCATGTCGCTTTTCTTTGCTTGGCTTCGTTCCCTGGTTTTGCAAGCAATTTCTCATCTCTCCGTTAAAACAAGAAATGGATACTACGTTTACTCTTGTAAGCCCGACACTTGGCGCGTATAGGAAGCCAGGAGCTCGAAAAGTTTAACATTGTACATAAGGAATTTTGGGCACAGCCATTCCACAATGGTACGTCCCCAGTGCCCCTGAAGGAAGTAAATGTTAAAGTGGTCCCTGAACCAGTCATCAGTAAAAAGATTTTAAATTAATATGTTAACTCTTTTTCACATAAGCCTTTTTCATTTCTTAACATCTGTATCTAATGCATGCTATTTTCCCCACAATACTTCTTTGCTCTATTAACTTGCTTAATCACCTTCTGTTGTACCTGTTTATGCATTTCTCTCGCACGCTCAACAGTAAGCTCCGTGATAGTAAAACCATTTATCTTTTGTGTTTGGCACATAGAAGGGAGGAAGAAGGAAAAATACGGAGGCACCAAATAAAACTGTAGAAAGGCAGATGGAAATGTAATCACACAAAGACAACCCAGGGGTTTTGACCTGCTCTAGGAAATGGCCTTAATTAGATGTATACTCATTCTTGAAATATTTTTCCGAAATTCATGCAGATGCTGCAGAATTCCTAATAGTATTCTCCCAGCCACATATCAATAGTTACAACTAACATGAATTGAAATCCCTGAATACCCTTGACACCTCTGTATACCTCTGACACAACGGTTAAGTGTTATACCCTTGTTACCTCGTTTAATCCTTTACGACTATATGAGGTAGCTATATTATTTTCATTTTGTAAATGACATTCTGAGACAGAATGGTTAAATATCTAGCCCCAAATCATGCAATAGGCGGCAGCGGTTGATTCAAGCCTAGGCATCTAGATATACAGCCTGCTCTTCTACTTGCTGTGTTGTGTTTATGTGAACTGTTATGTGTAAGCTGAGCTGCTTAAACATGCTTGTGTTATGCCATACATTTAGATGGGGAAAAAAATAATTTTTTGAAAAATATTGTCCGACCAAGTATTTTGTAATGATGAAGGTGACATACACAGCTAATGTTTGTTTCTTAATGCTTTTCTCCCCCAGGTACCCCAGCTATCTTTTTCTTTCAGGAAGAGAACTCATTTCCATCAGTTCGGCTTCCAGCCGATGGGAATTAATTATTCCTATCTAGTTTTGTTTGTGTTCTGTTGTACATAGGGTTTTCAGAGGCCTGCTTTTTCAGAAATGGATGGCCAAACCTTCTTCCTAGTCTGTCTTAATCTGAATGTTCAGATTTAGAGAAGTATTAGACAGACCAGCATATTTTTTTATTTTTTTTTGTAATTTTTATTTTTCCATCTAACATCAGCTACAATATCCCTAGT
>NW_006399759.1:3529635-3536855 GCF_000299155.1 Elephantulus edwardii
ATTTTAATGAACATTTACAGAGATTTTGGATTTCCATTCATTCATTGCTTCACTTCTATCCCCACCCAGCCCGCCCCTGCTCCCCAGTTCGCTTCTGTTTTTGAAAAGTAAAAGAAAAACTCCCTCCCTGATACACAATCCCTCCCGCACCCCTCCCACCGCCCTAAGTACATTCCACTGTGCAACCTTAATTATGGACTCTTACAGACCAGCATTTTACAGAAAAAGTGAAAGATACATCCCTTATTGTGGGGTTAACCATTAGTATCAGTGTTGTCCCTGCCTTTGGCACACATGTGTCTTTACCCACTTATTTCCCTGCTCCACCATCGACCAGGATACCCATCCACTTCTACCCACTCCCTTCCACATCTATCTCCCATTGTCCAGCCCTTGATCTGATAACTTATCTCTGAAGCTTCCTTGGCTTCTGTGATTCCAAACATGTCAGCTGCTGATAGTTTCTTATGCTGTGACCAGTGTCTCTTAAGTTTAGTGGTAATGTTTCCTGAGCGAAGGTGACTAGAAGGAGAATTGATGCCTTTGAGCTATGGTGCTGGAGAAGAGTATTGAGGGTACCATGGACTGCTAGGAAAACAAACAGATTCATCCTGGAGAGGGTTAAACCAGGCGGCTCCCTGGAGGCAAGGACCCTGAGGCTTGGTCTAACATAGTTTGGACATGTAAAAAGGCACTGGTCTTTGGAGAGGGACATCATGCTTGGTAGGGTGGAGGGACAGCGCAGGAGGGGAATGCTCTCTATGAGGTGCATTGATTCAGTGACTGGGGTAATCGGGATGGGTGTGTCAGAGACAGTGCCATTGGCACAGGACAGAGAAGAGTTTAGGGCTGTTGTACATAGAGTCGCTATGAATCGCAAGCGACTCGATGACACATAACAACAACACGTTTTGTTTAAAAATACCTTGCTTTGTTCAAGAAGAACAAATGTTCTCTCCCTTGGAGAAGGACATCATGCTTGGAAGGGTGGAGGGATGGGGCAAGAGAGGAAGACCCTGGATGAGATGGATTCATTGACTGGGTAATGAGGGTTGGTGTGTTGGGACAAAGAAGTTGGCTCAAGATAGAGCAGGGTTCAGAGCTGTTGTGCATAGGGTCACTATGAGTCACAATCAACTCGACTGTAGGTAACAACAACAACAACATATGTAGCAAGATAGATTTAAAAAAAACTGCAAAGGAAAAGGAGTCTTGGTGAACAATAGTTAAGGGTTCAGCTGCCTGCTGAAAGATCAGTAGTTTAAACCTACCAGCTGCCTGCTGAAAGATCAATAGTTCAAACCTACCAGCCTCTCTGTGGCAGAAAGATGTGACGACAATAAGCTCCCACAAAGATTTCCAGTCTTGAAAATCCTGTGGGGCAATTTTGCTGTGCCTTACAGGGTCAGAATTAGCTCAACAGCAGTTCATTTGGTTTGAATATAGAGAAATAAGACAAAAGGAAACAGAGCATGTTAGTTTTGTATGCAGGATGTATGACTTAAGGTTTTATTGGTTTGCTGCAGAGACATTGCAAGATAGACTCTGAGATCTCTAACAACCATAAGAAGTTCAGTTGCAGATAGAGTAAGTGTTTTGGCTGAGCTGGACCTAGGACTTGAATACACCTATGGAGTGGGATACAGTTTCCCTGAATCTCTTTATGAATAACAGTGCTTGGGGAATTTATACAGATGCTTGCTCATTCTCCATTTATTTGTGGGGTCCCTGAATTCCATGGAGAGGAGATGACTTCAAACTCTGTATGTAGTTATAGTTCAACTATTTGCAGACATATGTAGAAGACAAAGAATACCCACAGGATATCATAAATTGCACAGAAAGGAAGTGAGATTCTGGGGGAAAAATATCACCATACATGAAAGCAGAAGGGAGACCAACCTCATAATGAGATCTGGAGAGTGATTCTGAGTACTCAACTCAAACTCAGTGGCATTGAGTGGATTTTGACTGGTAATAAACCTCTATCAGCTTTCTGAGTTTGTATATTTTAGAGGGTGGAGACTGCCCATTTTTCTTGTGAGGATTGGCAAGTAGAGTGGAGACAGAGTGTGCACAAGGCAACACATCATGGAGTACAATACCAGAGCTCCTGTGGTTTTTTTATGCTAATGAAATCAGTGAATGCTACAAATCATAGCTTTCCCTCTAGAGACTCAAATATTAGACATTCACCAACGTATTTGGATAGGAAGATGCTTGGGTTACACATGCCATTGTTCTTGGGTAGCTAAAGAAATGTGGAAGGAACCTCATGGTCTAATTAACTTGGATTTCCTGGTTGTATGGGGACTTGACACATCAAGATTTAGGAGACCTATTAAAAATGTATCTTTACTCTTATTAGTAAGTAATGCTTGGGATGTACTCATACCCCTATGGTGGTGGTTATGTGGTGCTGTTAAGTTGGGTATAATCCTATGAACAACAGATCTGAACCCTGTGCTATCCTGCACCATCTCTCACAATCTCTGACCCAGTTGAACCTATTTTTGAAGTCACTGTGTCAGTCTACCTGATTGAGGGTCTTCCTTTCCTTCCCTGTCCTTCCACCTTTCTAAGCATGATGTCCTTCTCTAAGGAATAGCCTCTTCTAGCAACATTCCCAAAGTATGTGAGACAAAGCTTCACCAGCCTTGCACTCTGGCTTCACCTTCTCTGAGACATATCTGTTTGTTCTTTTGGCCATCCAAAGGATATCCAGTACTCTTCTCTAACACTATAGTTCAAAGGCATTAATTCTTGTTCTGTTGTCCTTATTCATTATCAAGTGCTCAGCAGCATAGCAAGAGATTGAAAAGAACATGACCTCAATCAAATTCACCTTAGTCCTCAAACTAACATCATTGCTTGTTGCAGACTGAGGGTAAAGTAGTAATGAGGGAGACAACCAAGAATGAGATAAAAGAGAGTAAAGACGGGGCCAGCAGTCCTGATGATTGAAGTGCCCAAGCCATACCTCTCCGTGTATTTATTGAGAATCATCAGGAAGGTGGTTGTTTGGTGCCGTAGAGGACTCATAGCGACCCTATGAACGAATTTGTTCATACACAGAGTTTCCCGAGGCAATGCCACTCCTGCTTCCATCAGGAAGGTTAAAAAGGATAATCACAAGGGACTAGAAAACAAAAACAAAAGATCATGGGGAAGTCTTTTGCAGATAAGGTGGCATTCTTCTCTATTGTTTACCTTATGCTAATCTCAGGAGGGAGGGAGTCAGTAAATACAAACTAAGAAGGTGTTGACTCTTAAGGAATGCCTTGGTGCCTCAGTGTGAACTCCAGCTTGTATTACAACTCCCTCATCCTGATAGAGCATTTGGTTTATAATTAATATTAAATTTGATATTCAGCTTCCCACAATTGCTCCTCAATAATTTGGAGAAGTCTTTTGACTGCAGACTTTCCCAATACTGTACATCTTCTGATCTCCTGACTGCTGATACCAAGTGTATTAATTGTGGATCCAAATAAGATGGAGTCATTGACAGTTTCAACCTTTTCTCCATCTATCATGATGCTGTCTATTGATCCAATGGTGAAAATTTTTCTTAACATTGAGATGCAATCCATATTGAAGGCTGCAGACTTTGATCTTCTGTAGCAAGTGCTTCAAGTCCTTTTCACTTTCAGCAAGCACAATTATGTCATTTGTGTACTGAAAATTATTGATGGGTCTTCCTACAATCCTGATGCCACTTTTTATTTTACAGAGTCCATTTTCTCAAGTAATTTGCCCATCATACAGATTAAGTTTGGAGAAAGGACCTTGTCCCTTATAGTTTCTCCACACCCCTATGGTTATGGTTGTTAGGTGCCATTGAATTGAGTATGATTTATAGTGACCCTATGAACAACAGATCTGAACCCTGTCCTATCTTGTGCCATCTTTATACTTCCTGATACACTAGAGCCCATTGCAGCAGTCACAGTGTCAACCCCCCTCGTTTAGGATCTTCTCCTTCGCTGAAAGCACAGTAAACAATGTCATATATTTGTAGTAAAGACAGCAGAGACTTTCAGAGGAGTGTTCTTATAATGCCTCTCAGTATTGGACAGTAATACTAAAAGTGTATTCTGTATTAGTTACTAAGGATGACAGAAGAAGAATCAATGCCTTTGAGTTGTGGAGCTGGTGAAGAGTATTGAACTTAAGTCTTAAATTCTAAAGTTTACTTGTAACACCTGGAGGGTCCCATATTCTATATCTCAAATGCCATAGCTGACTACAAAGTCAGCTTTAGAACCCACAAGGGGCACATACATCAGTAGAGGTCCAGCTAGTGAGTACAGACTTGGGGAGGATATTTGGGCATCGCCAAATTTTTCTTTAAGATCGAGTTCTGGGTTAATTTCAGTGCATAGGGGAGAGCCCCCAGTTCTTAGCTAAACCAAAGGAAATTTCTTCAGTCACTTTGTTTTTGTTGTGGTCCATTGAGTCAGAACCGGCCCATAGGTGACCCTCCAGCAGATTTTCAGAGGCAGTAAATCCCACAGAAGGAGATTGTCCATCTTTATAATGTGGAGCAACTGGTGGATTCAAACCAAGTACCTTTGCATTGGCCATGCAGTTCTTTACCACAAAGCCACCAGAGCTCCCTGTCTTTAAACATATAACTCAAGTATAACCAAGTTCCCTTGATAGATTAACCTACCCCTGCCTATAACACAAACGCACAAACCTCAGTGTTGATTCTACTTTATCTTCAACCATAAGTCAATTGCAAACTAAATATTCAGATAATGGAAGGTGTTAAAATGCTACTATGAATTGTTAACTAGGAGAGTCAAGAGAAGACCCTCAATGAAATGAATTTACATAATAATTACAGTAATGGGGTAAGCACAGTGGAAGTTGTGAGGGTGGCACAGAATGCAACAAGGTTTCCATCTCTATTGAAGAGAGTGTCTGTAAGTCAACTTGATGGCACCTAACAACATACAGCCATTAAACTTGGGTAGCCAGCTACCTGAATGATACAGGATGTCTATTTAATTTTTGAAGAACTGGTATGCTGTCCTCTCCACTCCCTCACCCCACCTCCCTGCCCCCTTCTTCTCATAGTTAGATTACAGGGCCAATTTTCTGTTTAGGTCAATTGTAATGATTCACAATAAGATCATGACATCTTGTGGGGGTGGGCAGCTGGGATGAAAAAAAAAAGACCATGACAGCTTCACATATAGAATGTTTCTCTTTCAGCTCTCTTTCATCCTGCTCATTGATGAAGTGTACAAAATGTGAACTCTTGTTTCAGAGAAAACAATCCAAATGTTGTGTTCCCAATGATGATACATTCTGTCCAAAGTATACATAATTCACTTTTTCAGTGGGTGAAGGTTTACTTGTGAATGGTTTCATAAGTGTATGTTTTATTTGGTTTTGGTAAATAAGACAAAGCTTTAGTCAGTATTAGAATTTGATTGTAAAAGGATATTTTTTTTTAAGTGAAACCCAGTGTCAGCAGGTTGAGTCCAACTTATGGCAGCCCTTCATCTGGTTTCTAAGGCTATAAATCTTAACGGGAACAGACAGCTCATCTGTCTCCCAAAGAGAAGTTGTTGGGCTAGAACTACTGATCTTTTGGTTAGTAGTGGAACACTTGAGATGTTGCTTTTGTTGTTGTTATGGGCTATTGAGTCGACTCTGTGTACAACAGCTCTGAACCCTACTCTATCCTGAGCCAATTTTATCATCTCTGACACACTTACTCCCATTTTCCCAGTCGCTGAGTCAACCCATCTCATCCAGGGTCTCCCCTGTACTGTCACTCAAGCCTTTCAAGCATGATGTCCCTCTCTAAGGATGGCTACCCCCAGAGACCACATTAAAACTATTTGTATGTGTCTCCTTAAAATAAAGCCAAATGTTTTTTATGAATTATAAAAAATTTTCATCAGGAATCCATCAAATACCTTTGTGTCAAAACCAGAAATTTAATAGAATATTTCTGAATTATTATTTAAACCTTGATTTAAATAAAATCTAGTATATTATAAATTCATAATTGAAATGTCTTACTGGTATTTGTTACTTAAGGAAATCTTAAGAGTGGATAGACCTTTTAAAGCAAAGTGAATAATGAGCCAATTAAGTGTTTATGAAGCGTTTGTTGTGTTGGATTCTCGGCTAAAGAAGGCATGATTGCTCTAACTTTTTTTTTTTTGATTGCTCCAACTTTTAAGTAGTTTAATAATGATCTGGGAAAATTACTGCAAATTATGTGAATAGTGGAACAACATTGGCTCAGAGGTGGGTAACTAAAGTAGCTGAATAACTCTCTTTCTGAACCTTGGTTTCATCACTTACAAAATAAGTCCATTAATAAAAGATTTCCATGTTTTCTTCTAATTTGAATGAGTCTTTGATTCTAAAGCACACACATGAAGCTAAAAATGTAATACTGTACAGGCTGTCCTCAACTTAAGAACTGGATCAATTCCAAAAGGTCAATTGTTTGGAACACAGAATGTATTTTCCCACAGAGACCTTGGCATAAACAGTGGTTAAATTCCCAGATCAGTCTGCAAAATCAATTTAATTCTTAGTGTAACTATAGCAGGGTATCCATGGTAATATGGACTCTAACCACCAATTATAATAAAGTTTATGGGAAAATCCATTGAGGGTTCTAATTTAGCATGATAGAAAACATCTATCAGTGCCTTCCACTACACTGAACAATAAATATGAAGACAGTTCTAGCTCCAATTCACAGCCTCCCTCCGCTCTGTATAGACAAAGGCTTGACTGGTGGCTTGAAGAGGCTGAGAGGTTCTGTCTGACACCTGGGTGATAGGTGTTGTCTGTTCTCCCCATCTCCCCAAGGAAGGAATGAGAGGAGAAAAGGAATGCTGCAATTGGGATGAGGCATGGGCTTTGGACAGTTAGTCCTGTCTCCGGACTTGGCTTAAGGGAAGAAGGACGAAAAGTAGTGAATCTGTCAAGCTAGGAGCTGCTTCTTTTTTAAATATATATACAAATATATATACAAATTTACATGTCATCCTTGCACAGGGGCATGCTAATCTTCTCTGGAAATATGATTATTTTAAATATTACTCTACAACGCACGCCGCCGCCAGCCTGGGGAACGCCGCCGCCAGACCGGGAACGCCGCCGCCAGACCGGGGAACGCCGCTAGAGGGACCCGGAAGAGACCCGGGAAGAGCAGCCAGGGGAACGCACGCCGCCGCCCG
>NW_006399759.1:3542271-3542784 GCF_000299155.1 Elephantulus edwardii
CCCAAAATCTCTGTAAATGTTTATGAAAATTAATAAAATATAATTATAGAAAAAAAATAAATATTACTCTGCAGTTAGTTGAGGAAGTGAAAATTTAGGAAGGTGAAATTGCACTGATCCAATAGTAAAACCAAGATTTGACTATAAGCCTGTCTGTTGTTTGGCTGAAAGCTGAGTCACCAAGGTGAGTTACGTTGCAGACTGAAAGGGTGACTAAGGGCCATAGTTTTTATCAGATCAGCAAGTCTAGCCATTTTTATCTCTTTTTTATTTTTGCTTCACATTTTCACCTACTCTGTCCAGTTCCTATTGTGATACCTGTTACAGAGGTCGGCAGTGGTAGCTGGACACCATCTTGTTCTTCTGGTCTCAGGGTTGCAGAGGCTGAGATTACAGTGCTCCGTTAGTCACTTGAACTGTTTCTGTACATCTTGCTTTTTTTCCTCTATTTGGTTTTGCGCCTGCTGCAGAGTGTCAAGGACTGCAGCCTACAATATGGATTGAGGCTCAATG